>NC_139333.1:32803904-32861404 GCF_056507025.1 Lutjanus erythropterus | reverse complement strand
AGTTATCCCCCGAAAACCAGTGGAGGTATGATAATGACATGGTGCTAGGGTTATAACCTAACACTGATGGCATCACAGAGCCCATGCTAGATCAAAGCACAGTGTCTGTGACGTCATCACGTTGCCTTTGATGACATCACAGCCACCTAACATTCTGATGTGTTCACTTGTGTGTGTGTGTATGTGTGTTGTGGGTGTGGGTGTGTGTGTGTGTGTGTGTGTGTGTGTGCAGACAAAGTTATGGGGGTGCAGAGCCTGCTTTCAAGTCTGTACCACATTCACTTTAAAAGTTATTCCACAAAAACCCGTCCAGGTATGCACCAGAGTCCTCGAGGTTCTAGTTGACCCACTTCCCAACCTTGTAGAGACTCGATGGTGGTACCCTTGGATCCGGAATGTCCAAAAATGGGGGTGCAGAGCTTAGTTTCACGTCTCTACCACCTTTCCTTCAAACGTTATCCTCCAAAAACCCGTCGAGGTATGCACCAGAGTCCTCAAGGTTCTGGTTGACCCACTTCCCGACGTCGTAGAGACTCGAGGGTGGCACCGTTGGATCCGGAATGTCCGAAAATGGGGGTGCAGAGCTTGGTTTCAAGTCTCTACCACCATCCCTTCAAAAGTTATCCCCCGAAACCTGTCGAGGTATGCACCAGAGTCCTCGAGGTTCTGGTTGACCCACTTCCCGACCTCGTAGAGACTCGAGGGTGGCACCGTTGGATCCGGAATGTCCAAAAATGGGGGTGCAGAGCTTAGTTTCACGTCTCTACCACCTTTCCTTCAAACGTTATCCTCCAAAAACCCGTCGAGGTATGCACCAGAGTCTTCAAGGTTCTGGTTGACCCACTTCCCGACCTCGTAGAGACGCGAGGGTGGCACCGTTGGATCCGGAATGTCCGAAAATGGGGGTGCAGAGCTTGGTTTCAAGTCTCTACCACCATCCCTTCAAAAGTTATCCCCCAAAACCTGTCGAGGTATGCACCAGAGTCCTCGAGGTTCTGGTTGACCCACTTCCCGACGTCGTAGAGACTCGATGGTGGCACCGTTGGATCCGGAATGTCCGAAAATGGGGGTGCAGAGCTTGGTTTCAAGTCTCTACCACCATCCCTTCAAAAGTTATCCCCCAAAACCTGTCGAGGTATGCACCAGAGTCCTCGAGGTTCTGGTTGACCCACTTCCCGACCTCGTAGAGACTCGAGGTTGGCACCGTTGGATCCGGAATGTCCGAAAATGGGGGTGCAGAGCTTGGTTTCAAGTCTCTACCACCATCCCTTCAAAAGTTATCCCCCGAAAACCAGTGGAGGTATGATAATGACATGGTGCTAGGGTTATAACCTAACACTGATGGCATCACAGAGCCCATGCTAGATCAAAGCACAGTGTCTGTGACGTCATCACGTTGCCTTTGATGACATCACAGCCACCTAACATTCTGATGTGTTCACTTGTGTGTGTGTGTATGTGTGTTGTGGGTGTGGGTGTGTGTGTGTGTGTGTGTGTGTGTGTGCAGACAAAGTTATGGGGGTGCAGAGCCTGCTTTCAAGTCTGTACCACATTCACTTCAAAAGTTATTCCACAAAAACCCGTCCAGGTATGCACCAGAGTCCTCGAGGTTCTAGTTGACCCACTTCCCAACCTTGTAGAGACTCGATGGTGGTACCCTTGGATCCGGAATGTCCAAAAATGGGGGTGCAGAGCTTAGTTTCACGTCTCTACCACCTTTCCTTCAAACGTTATCCTCCAAAAACCCGTCGAGGTATGCACCAGAGTCCTCAAGGTTCTGGTTGACCCACTTCCCGACGTCGTAGAGACTCGAGGGTGGCACCGTTGGATCCGGAATGTCCGAAAATGGGGGTGCAGAGCTTGGTTTCAAGTCTCTACCACCATCCCTTCAAAAGTTATCCCCCGAAACCTGTCGAGGTATGCACCAGAGTCCTCGAGGTTCTGGTTGACCCACTTCCCGACCTCGTAGAGACTCGAGGGTGGCACCGTTGGATCCGGAATGTCCAAAAATGGGGGTGCAGAGCTTAGTTTCACGTCTCTACCACCTTTCCTTCAAACGTTATCCTCCAAAAACCGGTCGAGGTATGCACCAGAGTCTTCAAGGTTCTGGTTGACCCACTTCCGGACCTCGTAGAGACACGAGGGTGGCACCGTTGGATCCGGAATGTCCAGAAATGGGGGTGCAGAGCTTGGTTTCAAGTCTCTACCACCATCCCTTCAAAAGTTAGCTCCCGAAACCTGTCGAGGTATGCACCAGAGTCCTCGAGGTTCTGGTTGACCCACTTCCCGACGTCGTAGAGACTCGATGGTGGCACCGTTGGATCCGGAATGTCCGAAAATGGGGGTGCAGAGCTTGGTTTCAAGTCTCTACCACCATCCCTTCAAAAGTTATCCCCCAAAACCTGTCGAGGTATGCACCAGAGTCCTCGAGGTTCTGGTTGACCCACTTCCCGACCTCGTAGAGACTCGAGGGTGGCACCGTTGGATCCGGAATGTCCGAAAATGGGGGTGCAGAGCTTGGTTTCAAGTCTCTACCACCATCCCTTCAAAAGTTATCCCCCGAAAACCAGTGGAGGTATGATAATGACATGGTGCTAGGGTTATAACCTAACACTGATGGCATCACAGAGCCCATGCTAGATCAAAGCACAGTGTCTGTGACGTCATCACGTTGCCTTTGATGACATCACAGCCACCTAACATTCTGATGTGTTCACTTGTGTGTGTGTGTATGTGTGTTGTGGGTGTGGGTGTGTGTGTGTGTGTGTGTGTGTGTGTGCAGACAAAGTTATGGGGGTGCAGAGCCTGCTTTCAAGTCTGTACCACATTCACTTCAAAAGTTATTCCACAAAAACCCGTCCAGGTATGCACCAGAGTCCTCGAGGTTCTAGTTGACCCACTTCCCAACCTTGTAGAGACTCGATGGTGGTACCCTTGGATCCGGAATGTCCAAAAATGGGGGTGCAGAGCTTAGTTTCACGTCTCTACCACCTTTCCTTCAAACGTTATCCTCCAAAAACCCGTCGAGGTATGCACCAGAGTCTTCAAGGTTCTGGTTGACCCACTTCCCGACCTCGTAGAGACGCGAGGGTTGCACCGTTGGATCCGGAATGTTCGAAAATGGGGGTGCAGAGCTTGGTTTCAAGTCTCTACCACCATCCCTTCAAAAGTTATCCCCCGAAACCTGTCGAGGTATGCACCAGAGTCCTCGAGGTTCTGGTTGACCCACTTCCCGACCTCGTAGAGACTCGAGGGTGGCACCGTTGGATCCGGAATGTCCGAAAATGGGGGTGCAGAGCTTGGTTTCAAGTCTCTACCACCATCCCTTCAAAAGTTATCCCCCGAAAACCAGTGGAGGTATGATAATGACATGGTGCTAGGGTTATAACCTAACACTGATGGCATCACAGAGCCCATGCTAGATCAAAGCACAGTCTCTGTGACGTCATCACGTTGCCTTTGATGACATCACAGCCACCTAACATTCTGATGTGTTCACTTGTGTGTGTGTGTATGTGTGTTGTGGGTGTGGGTGTGTGTGTGTGTGTGTGTGTGTTTGTGCAGACAAAGTTATGGGGGTGCAGAGCCTGCTTTCAAGTCTGTACCACATTCACTTCAAAAGTTATTCCACAAAAACCCGTCGAGGTATGCACCAGAGTCCTCGAGGTTCTAGTTGACCCACTTCCCAACCTTGTAGAGACTCGATGGTGGTACCCTTGGATCCGGAATGTCCAAAAATGGGGGTGCAGAGCTTAGTTTCACGTCTCTACCACCTTTCCTTCAAACGTTATCCTCCAAAAACCCGTCGAGGTATGCACCAGAGTCTTCAAGGTTCTGGTTGACCCACTTCCCGACCTCGTAGAGACGCGAGGGTGGCACCGTTGGATCCGGAATGTCCGAAAATGGGGGTGCAGAGCTTGGTTTCAAGTCTCTACCACTATCCCTTCAAAAGTTATCCCCCGAAACCTGTCGAGGTATGCACCAGAGTCCTCGAGGTTCTAGTTGACCCACTTCCCAACCTTGTAGAGACTCAATGGTGGTACCCTTGGATCCGGAATGTCCAAAAATGGGGGTGCAGAGCTTAGTTTCACGTCTCTACCACCTTTCCTTCAAACGTTATCCTCCAAAAACCCGTCGAGGTATGCACCAGAGTCTTCAAGGTTCTGGTTGACCCACTTCCCGACGTCGTAGAGACGCGAGGGTGGCACCGTTGGATCCGGAATGTTCGAAAATGGGGGTGCAGAGCTTGGTTTCAAGTCTCTACCACCATCCCTTCAAAAGTTATCCCCCGAAACCTGTCGAGGTATGCACCAGAGTACTCGAGGTTCTGGTTGACCCACTTCCCGACCTCGTAGAGACTCCAGGGTGGCACCGTTGGATCCGGAATGTCCGAAAATTGGGGTGCAGAGCTTGGTTTCAAGTCTCTACCACCATCCCTTCAAAAGTTATCCCCCGAAACCTGTCGAGGTATGCACCAGAGTCCTCGAGGTTCTGGTTGACCCACTTCCCGACCTCGTAGAGACTCGAGGGTGGCACCGTTGGATCCGGAATGTCCGAAAATGGGGGTGCAGAGCTTGGTTTCAAGTCTCTACCACCATCCCTTCAAAAGTTATCCCCCGAAAACCAGTGGAGGTATGATAATGACATGGTGCTAGGGTTATAACCTAACACTGATGGCATCACAGAGCCCATGCTAGATCAAAGCACAGTGTCTGTGACGTCATCACGTTGCCTTTGATGACATCACAGCCACCTAACATTCTGATGTGTTCACTTGTGTGTGTGTGTATGTGTGTTGTGGGTGTGGGTGTGTGTGTGTGTGTGTGTGTGTGTGTGTGTGCAGACAAAGTTATGGGGGTGCAGAGCCTGCTTTCAAGTCTGTACCACATTCACTTCAAAAGTTATTCCACAAAAACCCGTCCAGGTATGCACCAGAGTCCTCGAGGTTCTAGTTGACCCACTTCCCAACCTTGTAGAGACTCGATGGTGGTACCCTTGGATCCGGAATGTCCAAAAATGGGGCTGCAGAGCTTAGTTTCACGTCTCTACCACCTTTCCTTCAAACGTTATCCTCCAAAAACCCGTCGAGGTATGCACCAGAGTCTTCAAGGTTCTGGTTGACCCACTTCCCGACCTCGTAGAGACGCGAGGGTGGCACCGTTGGATCCGGAATGTCCAGAAATGGGGGTGCAGAGCTTGGTTTCAAGTCTCTACCACCATCCCTTCAAAAGTTAGCTCCCGAAACCTGTCGAGGTATGCACCAGAGTCCTCGAGGTTCTGGTTGACCCACTTCCCGACGTCGTAGAGACTCGATGGTGGCACCGTTGGATCCGGAATGTCCGAAAATGGGGGTGCAGAGCTTGGTTTCAAGTCTCTACCACCATCCCTTCAAAAGTTATCCCCCGAAACCTGTCGAGGTATGCACCAGAGTCCTCGAGGTTCTGGTTGACCCACTTCCCGACCTCGTAGAGACTCGAGGGTGGCACCGTTGGATCCGGAATGTCCGAAAATGGGGGTGCAGAGCTTGGTTTCAAGTCTCTACCACCATCCCTTCAAAAGTTATCCCCCGAAAACCAGTGGAGGTATGATAATGACATGGTGCTAGGGTTATAACCTAACACTGATGGCATCACAGAGCCCATGCTAGATCAAAGCACAGTGTCTGTGACGTCATCACGTTGCCTTTGATGACATCACAGCCACCTAACATTCTGATGTGTTCACTTGTGTGTGTGTGTATGTGTGTTGTGGGTGTGGGTGTGTGTGTGTGTGTGTGTGTGTGTGTGTGCAGACAAAGTTATGGGGGTGCAGAGCCTGCTTTCAAGTCTGTACCACATTCACTTCAAAAGTTATTCCACAAAAACCCGTCCACGTATGCACCAGAGTCCTCGAGGTTCTAGTTGACCCACTTCCCAACCTTGTAGAGACTCGATGGTGGTACCCTTGGATCCGGAATGTCCAAAAATGGGGGTGCAGAGCTTAGTTTCACGTCTCTACCACCTTTCCTTCAAACGTTATCCTCCAAAAACCCGTCGAGGTATGCACCAGAGTCTTCAAGGTTCTGGTTGACCCACTTCCCGACCTCGTAGAGACGCGAGGGTGGCACCGTTGGATCCGGAATGTCCGAAAATGGGGGTGCAGAGCTTGGTTTCAAGTCTCTACCACCATCCCTTCAAAAGTTATCCCCCGAAAACCAGTGGAGGTATGATAATGACATGGTGCTAGGGTTATAACCTAACACTGATGGCATCACAGAGCCCATGCTAGATCAAAGCACAGTGTCTGTGACATCATCACGTTGCCTTTGATGACATCACAGCCACCTAACATTCTGATGTGTTCACTTGTGTGTGTGTGTATGTGTGTTGTGGGTGTGGGTGTGTGTGTGTGTGTGTGTGTGTGTGTGTGTGCAGACAAAGTTATGGGGGTGCAGAGCCTGCTTTCAAGTCTGTACCACATTCACTTCAAAAGTTATTCCACAAAAACCCGTCCAGGTATGCACCAGAGTCCTCGAGGTTCTAGTTGACCCACTTCCCAACCTTGTAGAGACTCGATGGTGGTACCCTTGGATCCGGAATGTCCAAAAATGGGGGTGCAGAGCTTAGTTTCACTTCTCTACCACCTTTCCTTCAAACGTTATCCTCCAAAAACCCGTCGAGGTATGCACCAGAGTCTTCAAGGTTCTGGTTGACCCACTTCCCGACGTCGTAGAGACTCGATGGTGGCACCGTTGGATCCGGAATGTCCGAAAATGGGGGTGCAGAGCTTGGTTTCAAGTCTCTACCACCATCCCTTCAAAAGTTATCCCCCGAAACCTGTCGAGGTATGCACCAGAGTCCTCGAGGTTCTGGTTGACCCACTTCCCGACGTCGTAGAGACTCGAGGGTGGCACCGTTGGATCCGGAATGTCCGAAAATGGGGGTGCAGAGCTTGGTTTCAAGTCTCTACCACCATCCCTTCAAAAGTTATCCCCCGAAAACCAGTGGAGGTATGATAATGACATGGTGCTAGGGTTATAACCTAACACTGATGGCATCACAGAGCCCATGCTAGATCAAAGCACAGTGTCTGTGACGTCATCACGTTGCCTTTGATGACATCACAGCCACCTAACATTCTGATGTGTTCACTTGTGTGTGTGTGTATGTGTGTTGTGGGTGTGTGTGTGTGTGTGTGTGTGTGTGTGTGTGTGCAGACAAAGTTATGGGGGTGCAGAGCCTGCTTTCAAGTCTGTACCACATTCACTTCAAAAGTTATTCCACAAAAACCCGTCCAGGTATGCACCAGAGTCCTCGAGGTTCTAGTTGACCCACTTCCCAACCTTGTAGAGACTCGATGGTGGTACCCTTGGATCCGGAATGTCCAAAAATGGGGGTGCAGAGCTTAGTTTCACATCTCTACCACCTTTCCTTCAAACGTTATCCTCCAAAAACCCGTCGAGGTATGCAACAGAGTCTTCAAGGTTCTGGTTGACCCACTTGCCGACCTCGTAGAGACGCGAGGGTGGCACCGTTAGATCCGGAATGTCCAGAAATGGGGGTGCAGAGCTTGGTTTCAAGTCTCTACCACCATCCCTTCAAAAGTTAGCCCCCGAAACCTGTCGAGGTATGCACCAGAGTCCTCGAGGTTCTGGTTGACCCACTTCCCGACGTCGTAGAGACCCGGGGGTGGCACCGTTGGATCCGGAATGTCCGAAAATGGGGGTGCAGAGCTTGGTGTCAAGTCTCTACCACCATCCCTTCAAAAGTTATCCCCCGAAAACCAGTGGAGGTATGATAATGACATGGTGCTAGGGTTATAACCTAACACTGATGGCATCACAGAGCCCATGCTAGATCAAAGCACAGTGTCTGTGACGTCATCACGTTGCCTTTGATGACATCACAGCCACCTAACATTCTGATGTGTTCACTTGTGTGTGTGTGTATGTGTGTTGTGTGTGTGTGTGTGTGTGTGTGTGTGTGTGTGTGTGTGTGTGCAGACAAAGTTATGGGGGTGCAGAGCCTGGTTTCAAGTCTGTACCACATTCACTTCAAAAGTTATTCCACAAAAACCCGTCCATGTATGCACCAGAGTCCTCGAGGTTCTAGTTGACCCACTTCCCAACCTTGTAGAGACTCGATGGTGGTACCCTTGGATCCGGAATGTCCAAAAATGGGGGTGCAGAGCTTAGTTTCACGTCTCTACCACCTTTCCTTCAAACGTTATCCTCCAAAAACCCGTCGAGGTATGCACCAGAGTCTTCAAGGTTCTGGTTGACCCACTTCCCGACCTCGTAGAGACGCGAGGGTGGCACCGTTGGATCCGGAATGTCCAGAAATGGGGGTGCAGAGCTTGGTTTCAAGTCTCTACCACCATCCCTTCAAAAGTTAGCCCCCGAAACCTGTCGAGGTATGCACCAGAGTCCTCGAGGTTCTGGTTGACCAACTTCCCGACGTCGTAGAGACTCGATGGTGGCACCGTTGGATCCGGAATGTCCGAAAATGGGGTGCAGAGCTTGGTTTCAAGTCTCTACCACCATCCCTTCAAAAGTTATCCCCCGAAACCTGTCGAGGTATGCACCAGAGTCCTCGAGGTTCTGGTTGACCCACTTCCCGACGTCGTAGAGACTCGAGGGTGGCACCGTTGGATCCGGAATGTCCGAAAATGGGGGTGCAGAGCTTGTTTTCAAGTCTGTACCACCATCCCTTCAAAAGTTATCCCCCGAAAACCAGTGGAGGTATGATAATGACATGGTGCTAGGGTTATAACCTAACACTGATGGCATCACAGAGCCCATGCTAGATCAAAGCACAGTGTCTGTGACGTCATCACGTTGCCTTTGATGACATCACAGCCACCTAACATTCTGATGTGTTCACTTGTGTGTGTGTGTATGTGTGTTGTGGGTGTGGGTGTGTGTGTGTGTGTGTGTGTGTGTGCAGACAAAGTTATGGGGGTGCAGAGCCTGCTTTCAAGTCTGTACCACATTCACTTCAAAAGTTATTCCACAAAAACCCGTCCAGGTATGCACCAGAGTCCTCGAGGTTCTAGTTGACCCACTTCCCAACCTTGTAGAGACTCGATGGTGGTACCCTTGGATCCGGAATGTCCAAAAATGGGGGTGCAGAGCTTAGTTTCACATCTCTACCACCTTTCCTTCAAACGTTATCCTCCAAAAACCCGTCGAGGTATGCAAAAGAGTCTTCAAGGTTCTGGTTGACCCACTTCCCGACCTCGTAGAGACGCGAGGGTGGCACCGTTAGATCCGGAATGTCCAGAAATGGGGGTGCAGAGCTTGGTTTCAAGTCTCTACCACCATCCCTTCAAAAGTTAGCCCCCGAAACCTGTCGAGGTATGCACCAGAGTCCTCGAGGTTCTGGTTGACCCACTTCCCGACGTCGTAGAGACTCGGGGGTGGCACCGTTGGATCTGGAATGTCCGAAAATGGGGGTGCAGAGCTTGGTGTCAAGTCTCTACCACCATCCCTTCAAAAGTTATCCCCCGAAAACCAGTGGAGGTATGATAATGACATGGTGCTAGGGTTATAACCTAACACTGATGGCATCACAGAGCCCATGCTAGATCAAAGCACAGTGTCTGTGACGTCATCACGTTGCCTTTGATGACATCACAGCCACCTAACATTCTGATGTGTTCACTTGTGTGTGTGTGTGTATGTGTGTTGTGGGTGTGGGTGTGTGTGTGTGTGTGTGTGTGTGTGCAGACAAAGTTATGGGGGTGCAGAGCCTGCTTTCAAGTCTGTACCACATTCACTTCAAAAGTTATTCCACAAAAACCCGTCCAGGTATGCACCAGAGTCCTCGAGGTTCTAGTTGACCCACTTCCCAACCTTGTAGAGACTCGATGGTGGTACCCTTGGATCCGGAATGTCCAAAAATGGGGGTGCAGAGCTTAGTTTCACGTCTCTACCACCTTTCCTTCAAACGTTATCCTCCAAAAACCCGTCGAGGTATGCACCAGAGTCCTCGAGGTTCTGGTTGACCCACTTCCCGACGTCGTAGAGACTCGATGGTGGCACCGTTGGATCCGGAATGTCCGGAAATGGGGGTGCAGAGCTTGGTTTCAAGTCTCTACCACCATCCCTTCAAAAGTTAGCCCCCGAAACCTGTCGAGGTATGCACCAGAGTCCTCGAGGTTCTGGTTGACCCACTTCCCGACGTCGTAGAGACCCGGGGGTGGCACCGTTGGATCCGGAATGTCCGAAAATGGGGGTGCAGAGCTTGGTGTCAAGTCTCTACCACCATCCCTTCAAAAGTTATCCCCCGAAAACCAGTGGAGGTATGATAATGACATGGTGCTAGGGTTATAACCTAACACTGATGGCATCACAGAGCCCATGCTAGATCAAAGCACAGTGTCTGTGACGTCATCACGTTGCCTTTGATGACATCACAGCCACCTAACATTCTGATGTGTTCACTTGTGTGTGTGTGTATGTGTGTTGTGTGTGTGTGTGTGTGTGTGTGTGTGTGTGTGTGTGTGTGTGTGTGCAGACAAAGTTATGGGGGTGCAGAGCCTGGTTTCAAGTCTGTACCACATTCACTTCAAAAGTTATTCCACAAAAACCCGTCCATGTATGCACCAGAGTCCTCGAGGTTCTAGTTGACCCACTTCCCAACCTTGTAGAGACTCGATGGTGGTACCCTTGGATCCGGAATGTCCAAAAATGGGGGTGCAGAGCTTAGTTTCACGTCTCTACCACCTTTCCTTCAAACGTTATCCTCCAAAAACCCGTCGAGGTATGCACCAGAGTCTTCAAGGTTCTGGTTGACCCACTTCCCGACCTCGTAGAGACGCGAGGGTGGCACCGTTGGATCCGGAATGTCCAGAAATGGGGGTGCAGAGCTTGGTTTCAAGTCTCTACCACCATCCCTTCAAAAGTTATCCCCCGAAACCTGTCGAGGTATGCACCAGAGTCCTCGAGGTTCTGGTTGACCCACTTCCCGACGTCGTAGAGACTCGAGGGTGGCACCGTTGGATCCGGAATGTCCGAAAATGGGGGTGCAGAGCTTGTTTTCAAGTCTGTACCACCATCCCTTCAAAAGTTATCCCCCGAAAACCAGTGGAGGTATGATAATGACATGGTGCTAGGGTTATAACCTAACACTGATGGCATCACAGAGCCCATGCTAGATCAAAGCACAGTGTCTGTGACGTCATCACGTTGCCTTTGATGACATCACAGCCACCTAACATTCTGATGTGTTCACTTGTGTGTGTGTGTATGTGTGTTGTGGGTGTGGGTGTGTGTGTGTGTGTGTGTGTGTGTGCAGACAAAGTTATGGGGGTGCAGAGCCTGCTTTCAAGTCTGTACCACATTCACTTCAAAAGTTATTCCACAAAAACCCGTCCAGGTATGCACCAGAGTCCTCGAGGTTCTAGTTGACCCACTTCCCAACCTTGTAGAGACTCGATGGTGGTACCCTTGGATCCGGAATGTCCAAAAATGGGGGTGCAGAGCTTAGTTTCACATCTCTACCACCTTTCCTTCAAACGTTATCCTCCAAAAACCCGTCGAGGTATGCAAAAGAGTCTTCAAGGTTCTGGTTGACCCACTTCCCGACCTCGTAGAGACTCGATGGTGGCACCGTTGGATCCGGAATGTCCGAAAATGGGGGTGCAGAGCTTGGTTTCAAGTCTCTACCACCATCCCTTCAAAAGTTAGCCCCCGAAACCTGTCGAGGTATGCACCAGAGTCCTCGAGGTTCTGGTTGACCCACTTCCCGACGTCGTAGAGACTCGGGGGTGGCACCGTTGGATCCGGAATGTCCGAAAATGGGGGTGCAGAGCTTGGTGTCAAGTCTCTACCACCATCCCTTCAAAAGTTATCCCCCGAAAACCAGTGGAGGTATGATAATGACATGGTGCTAGGGTTATAACCTAACACTGATGGCATCACAGAGCCCATGCTAGATCAAAGCACAGTGTCTGTGACGTCATCACGTTGCCTTTGATGACATCACAGCCACCTAACATTCTGATGTGTTCACTTGTGTGTGTGTGTATGTGTGTTGTGTGTGTGTGTGTGTGTGTGTGTGTGTGTGTGTGCAGACAAAGTTATGGGGGTGCAGAGCCTGGTTTCAAGTCTGTACCACATTCACTTCAAAAGTTATTCCACAAAAACCCGTCCATGTATGCACCAGAGTCCTCGAGGTTCTAGTTGACCCACTTCCCAACCTTGTAGAGACTCGATGGTGGTACCCTTGGATCCGGAATGTCCAAAAATGGGGGTGCAGAGCTTAGTTTCACGTCTCTACCACCTTTCCTTCAAACGTTATCCTCCAAAAACCCGTCGAGGTATGCACCAGAGTCTTCAAGGTTCTGGTTGACCCACTTCCCGACCTCGTAGAGACGCGAGGGTGGCACCGTTGGATCCGGAATGTCCAGAAATGGGGGTGCAGAGCTTGGTTTCAAGTCTCTACCACCATCCCTTCAAAAGTTAGCCCCCGAAACCTGTCGAGGTATGCACCAGAGTCCTCGAGGTTCTGGTTGACCCACTTCCCGACGTCGTAGAGACTCGGGGGTGGCACCGTTGGATCCGGAATGTCCGAAAATGGGGGTGCAGAGCTTGCTGTCAAGTCTCTACCACCATCCCTTCAAAAGTTATCCCCCGAAAACCAGTGGAGGTATGATAATGACATGGTGCTAGGGTTATAACCTAACACTGATGGCATCACAGAGCCCATGCTAGATCAAAGCACAGTGTCTGTGACGTCATCACGTTGCCTTTGATGACATCACAGCCACCTAACATTCTGATGTGTTCACTTGTGTGTGTGTGTATGTGTGTTGTGGGTGTGGGTGTGTGTGTGTGTGTGTGTGTGCAGACAAAGTTATGGGGGTGCAGAGCCTGCTTTCAAGTCTGTACCACATTCACTTCAAAAGTTATTCCACAAAAACCCGTCCAGGTATGCACCAGAGTCCTCGAGGTTCTAGTTGACCCACTTCCCAACCTTGTAGAGACTCGATGGTGGTACCCTTGGATCCGGAATGTCCAAAAATGGGGGTGCAGAGCTTAGTTTCACATCTCTACCACCTTTGCTTCAAACGTTATCCTCCAAAAACCCGTCGAGGTATGCACCAGAGTCTTCAAGGTTCTGGTTGACCCACTTCCCGACCTCGTAGAGACGCGAGGGTGGCACCGTTAGATCCGGAATGTCCAGAAATGGGGGTGCAGAGCTTGGTTTCAAGTCTCTACCACCATCCCTTCAAAAGTTAGCCCCCGAAACCTGTCGAGGTATGCACCAGAGTCCTCGAGGTTCTGGTTGACCCTCTTCCCGACGTCGTAGAGACTCGATGGTGGCACCGTTGGATCCGGAATGTCCGAAAATGGGGGTGCAGAGCTTGGTTTCAAGTCTCTACCACCATCCCTTCAAAAGTTATCTCCCGAAACCTGTCGAGGTATGCACCAGAGTCCTCGAGGTTCTGGTTGACCCACTTCCCGACCTCGTAGAGACTCGAGGGTGGCACCGTTGGATCCGGAATGTCCGAAAATGGGGGTGCAGAGTTTGGTTTCAAGTCTCTACCACCATCCCTTCAAACGTTATCCCCCGAAAACCAGTGGAGGTATGATAATGACATGGTGCTAGGGTTATAACCTAACACTGATGGCATCACAGAGCCCATGCTAGATCAAAGCACAGTGTCTGTGACGTCATCACGTTGCCTTTGATGACATCACAGCCACCTAACATTCTGATGTGTTCACTTGTGTGTGTGTGTATGTGTGTTGTGGTTGTGGGTGTGTGTGTGTGTGTGTGTGTGCAGACAAAGTTATGGGGGTGCAGAGCCTGCTTTCAAGTCTGTACCACATTCACTTCAAAAGTTATTCCACAAAAACCCGTCCATGTATGCCCCAGAGTCCTCGAGGTTCTAGTTGACCCACTTCCCAACCTTGTAGAGACTCGATGGTGGTACCCTTGGATCCGGAATGTCCAAAAATGGGGGTGCAGAGCTTAGTTTCACGTCTCTACCACCTTTCCTTCAAACGTTATCCTCCAAAAACCCGTCGAGGTATGCACCAGAGTCCTCGAGGTTCTGGTTGACCCACTTCCCGACGTCGTAGAGACTCGATGGTGGCACCGTTGGATCCGGAATGTCCGAAAATGGGGGTGCAGAGCTTGGTTTCAAGTCTCTACCACCATCCCTTCAAAAGTTAGCCCCCGAAACCTGTCGAGGTATGCACCAGAGTCCTCGAGGTTCTGGTTGACCCACTTCCCGACGTCGTAGAGACTCCAGGGTGGCACCGTTGGATCCGGAATGTCCGAAAATGGGGGTGCAGAGCTTGGTTTCAAGTCTCTACCACCATCCCTTCAAAAGTTATCCCCCGAAACCTTTCGAGGTATGCACCAGAGTCCTCGAGGTTCTGGTTGACCCACTTCCCGACGTCGTAGAGACTCGATGGTGGCACCGTTGGATCCGGAATGTCCGAAAATGGGGGTGCAGAGCTTGGTTTCAAGTCTCTACCACCATCCCTTCAAAAGTTATCCCCCGAAAACCAGTGGAGGTATGATAATGACATGGTGCTAGGGTTATAACCTAACACTGATGGCATCACAGAGCCCATGCTAGATCAAAGCACAGTGTCTGTGACGTCATCACGTTGCCTTTGATGACATCACAGCCACCTAACATTCTGATGTGTTCACTTGTGTGTGTGTGTGTATGTGTGTTGTGGGTGTGGGTGTGTGTGTGTGTGTGTGTGTGTGTGCAGACAAAGTTATGGGGGTGCAGAGCCTGCTTTCAAGTCTGTACCACATTCACTTCAAAAGTTATTCCACAAAAACCCGTCCAGGTATGCACCAGAGTCCTCGAGGTTCTAGTTGACCCACTTCCCAACCTTGTAGAGACTCGATGGTGGTACCCTTGGATCCGGAATGTCCAAAAATGGGGGTGCAGAGCTTAGTTTCACGTCTCTACCACCTTTCCTTCAAACGTTATCCTCCAAAAACCCGTCGAGGTATGCACCAGAGTCCTCGAGGTTCTGGTTGACCCACTTCCCGACGTCGTAGAGACTCGATGGTGGCACCGTTGGATCCGGAATGTCCGGAAATGGGGGTGCAGAGCTTGGTTTCAAGTCTCTACCACCATCCCTTCAAAAGTTAGCCCCCGAAACCTGTCGAGGTATGCACCAGAGTCCTCGAGGTTCTGGTTGACCCACTTCCCGACGTCGTAGAGACCCGGGGGTGGCACCGTTGGATCCGGAATGTCCGAAAATGGGGGTGCAGAGCTTGGTGTCAAGTCTCTACCACCATCCCTTCAAAAGTTATCCCCCGAAAACCAGTGGAGGTATGATAATGACATGGTGCTAGGGTTATAACCTAACACTGATGGCATCACAGAGCCCATGCTAGATCAAAGCACAGTGTCTGTGACGTCATCACGTTGCCTTTGATGACATCACAGCCACCTAACATTCTGATGTGTTCACTTGTGTGTGTGTGTATGTGTGTTGTGTGTGTGTGTGTGTGTGTGTGTGTGTGTGTGTGTGTGTGTGTGCAGACAAAGTTATGGGGGTGCAGAGCCTGGTTTCAAGTCTGTACCACATTCACTTCAAAAGTTATTCCACAAAAACCCGTCCATGTATGCACCAGAGTCCTCGAGGTTCTAGTTGACCCACTTCCCAACCTTGTAGAGACTCGATGGTGGTACCCTTGGATCCGGAATGTCCAAAAATGGGGGTGCAGAGCTTAGTTTCACGTCTCTACCACCTTTCCTTCAAACGTTATCCTCCAAAAACCCGTCGAGGTATGCACCAGAGTCTTCAAGGTTCTGGTTGACCCACTTCCCGACCTCGTAGAGACGCGAGGGTGGCACCGTTGGATCCGGAATGTCCAGAAATGGGGGTGCAGAGCTTGGTTTCAAGTCTCTACCACCATCCCTTCAAAAGTTATCCCCCGAAACCTGTCGAGGTATGCACCAGAGTCCTCGAGGTTCTGGTTGACCCACTTCCCGACGTCGTAGAGACTCGAGGGTGGCACCGTTGGATCCGGAATGTCCGAAAATGGGGGTGCAGAGCTTGTTTTCAAGTCTGTACCACCATCCCTTCAAAAGTTATCCCCCGAAAACCAGTGGAGGTATGATAATGACATGGTGCTAGGGTTATAACCTAACACTGATGGCATCACAGAGCCCATGCTAGATCAAAGCACAGTGTCTGTGACGTCATCACGTTGCCTTTGATGACATCACAGCCACCTAACATTCTGATGTGTTCACTTGTGTGTGTGTGTATGTGTGTTGTGTGTGTGTGTGTGTGTGTGTGTGTGTGTGTGTGTGTGTGTGTGTGCAGACAAAGTTATGGGGGTGCAGAGCCTGGTTTCAAGTCTGTACCACATTCACTTCAAAAGTTATTCCACAAAAACCCGTCCATGTATGCACCAGAGTCCTCGAGGTTCTAGTTGACCCACTTCCCAACCTTGTAGAGACTCGATGGTGGTACCCTTGGATCCGGAATGTCCAAAAATGGGGGTGCAGAGCTTAGTTTCACGTCTCTACCACCTTTCCTTCAAACGTTATCCTCCAAAAACCCGTCGAGGTATGCACCAGAGTCTTCAAGGTTCTGGTTGACCCACTTCCCGACCTCGTAGAGACGCGAGGGTGGCACCGTTGGATCCGGAATGTCCAGAAATGGGGGTGCAGAGCTTGGTTTCAAGTCTCTACCACCATCCCTTCAAAAGTTATCCCCCGAAACCTGTCGAGGTATGCACCAGAGTCCTCGAGGTTCTGGTTGACCCACTTCCCGACGTCGTAGAGACTCGAGGGTGGCACCGTTGGATCCGGAATGTCCGAAAATGGGGGTGCAGAGCTTGTTTTCAAGTCTGTACCACCATCCCTTCAAAAGTTATCCCCCGAAAACCAGTGGAGGTATGATAATGACATGGTGCTAGGGTTATAACCTAACACTGATGGCATCACAGAGCCCATGCTAGATCAAAGCACAGTGTCTGTGACGTCATCACGTTGCCTTTGATGACATCACAGCCACCTAACATTCTGATGTGTTCACTTGTGTGTGTGTGTATGTGTGTTGTGGGTGTGGGTGTGTGTGTGTGTGTGTGTGTGTGTGCAGACAAAGTTATGGGGGTGCAGAGCCTGCTTTCAAGTCTGTACCACATTCACTTCAAAAGTTATTCCACAAAAACCCGTCCAGGTATGCACCAGAGTCCTCGAGGTTCTAGTTGACCCACTTCCCAACCTTGTAGAGACTCGATGGTGGTACCCTTGGATCCGGAATGTCCAAAAATGGGGGTGCAGAGCTTAGTTTCACATCTCTACCACCTTTCCTTCAAACGTTATCCTCCAAAAACCCGTCGAGGTATGCAAAAGAGTCTTCAAGGTTCTGGTTGACCCACTTCCCGACCTCGTAGAGACTCGATGGTGGCACCGTTGGATCCGGAATGTCCGAAAATGGGGGTGCAGAGCTTGGTTTCAAGTCTCTACCACCATCCCTTCAAAAGTTAGCCCCCGAAACCTGTCGAGGTATGCACCAGAGTCCTCGAGGTTCTGGTTGACCCACTTCCCGACGTCGTAGAGACTCGGGGGTGGCACCGTTGGATCCGGAATGTCCGAAAATGGGGGTGCAGAGCTTGGTGTCAAGTCTCTACCACCATCCCTTCAAAAGTTATCCCCCGAAAACCAGTGGAGGTATGATAATGACATGGTGCTAGGGTTATAACCTAACACTGATGGCATCACAGAGCCCATGCTAGATCAAAGCACAGTGTCTGTGACGTCATCACGTTGCCTTTGATGACATCACAGCCACCTAACATTCTGATGTGTTCACTTGTGTGTGTGTGTATGTGTGTTGTGTGTGTGTGTGTGTGTGTGTGTGTGTGTGTGTGTGCAGACAAAGTTATGGGGGTGCAGAGCCTGGTTTCAAGTCTGTACCACATTCACTTCAAAAGTTATTCCACAAAAACCCGTCCATGTATGCACCAGAGTCCTCGAGGTTCTAGTTGACCCACTTCCCAACCTTGTAGAGACTCGATGGTGGTACCCTTGGATCCGGAATGTCCAAAAATGGGGGTGCAGAGCTTAGTTTCACGTCTCTACCACCTTTCCTTCAAACGTTATCCTCCAAAAACCCGTCGAGGTATGCACCAGAGTCTTCAAGGTTCTGGTTGACCCACTTCCCGACCTCGTAGAGACGCGAGGGTGGCACCGTTGGATCCGGAATGTCCAGAAATGGGGGTGCAGAGCTTGGTTTCAAGTCTCTACCACCATCCCTTCAAAAGTTAGCCCCCGAAACCTGTCGAGGTATGCACCAGAGTCCTCGAGGTTCTGGTTGACCCACTTCCCGACGTCGTAGAGACTCGGGGGTGGCACCGTTGGATCCGGAATGTCCGAAAATGGGGGTGCAGAGCTTGCTGTCAAGTCTCTACCACCATCCCTTCAAAAGTTATCCCCCGAAAACCAGTGGAGGTATGATAATGACATGGTGCTAGGGTTATAACCTAACACTGATGGCATCACAGAGCCCATGCTAGATCAAAGCACAGTGTCTGTGACGTCATCACGTTGCCTTTGATGACATCACAGCCACCTAACATTCTGATGTGTTCACTTGTGTGTGTGTGTATGTGTGTTGTGGGTGTGGGTGTGTGTGTGTGTGTGTGTGTGCAGACAAAGTTATGGGGGTGCAGAGCCTGCTTTCAAGTCTGTACCACATTCACTTCAAAAGTTATTCCACAAAAACCCGTCCAGGTATGCACCAGAGTCCTCGAGGTTCTAGTTGACCCACTTCCCAACCTTGTAGAGACTCGATGGTGGTACCCTTGGATCCGGAATGTCCAAAAATGGGGGTGCAGAGCTTAGTTTCACATCTCTACCACCTTTGCTTCAAACGTTATCCTCCAAAAACCCGTCGAGGTATGCACCAGAGTCTTCAAGGTTCTGGTTGACCCACTTCCCGACCTCGTAGAGACGCGAGGGTGGCACCGTTAGATCCGGAATGTCCAGAAATGGGGGTGCAGAGCTTGGTTTCAAGTCTCTACCACCATCCCTTCAAAAGTTAGCCCCCGAAACCTGTCGAGGTATGCACCAGAGTCCTCGAGGTTCTGGTTGACCCTCTTCCCGACGTCGTAGAGACTCGATGGTGGCACCGTTGGATCCGGAATGTCCGAAAATGGGGGTGCAGAGCTTGGTTTCAAGTCTCTACCACCATCCCTTCAAAAGTTATCTCCCGAAACCTGTCGAGGTATGCACCAGAGTCCTCGAGGTTCTGGTTGACCCACTTCCCGACCTCGTAGAGACTCGAGGGTGGCACCGTTGGATCCGGAATGTCCGAAAATGGGGGTGCAGAGTTTGGTTTCAAGTCTCTACCACCATCCCTTCAAACGTTATCCCCCGAAAACCAGTGGAGGTATGATAATGACATGGTGCTAGGGTTATAACCTAACACTGATGGCATCACAGAGCCCATGCTAGATCAAAGCACAGTGTCTGTGACGTCATCACGTTGCCTTTGATGACATCACAGCCACCTAACATTCTGATGTGTTCACTTGTGTGTGTGTGTATGTGTGTTGTGGTTGTGGGTGTGTGTGTGTGTGTGTGTGTGCAGACAAAGTTATGGTGGTGCAGAGCCTGCTTTCAAGTCTGTACCACATTCACTTCAAAAGTTATTCCACAAAAACCCGTCCATGTATGCCCCAGAGTCCTCGAGGTTCTAGTTGACCCACTTCCCAACCTTGTAGAGACTCGATGGTGGTACCCTTGGATCCGGAATGTCCAAAAATGGGGGTGCAGAGCTTAGTTTCACGTCTCTACCACCTTTCCTTCAAACGTTATCCTCCAAAAACCCGTCGAGGTATGCACCAGAGTCCTCGAGGTTCTGGTTGACCCACTTCCCGACGTCGTAGAGACTCGATGGTGGCACCGTTGGATCCGGAATGTCCGAAAATGGGGGTGCAGAGCTTGGTTTCAAGTCTCTACCACCATCCCTTCAAAAGTTAGCCCCCGAAACCTGTCGAGGTATGCACCAGAGTCCTCGAGGTTCTGGTTGACCCACTTCCCGACGTCGTAGAGACTCCAGGGTGGCACCGTTGGATCCGGAATGTCCGAAAATGGGGGTGCAGAGCTTGGTTTCAAGTCTCTACCACCATCCCTTCAAAAGTTATCCCCCGAAACCTTTCGAGGTATGCACCAGAGTCCTCGAGGTTCTGGTTGACCCACTTCCCGACGTCGTAGAGACTCGATGGTGGCACCGTTGGATCCGGAATGTCCGAAAATGGGGGTGCAGAGCTTGGTTTCAAGTCTCTACCACCATCCCTTCAAAAGTTATCCCCCGAAAACCAGTGGAGGTATGATAATGACATGGTGCTAGGGTTATAACCTAACACTGATGGCATCACAGAGCCCATGCTAGATCAAAGCACAGTGTCTGTGACGTCATCACGTTGCCTTTGATGACATCACAGCCACCTAACATTCTGATGTGTTCACTTGTGTGTGTGTGTATGTGTGTTGTGGTTGTGGGTGTGTGTGTGTGTGTGTGTGTGCAGACAAAGTTATGGGGGTGCAGAGCCTGCTTTCAAGTCTGTACCACATTCACTTCAAAAGTTATTCCACAAAAACCCGTCCATGTATGCCCCAGAGTCCTCGAGGTTCTAGTTGACCCACTTCCCAACCTTGTAGAGACTCGATGGTGGTACCCTTGGATCCGGAATGTCCAAAAATGGGGGTGCAGAGCTTAGTTTCACGTCTCTACCACCTTTCCTTCAAACGTTATCCTCCAAAAACCCGTCGAGGTATGCACCAGAGTCCTCGAGGTTCTGGTTGACCCACTTCCCGACGTCGTAGAGACTCGATGGTGGCACCGTTGGATCCGGAATGTCCGAAAATGGGGGTGCAGAGCTTGGTTTCAAGTCTCTACCACCATCCCTTCAAAAGTTAGCCCCCGAAACCTGTCGAGGTATGCACCAGAGTCCTCGAGGTTCTGGTTGACCCACTTCCCGACGTCGTAGAGACTCCAGGGTGGCACCGTTGGATCCGGAATGTCCGAAAATGGGGGTGCAGAGCTTGGTTTCAAGTCTCTACCACCATCCCTTCAAAAGTTATCCCCCGAAACCTTTCGAGGTATGCACCAGAGTCCTCGAGGTTCTGGTTGACCCACTTCCCGACGTCGTAGAGACTCGATGGTGGCACCGTTGGATCCGGAATGTCCGAAAATGGGGGTGCAGAGCTTGGTTTCAAGTCTCTACCACCATCCCTTCAAAAGTTATCCCCCGAAAACCAGTGGAGGTATGATAATGACATGGTGCTAGGGTTATAACCTAACACTGATGGCATCACAGAGCCCATGCTAGATCAAAGCACAGTGTCTGTGACGTCATCACGTTGCCTTTGATGACATCACAGCCACCTAACATTCTGATGTGTTCACTTGTGTGTGTGTGTATGTGTGTTGTGGTTGTGGGTGTGTGTGTGTGTGTGTGTGTGTGCAGACAAAGTTATGGGGGTGCAGAGCCTGCTTTCAAGTCTGTACCACATTCACTTCAAAAGTTATTCCACAAAAACCCGTCCATGTATGCCCCAGAGTCCTCGAGGTTCTAGTTGACCCACTTCCCAACCTTGTAGAGACTCGATGGTGGTACCCTTGGATCCGGAATGTCCAAAAATGGGGGTGCAGAGCTTAGTTTCACGTCTCTACCACCTTTCCTTCAAACGTTATCCTCCAAAAACCCGTCGAGGTATGCACCAGAGTCCTCGAGGTTCTGGTTGACCCACTTCCCGACGTCGTAGAGACTCGATGGTGGCACCGTTGGATCCGGAATGTCCGAAAATGGGGGTGCAGAGCTTGGTTTCAAGTCTCTACCACCATCCCTTCAAAAGTTAGCCCCCGAAACCTGTCGAGGTATGCACCAGAGTCCTCGAGGTTCTGGTTGACCCACTTCCCGACGTCGTAGAGACTCCAGGGTGGCACCGTTGGATCCGGAATGTCCGAAAATGGGGGTGCAGAGCTTGGTTTCAAGTCTCTACCACCATCCCTTCAAAAGTTATCCCCCGAAACCTTTCGAGGTATGCACCAGAGTCCTCGAGGTTCTGGTTGACCCACTTCCCGACGTCGTAGAGACTCGATGGTGGCACCGTTGGATCCGGAATGTCCGAAAATGGGGGTGCAGAGCTTGGTTTCAAGTCTCTACCACCATCCCTTCAAAAGTTATCCCCCGAAAACCAGTGGAGGTATGATAATGACATGGTGCTAGGGTTATAACCTAACACTGATGGCATCACAGAGCCCATGCTAGATCAAAGCACAGTGTCTGTGACGTCATCACGTTGCCTTTGATGACATCACAGCCACCTAACATTCTGATGTGTTCACTTGTGTGTGTGTGTATGTGTGTTGTGTGTGTGTGTGTGTGGGTGTGTGTGTGTGTGTGTGTGTGCAGACAAAGTTATGGGGGTGCAGAGCCTGCTTTCAAGTCTGTACCACATTCACTTCAAAAGTTATTCCACAAAAACCCGTCCATGTATGCACCAGAGTCCTCGAGGTTCTAGTTGACCCACTTCCCAACCTTGTAGAGACTCGATGGTGGTACCCTTGGATCCGGAATGTCCAAAAATGGGGGTGCAGAGCTTAGTTTCACGTCTCTACCACCTTTCCTTCAAACGTTATCCTCCAAAAACCCGTCGAGGTATGCACCAGAGTCTTCAAGGTTCTGGTTGACCCACTTTCCGACCTCGTAGAGACGCGAGGGTGGCACCGTTGGATCCGGAATGTCCAGAAATGGGGGTGCAGAGCTTGGTTTCAAGTCTCTACCACCATCCCTTCAAAAGTTAGCCCCCGAAACCTGTCGAGGTATGCACCAGAGTCCTCGAGGTTCTGGTTGACCAACTTCCCGACGTCGTAGAGACTCGATGGTGGCACCGTTGGATCCGGAATGTCCGAAAATGGGGGTGCAGAGCTTGGTTTCAAGTCTCTACCACCATCCCTTCAAAAGTTATCCCCCGAAACCTGTCGAGGTATGCACCAGAGTCCTCGAGGTTCTGGTTGACCCACTTCCCGACGTCGTAGAGACTCGAGGGTGGCACCGTTGGATCCGGAATGTCCGAAAATGGGGGTGCAGAGCTTGTTTTCAAGTCTGTACCACCATCCCTTCAAAAGTTATCCCCCGAAAACCAGTGGAGGTATGATAATGACATGGTGCTAGGGTTATAACCTAACACTGATGGCATCACAGAGCCCATGCTAGATCAAAGCACAGTGTCTGTGACGTCATCACGTTGCCTTTGATGACATCACAGCCACCTAACATTCTGATGTGTTCACTTTTGTGTGTGTGTATGTGTGTTGTGGGTGTGGGTGTGTGTGTGTGTGTGTGTGTGTGTGTGCAGACAAAGTTATGGGGGTGCAGAGCCTGCTTTCAAGTCTGTACCACATTCACTTCAAAAGTTATTCCACAAAAACCCGTCCAGGTATGCACCAGAGTCCTCGAGGTTCTAGTTGACCCACTTCCCAACCTTGTAGAGACTCGATGGTGGTACCCTTGGATCCGGAATGTCCAAAAATGGGGGTGCAGAGCTTAGTTTCACATCTCTACCACCTTTCCTTCAAACGTTATCCTCCAAAAACCCGTCGAGGTATGCAAAAGAGTCTTCAAGGTTCTGGTTGACCCACTTCCCGACCTCGTAGAGACGCGAGGGTGGCACCGTTAGATCCGGAATGTCCAGAAATGGGGGTGCAGAGCTTGGTTTCAAGTCTCTACCACCATCCCTTCAAAAGTTAGCCCCCGAAACCTGTCGAGGTATGCACCAGAGTCCTCGAGGTTCTGGTTGACCAACTTCCCGACGTCGTAGAGACTCGATGGTGGCACCGTTGGATCCGGAATGTCCGAAAATGGGGGTGCAGAGCTTGGTTTCAAGTCTCTACCACCATCCCTTCAAAAGTTATCCCCCGAAACCTGTCGAGGTATGCACCAGAGTCCTCGAGGTTCTGGTTGACCCACTTCCCGACGTCGTAGAGACTCGAGGGTGGCACCGTTGGATCCGGAATGTCCGAAAATGGGGGTGCAGAGCTTGTTTTCAAGTCTGTACCACCATCCCTTCAAAAGTTATCCCCCGAAAACCAGTGGAGGTATGATAATGACATGGTGCTAGGGTTATAACCTAACACTGATGGCATCACAGAGCCCATGCTAGATCAAAGCACAGTGTCTGTGACGTCATCACGTTGCCTTTGATGACATCACAGCCACCTAACATTCTGATGTGTTCACTTGTGTGTGTGTGTATGTGTGTTGTGTGTGTGTGTGTGTGTGTGTGTGTGTGTGTGTGTGTGCAGACAAAGTTATGGGGGTGCAGAGCCTGGTTTCAAGTCTGTACCACATTCACTTCAAAATTTATTCCACAAAAACCCGTCCATGTATGCACCAGAGTCCTCGAGGTTCTAGTTGACCCACTTCCCAACCTTGTAGAGACTCGATGGTGGTACCCTTGGATCCGGAATGTCCAAAAATGGGGGTGCAGAGCTTAGTTTCACGTCTCTACCACCTTTCCTTCAAACGTTATCCTCCAAAAACCCGTCGAGGTATGCACCAGAGTCTTCAAGGTTCTGGTTGACCCACTTCCCGACCTCGTAGAGACGCGAGGGTGGCACCGTTGGATCCGGAATGTCCAGAAATGGGGCTGCAGAGCTTGGTTTCAAGTCTCTACCACCATCCCTTCAAAAGTTAGCCCCCGAAACCTGTCGAGGTATGCACCAGAGTCCTCGAGGTTCTGGTTGACCCACTTCCCGACGTCGTAGAGACTCGGGGGTGGCACCGTTGGATCCGGAATGTCAGAAAATGGGGGTGCAGAGCTTGGTGTCAAGTCTCTACCACCATCCCTTCAAAAGTTATCCCCCGAAAACCAGTGGAGGTATGATAATGACATGGTGCTAGGGTTATAACCTAACACTGATGGCATCACAGAGCCCATGCTAGATCAAAGCACAGTGTCTGTGACGTCATCACGTTGCCTTTGATGACATCACAGCCACCTAACATTCTGATGTGTTCACTTGTGTGTGTGTGTATGTGTGTTGTGTGTGTGTGTGTGTGTGTGTGTGTGTGTGTGTGTGTGTGCAGACAAAGTTATGGGGGTGCAGAGCCTGGTTTCAAGTCTGTACCACATTCACTTCAAAAGTTATTCCACAAAAACCCGTCCATGTATGCACCAGAGTCCTCGAGGTTCTAGTTGACCCACTTCCCAACCTTGTAGAGACTCGATGGTGGTACCCTTGGATCCGGAATGTCCAAAAATGGGGGTGCAGAGCTTAGTTTCACGTCTCTACCACCTTTCCTTCAAACGTTATCCTCCAAAAACCCGTCGAGGTATGCACCAGAGTCTTCAAGGTTCTGGTTGACCCACTTCCCGACCTCGTAGAGACGCGAGGCTGGCACCGTTGGATCCGGAATGTCCAGAAATGGGGGTGCAGAGCTTGGTTTCAAGTCTCTACCACCATCCCTTCAAAAGTTAGCCCCCGAAACCTGTCGAGGTATGCACCAGAGTCCTCGAGGTTCTGGTTGACCCACTTCCCGACGTCGTAGAGACTCGGGGGTGGCACCGTTGGATCCGGAATGTCCGAAAATGGGGGTGCAGAGCTTGCTGTCAAGTCTCTACCACCATCCCTTCAAAAGTTATCCCCCGAAAACCAGTGGAGGTATGATAATGACATGGTGCTAGGGTTATAACCTAACACTGATGGCATCACAGAGCCCATGCTAGATCAAAGCACAGTGTCTGTGACGTCATCACGTTGCCTTTGATGACATCACAGCCACCTAACATTCTGATGTGTTCACTTGTGTGTGTGTGTATGTGTGTTGTGGGTGTGTGTGTGTGTGTGTGTGTGTGTGTGTGCAGACAAAGTTATGGGGGTGCAGAGCCTGCTTTCAAGTCTGTACCACATTCACTTCAAAAGTTATTCCACAAAAACCCGTCCAGGTATGCACCAGAGTCCTCGAGGTTCTAGTTGACCCACTTCCCAACCTTGTAGAGACTCGATGGTGGTACCCTTGGATCCGGAATGTCCGAAAATGGGGGTGCAGAGCTTGGTTTCAAGTCTCTACCACCATCCCTTCAAAAGTTATCCCCCGAAACCTGTCGAGGTATGCACCAGAGTCCTCGAGGTTCTAGTTGACCCACTTACCGACGTTGTAGAGACTCGATGGTGGCACCGTTGGATCCGGAATGTCCGAAAATGGGGGTGCAGAGCTTGGTTTCAAGTCTCTACCACCATCCCTTCAAAAGTTATCCCCCGAAACCTGTCGAGGTATGCACCAGAGTCCTCGAGGTTCTGGTTGACCCACTTCCCGACCTCGTAGAGACTCGAGGGTGGAACCGTTGGATCCGGAATGTCCGAAAATGGGGGTGCAGAGCTTGGTTTCAAGTCTCTACCACCATCCCTTCAAAAGTTATCCCCCGAAACCTTTCGAGGTATGCACCAGAGTCCTCGAGGTTCTGGTTGACCCACTTCCCGACGTCGTAGAGACTCGATGGTGGCACCGTTGGATCCGGAATGTCCGAAAATGGGGGTGCAGAGCTTGGTTTCAAGTCTCTACCACCATCCCTTCAAAAGTTATTCCCCGAAAACCAGTGGAGGTATGATAATGACATGGTGCTAGGGTTATAACCTAACACTGATGGCATCACAGAGCCCATGCTAGATCAAAGCACAGTGTCTGTGACGTCATCACGTTGCCTTTGATGACATCACAGCCACCTAACATTCTGATGTGTTCACTTGTGTGTGTGTGTATGTGTGTTGTGTGTGTGTGTGTGTGTGTGTGTGTGTGTGTGTGTGTGTGTGTGCAGACAAAGTTATGGGGGTGCAGAGCCTGGTTTCAAGTCTGTACCACATTCACTTCAAAAGTTATTCCACAAAAACCCGTCCATGTATGCACCAGAGTCCTCGAGGTTCTAGTTGACCCACTTCCCAACCTTGTAGAGACTCGATGGTGGTACCCTTGGATCCGGAATGTCCAAAAATGGGGGTGCAGAGCTTAGTTTCACGTCTCTACCACCTTTCCTTCAAACGTTATCCTCCAAAAACCCGTCGAGGTATGCACCAGAGTCTTCAAG
Source organism: Lutjanus erythropterus (assembly GCF_056507025.1). Lineage (NCBI taxonomy): Eukaryota > Metazoa > Chordata > Actinopteri > Lutjaniformes > Lutjanidae > Lutjanus > Lutjanus erythropterus. Next base: position 32,834,332 of record NC_139333.1, on the reverse strand, counting down.
GTTCTGGTTGACCCACTTCCCGACCTCGTAGAAACGCGAGGGTGGCACCGTTGGATCCGGAATGTCCAGAAATGGGGGTGCAGAGCTTGGTTTCAAGTCTCTACCACCATCCCTTCAAAAGTTAGCCCCCGAAACCTGTCGAGGTATGCACCAGAGTCCTCGAGGTTCTGGTTGACCCACTTCCCGACGTCGTAGAGACTCGAGGGTGGCACCGTTGGATCCGGAATGTCCGAAAATGGGGTTGCAGAGCTTGTTTTCAAGTCTGTACCACCATCCCTTCAAAAGTTATCCCCCGAAAACCAGTGGAGGTATGATAATGACATGGTGCTAGGGTTATAACCTAACACTGATGGCATCACAGAGCCCATGCTAGATCAAAGCACAGTGTCTGTGACGTCATCACGTTGCCTTTGATGACATCACAGCCACCTAACATTCTGATGTGTTCACTTGTGTGTGTGTGTATGTGTGTTGTGGGTGTGGGTGTGTGTGTGTGTGTGTGTGTGTGTGCAGACAAAGTTATGGGGGTGCAGAGCCTGCTTTCAAGTCTGTACCACATTCACTTCAAAAGTTATTCCACAAAAACCCGTCCAGGTATGCACCAGAGTCCTCGAGGTTCTAGTTGACCCACTTCCCAACCTTGTAGAGACTCGATGGTGGTACCCTTGGATCCGGAATGTCCAAAAATGGGGGTGCAGAGCTTAGTTTCACATCTCTACCACCTTTCCTTCAAACGTTATCCTCCAAAAACCCGTCGAGGTATGCAAAAGAGTCTTCAAGGTTCTGGTTGACCCACTTCCCGACCTCGTAGAGACGCGAGGGTGGCACCGTTAGATCCGGAATGTCCAGAAATGGGGGTGCAGAGCTTGGTTTCAAGTCTCTACCACCATCCCTTCAAAAGTTAGCCCCCGAAACCTGTCGAGGTATGCACCAGAGTCCTCGAGGTTCTGGTTGACCCACTTCCCGACGTCGTAGAGACTCGGGGGTGGCACCGTTGGATCCGGAATGTCCGAAAATGGGGGTGCAGAGCTTGGTGTCAAGTCTCTACCACCATCCCTTCAAAAGTTATCCCCCGAAAACCAGTGGAGGTATGATAATGACATGGTGCTAGGGTTATAACCTAACACTGATGGCATCACAGAGCCCATGCTAGATCAAAGCACAGTGTCTGTGACGTCATCACGTTGCCTTTGATGACATCACAGCCACCTAACATTCTGATGTGTTCACTTGTGTGTGTGTGTGTATGTGTGTTGTGGGTGTGGGTGTGTGTGTGTGTGTGTGTGTGTGTGCAGACAAAGTTATGGGGGTGCAGAGCCTGCTTTCAAGTCTGTACCACATTCACTTCAAAAGTTATTCCACAAAAACCCGTCCAGGTATGCACCAGAGTCCTCGAGGTTCTAGTTGACCCACTTCCCAACCTTGTAGAGACTCGATGGTGGTACCCTTGGATCCGGAATGTCCAAAAATGGGGGTGCAGAGCTTAGTTTCACGTCTCTACCACCTTTCCTTCAAACGTTATCCTCCAAAAACCCGTCGAGGTATGCACCAGAGTCCTCGAGGTTCTGGTTGACCCACTTCCCGACGTCGTAGAGACTCGATGGTGGCACCGTTGGATCCGGAATGTCCGGAAATGGGGGTGCAGAGCTTGGTTTCAAGTCTCTACCACCATCCCTTCAAAAGTTAGCCCCCGAAACCTGTCGAGGTATGCACCAGAGTCCTCGAGGTTCTGGTTGACCCACTTCCCGACGTCGTAGAGACTCGGGGGTGGCACCGTTGGATCCGGAATGTCCGAAAATGGGGGTGCAGAGCTTGCTGTCAAGTCTCTACCACCATCCCTTCAAAAGTTATCCCCCGAAAACCAGTGGAGGTATGATAATGACATGGTGCTAGGGTTATAACCTAACACTGATGGCATCACAGAGCCCATGCTAGATCAAAGCACAGTGTCTGTGACGTCATCACGTTGCCTTTGATGACATCACAGCCACCTAACATTCTGATGTGTTCACTTGTGTGTGTGTGTATGTGTGTTGTGGTTGTGGGTGTGTGTGTGTGTGTGTGTGTGCAGACAAAGTTATGGGGGTGCAGAGCCTGCTTTCAAGTCTGTACCACATTCACTTCAAAAGTTATTCCACAAAAACCCGTCCATGTATGCACCAGAGTCCTCGAGGTTCTAGTTGACCCACTTCCCAACCTTGTAGAGACTCGATGGTGGTACCCTTGGATCCGGAATGTCCAAAAATGGGGGTGCAGAGCTTAGTTTCACGTCTCTACCACCTTTCCTTCAAACGTTATCCTCCAAAAACCCGTCGAGGTATGCACCAGAGTCCTCGAGGTTCTGGTTGACCCACTTCCCGACGTCGTAGAGACTCGATGGTGGCACCGTTGGATCCGGAATGTCCGAAAATGGGGGTGCAGAGCTTGGTTTCAAGTCTCTACCACCATCCCTTCAAAAGTTAGCCCCCGAAACCTGTCGAGGTATGCACCAGAGTCCTCGAGGTTCTGGTTGACCCACTTCCCGACGTCGTAGAGACTCCAGGGTGGCACCGTTGGATCCGGAATGTCCGAAAATGGGGGTGCAGAGCTTGGTTTCAAGTCTCTACCACCATCCCTTCAAAAGTTATCCCCCGAAACCTTTCGAGGTATGCACCAGAGTCCTCGAGGTTCTGGTTGACCCACTTCCCGACGTCGTAGAGACTCGATGGTGGCACCGTTGGATCCGGAATGTCCGAAAATGGGGGTGCAGAGCTTGGTTTCAAGTCTCTACCACCATCCCTTCAAAAGTTATCCCCCGAAAACCAGTGGAGGTATGATAATGACATGGTGCTAGGGTTATAACCTAACACTGATGGCATCACAGAGCCCATGCTAGATCAAAGCACAGTGTCTGTGACGTCATCACGTTGCCTTTGATGACATCACAGCCACCTAACATTCTGATGTGTTCACTTGTGTGTGTGTGTATGTGTGTTGTGTGTGTGTGTGTGTGGGTGTTTGTGTGTGTGTGTGTGTGCAGACAAAGTTATGGGGGTGCAGAGCCTGCTTTCAAGTCTGTACCACATTCACTTCAAAAGTTATTCCACAAAAACCCGTCCATGTATGCACCAGAGTCCTCGAGGTTCTAGTTGACCCACTTCCCAACCTTGTAGAGACTCGATGGTGGTACCCTTGGATCCGGAATGTCCAAAAATGGGGGTGCAGAGCTTAGTTTCACGTCTCTACCACCTTTCCTTCAAACGTTATCCTCCAAAAACCCGTCGAGGTATGCACCAGAGTCTTCAAGGTTCTGGTTGACCCACTTCCCGACCTCGTAGAGACGCGAGGGTGGCACCGTTGGATCCGGAATGTCCAGAAATGGGGGTGCAGAGCTTGGTTTCAAGTCTCTACCACCATCCCTTCAAAAGTTAGCCCCCGAAACCTGTCGAGGTATGCACCAGAGTCCTCGAGGTTCTGGTTGACCAACTTCCCGACGTCGTAGAGACTCGATGGTGGCACCGTTGGATCCGGAATGTCCGAAAATGTGGGTGCAGAGCTTGGTTTCAAGTCTCTACCACCATCCCTTCAAAAGTTATCCCCCGAAACCTGTCGAGGTATGCACCAGAGTCCTCGAGGTTCTGGTGGACCCACTTCCCGACGTCGTAGAGACTCCAGGGTGGCACCGTTGGATCCGGAATGTCCGAAAATGGGGGTGCAGAGCTTGGTTTCAAGTCTCTACCACCATCCCTTCAAAAGTTATCCCCCGAAACCTTTCGAGGTATGCACCAGAGTCCTCGAGGTTCTGGTTGACCCACTTCCCGACGTCGTAGAGACTCGATGGTGGCACCGTTGGATCCGGAATGTCCGAAAATGGGGGTGCAGAGCTTGGTTTCAAGTCTCTACCACCATCCCTTCAAAAGTTATCCCCCGAAAACCAGTGGAGGTATGATAATGACATGGTGCTAGGGTTATAACCTAACACTGATGGCATCACAGAGCCCATGCTAGATCAAAGCACAGTGTCTGTGACGTCATCACGTTGCCTTTGATGACATCACAGCCACCTAACATTCTGATGTGTTCACTTGTGTGTGTGTGTATGTGTGTTGTGTGTGTGTGTGTGTGGGTGTGTGTGTGTGTGTGTGTGTGCAGACAAAGTTATGGGGGTGCAGAGCCTGCTTTCAAGTCTGTACCACATTCACTTCAAAAGTTATTCCACAAAAACCCGTCCATGTATGCACCAGAGTCCTCGAGGTTCTAGTTGACCCACTTCCCAACCTTGTAGAGACTCGATGGTGGTACCCTTGGATCCGGAATGTCCAAAAATGGGGGTGCAGAGCTTAGTTTCACGTCTCTACCACCTTTCCTTCAAACGTTATCCTCCAAAAACCCGTCGAGGTATGCACCAGAGTCTTCAAGGTTCTGGTTGACCCACTTCCCGACCTCGTAGAGACGCGAGGGTGGCACCGTTGGATCCGGAATGTCCAGAAATGGGGGTGCAGAGCTTGGTTTCAAGTCTCTACCACCATCCCTTCAAAAGTTAGCCCCCGAAACCTGTCGAGGTATGCACCAGAGTCCTCGAGGTTCTGGTTGACCCACTTCCCGACGTCGTAGAGACTCGGGGGTGGCACCGTTGGATCCGGAATGTCAGAAAATGGGGGTGCAGAGCTTGGTGTCAAGTCTCTACCACCATCCCTTCAAAAGTTATCCCCCGAAAACCAGTGGAGGTATGATAATGACATGGTGCTAGGGTTATAACCTAACACTGATGGCATCACAGAGCCCATGCTAGATCAAAGCACAGTGTCTGTGACGTCATCACGTTGCCTTTGATGACATCACAGCCACCTAACATTCTGATGTGTTCACTTGTGTGTGTGTGTATGTGTGTTGTGTGTGTGTGTGTGTGTGTGTGTGTGTGTGTGTGTGTGTGCAGACAAAGTTATGGGGGTGCAGAGCCTGGTTTCAAGTCTGTACCACATTCACTTCAAAAGTTATTCCACAAAAACCCGTCCATGTATGCACCAGAGTCCTCGAGGTTCTAGTTGACCCACTTCCCAACCTTGTAGAGACTCGATGGTGGTACCCTTGGATCCGGAATGTCCAAAAATGGGGGTGCAGAGCTTAGTTTCACGTCTCTACCACCTTTCCTTCAAACGTTATCCTCCAAAAACCCGTCGAGGTATGCACCAGAGTCTTCAAGGTTCTGGTTGACCCACTTCCCGACCTCGTAGAGACGCGAGGCTGGCACCGTTGGATCCGGAATGTCCAGAAATGGGGGTGCAGAGCTTGGTTTCAAGTCTCTACCACCATCCCTTCAAAAGTTAGCCCCCGAAACCTGTCGAGGTATGCACCAGAGTCCTCGAGGTTCTGGTTGACCCACTTCCCGACGTCGTAGAGACTCGGGGGTGGCACCGTTGGATCCGGAATGTCCGAAAATGGGGGTGCAGAGCTTGCTGTCAAGTCTCTACCACCATCCCTTCAAAAGTTATCCCCCGAAAACCAGTGGAGGTATGATAATGACATGGTGCTAGGGTTATAACCTAACACTGATGGCATCACAGAGCCCATGCTAGATCAAAGCACAGTGTCTGTGACGTCATCACGTTGCCTTTGATGACATCACAGCCACCTAACATTCTGATGTGTTCACTTGTGTGTGTGTGTATGTGTGTTGTGGGTGTGGGTGTGTGTGTGTGTGTGTGTGTGCAGACAAAGTTATGGGGGTGCAGAGCCTGCTTTCAAGTCTGTACCACATTCACTTCAAAAGTTATTCCACAAAAACCCGTCCAGGTATGCACCAGAGTCCTCGAGGTTCTAGTTGACCCACTTCCCAACCTTGTAGAGACTCGATGGTGGTACCCTTGGATCCGGAATGTCCAAAAATGGGGGTGCAGAGCTTAGTTTCACATCTCTACCACCTTTCCTTCAAACGTTATCCTCCAAAAACCCGTCGAGGTATGCACCAGAGTCTTCAAGGTTCTGGTTGACCCACTTCCCGACCTCGTAGAGACGCGAGGGTGGCACCGTTAGATCCGGAATGTCCAGAAATGGGGGTGCAGAGCTTGGTTTCAAGTCTCTACCACCATCCCTTCAAAAGTTAGCCCCCGAAACCTGTCGAGGTATGCACCAGAGTCCTCGAGGTTCTGGTTGACCCTCTTCCCGACGTCGTAGAGACTCGATGGTGGCACCGTTGGATCCGGAATGTCCGAAAATGGGGGTGCAGAGCTTGGTTTCAAGTCTCTACCACCATCCCTTCAAAAGTTATCTCCCGAAACCTGTCGAGGTATGCACCAGAGTCCTCGAGGTTCTGGTTGACCCACTTCCCGACCTCGTAGAGACTCGAGGGTGGCACCGTTGGATCCGGAATGTCCGAAAATGGGGGTGCAGAGTTTGGTTTCAAGTCTCTACCACCATCCCTTCAAACGTTATCCCCCGAAAACCAGTGGAGGTATGATAATGACATGGTGCTAGGGTTATAACCTAACACTGATGGCATCACAGAGCCCATGCTAGATCAAAGCACAGTGTCTGTGACGTCATCACGTTGCCTTTGATGACATCACAGCCACCTAACATTCTGATGTGTTCACTTGTGTGTGTGTGTATGTGTGTTGTGTGTGTGTGTGTGTGTGTGTGTGTGTGTGTGCAGACAAAGTTATGGGAGTGCAGAGCCTGCTTTCAAGTCTGTACCACATTCACTTCAAAAGTTACTCCACAAAAACCCGTCCAGGTATGCACCAGAGTCCTCGAGGTTCTAGTTGACCCACTTCCCAACCTTGTAGAGACTCGATGGTGGTACCCTTGGATCCGGAATGTCCAAAAATGGGGGTGCAGAGCTTAGTTTCACGTCTCTACCACCTTTCCTTCAAACGTTATCCTCCAAAAACCCGTCGAGGTATGCACCAGAGTCTTCAAGGTTCTGGTTGACCCACTTCCCGACCTCGTAGAGACGCGAGGGTGGCACCGTTGGATCCGGAATGTCCAGAAATGGGGGTGCAGAGGTTGGTTTCAAGTCTCTACCACCATCCCTTCAAAAGTTATCCCCCGAAACCTGTCGAGGTATGCACCAGAGTCCTCGAGGTTCTGGTTGACCCACTTCCCGACGTCGTAGAGACTCGGGGGTGGCACCGTTGGATCCGGAATGTCCGAAAATGGGGGTGCAGAGCTTGGTTTCAAGTCTCTACCACCATCCCTTCAAAAGTTATCCCCCGAAAACCAGTGGAGGTATGATAATGACATGGTGCTAGGGTTATAACCTAACACTGATGGCATCACAGAGCCCATGCTAGATCAAAGCACAGTGTCTGTGACGTCATCACGTTGCCTTTGATGACATCACAGCCACCTAACATTCTGATGTGTTCACTTGTGTGTGTGTGTATGTGTGTTGTGGGTGTGTGTGTGTGTGTGTGTGTGTGTGTGTGTGCAGACAAAGTTATGGGGGTGCAGAGCCTGCTTTCAAGTCTGTACCACATTCACTTCAAAAGTTATTCCACAAAAACCCGTCCAGGTATGCACCAGAGTCCTCGAGGTTCTAGTTGACCCACTTCCCAACCTTGTAGAGACTCGATGGTGGTACCCTTGGATCCGGAATGTCCAAAAATGGGGGTGCAGAGCTTAGTTTCACGTCTCTACCACCTTTCCTTCAAACGTTATCCTCCAAAAACCCGTCGAGGTATGCACCAGAGTCCTCGAGGTTCTGGTTGACCCACTTCCCGACGTCGTAGAGACTCGATGGTGGCACCGTTGGATCCGGAATGTCCGAAAATGGGGGTGCAGAGCTTGGTTTCAAGTCTCTACCACCATCCCTTCAAAAGTTAGCCCCCGAAACCTGTCGAGGTATGCACCAGAGTCCTCGAGGTTCTGTTTGACCCACTTCCCGACGTCGTAGAGACTCGAGGGTGGCACCGTTGGATCCGGAATGTCCGAAAATGGGGGTGCAGAGCTTGGTTTCAAGTCTCTACCACCATCCCTTCAAAAGTTATCCCCCGAAAACCAGTGGAGGTATGATAATGACATGGTGCTAGGGTTATAACCTAACACTGATGGCATCACAGAGCCCATGCTAGATCAAAGCACAGTGTCTGTGACGTCATCACGTTGCCTTTGATGACATCACAGCCACCTAACATTCTGATGTGTTCACTTGTGTGTGTGTGTATGTGTGTTGTGGGTGTGGGTGTGTGTGTGTGTGTGTGTGTGTGTGTGTGTGCAGACAAAGTTATGGGGGTGCAGAGCCTGCTTTCAAGTCTGTACCACATTCACTTCAAAAGTTACTCCACAAAAACCCGTCCAGGTATGCACCAGAGTCCTCGAGGTTCTAGTTGACCCACTTCCCAACCTTGTAGAGACTCGATGGTGGTACCCTTGGATCCGGAATGTCCAAAAATGGGGGTGCAGAGCTTAGTTTCACGTCTCTACCACCTTTCCTTCAAACGTTATCCTCCAAAAACCCGTCGAGGTATGCACCAGAGTCTTCAAGGTTCTGGTTGACCCACTTCCCGACCTCGTAGAGACGCGAGGGTGGCACCGTTGGATCCGGAATGTCCAGAAATGGGGGTGCAGAGCTTGGTTTCAAGTCTCTACCACCATCCCTTCAAAAGTTATCCCCCGAAACCTGTCGAGGTATGCACCAGAGTCCTCGAGGTTCTAGTTGACCCACTTACCGACGTTGTAGAGACTCGATGGTGGCACCGTTGGATCCGGAATGTCCGAAAATGGGGGTGCAGAGCTTGGTTTCAAGTCTCTACCACCATCCCTTCAAAGTTATCCCCCGAAACCTGTCGAGGTATGCACCAGAGTCCTCGAGGTTCTGGTTGACCCACTTCCCGACCTCGTAGAGACTCGAGGGTGGAACCGTTGGATCCGGAATGTCCGAAAATGGGGGTGCAGAGCTTGGTTTCAAGTCTCTACCACCATCCCTTCAAAAGTTATCCCCCGAAACCTTTCGAGGTATGCACCAGAGTCCTCGAGGTTCTGGTTGACCCACTTCCCGAAGTCGTAGAGACTCGATGGTGGCACCGTTGGATCCGGAATGTCCGAAAATGGGGGTGCAGAGCTTGGTTTCAAGTCTCTACCACCATCCCTTCAAAAGTTATTCCCCGAAAACCAGTGGAGGTATGATAATGACATGGTGCTAGGGTTATAACCTAACACTGATGGCATCACAGAGCCCATGCTAGATCAAAGCACAGTGTCTGTGACGTCATCACGTTGCCTTTGATGACATCACAGCCACCTAACATTCTGATGTGTTCACTTGTGTGTGTGTGTATGTGTGTTGTGTGTGTGTGTGTGTGTGTGTGTGTGTGTGTGTGTGTGTGTGTGTGCAGACAAAGTTATGGGGGTGCAGAGCCTGGTTTCAAGTCTGTACCACATTCACTTCAAAAGTTATTCCACAAAAACCCGTCCATGTATGCACCAGAGTCCTCGAGGTTCTAGTTGACCCACTTCCCAACCTTGTAGAGACTCGATGGTGGTACCCTTGGATCCGGAATGTCCAAAAATGGGGGTGCAGAGATTAGTTTCACGTCTCTACCACCTTTCCTTCAAACGTTATCCTCCAAAAACCCGTCGAGGTATGCACCAGAGTCTTCAAGGTTCTGGTTGACCCACTTCCCGACCTCGTAGAGACGCGAGGGTGGCACCGTTGGATCCGGAATGTCCAGAAATGGGGGTGCAGAGCTTGGTTTCAAGTCTCTACCACCATCCCTTCAAAAGTTAGCCCCCGAAACCTGTCGAGGTATGCACCAGAGTCCTCGAGGTTCTGGTTGACCAACTTCCCGACGTCGTAGAGACTCGATGGTGGCACCGTTGGATCCGGAATGTCCGAAAATGGGGGTGCAGAGCTTGGTTTCAAGTCTCTACCACCATCCCTTCAAAAGTTATCCCCCGAAACCTGTCGAGGTATGCACCAGAGTCCTCGAGGTTCTGGTTGACCCACTTCCCGACGTCGTAGAGACTCGAGGGTGGCACCGTTGGATCCGGAATGTCCGAAAATGGGGGTGCAGAGCTTGTTTTCAAGTCTGTACCACCATCCCTTCAAAAGTTATCCCCCGAAAACCAGTGGAGGTATGATAATGACATGGTGCTAGGGTTATAACCTAACACTGATGGCATCACAGAGCCCATGCTAGATCAAAGCACAGTGTCTGTGACGTCATCACGTTGCCTTTGATGACATCACAGCCACCTAACATTCTGATGTGTTCACTTGTGTGTGTGTGTATGTGTGTTGTGGGTGTGGGTGTGTGTGTGTGTGTGTGTGTGTGTGCAGACAAAGTTATGGGGGTGCAGAGCCTGCTTTCAAGTCTGTACCACATTCACTTCAAAAGTTATTCCACAAAAACCCGTCCAGGTATGCACCAGAGTCCTCGAGGTTCTAGTTGACCCACTTCCCAACCTTGTAGAGACTCGATGGTGGTACCCTTGGATCCGGAATGTCCAAAAATGGGGGTGCAGAGCTTAGTTTCACATCTCTACCACCTTTCCTTCAAACGTTATCCTCCAAAAACCCGTCGAGGTATGCAAAAGAGTCTTCAAGGTTCTGGTTGACCCACTTCCCGACCTCGTAGAGACGCGAGGGTGGCACCGTTAGATCCGGAATGTCCAGAAATGGGGGTGCAGAGCTTGGTTTCAAGTCTCTACCACCATCCCTTCAAAAGTTAGCCCCCGAAACCTGTCGAGGTATGCACCAGAGTCCTCGAGGTTCTGGTTGACCCACTTCCCGACGTCGTAGAGACTCGGGGGTGGCACCGTTGGATCTGGAATGTCCGAAAATGGGGGTGCAGAGCTTGGTGTCAAGTCTCTACCACCATCCCTTCAAAAGTTATCCCCCGAAAACCAGTGGAGGTATGATAATGACATGGTGCTAGGGTTATAACCTAACACTGATGGCATCACAGAGCCCATGCTAGATCAAAGCACAGTGTCTGTGACGTCATCACGTTGCCTTTGATGACATCACAGCCACCTAACATTCTGATGTGTTCACTTGTGTGTGTGTGTGTATGTGTGTTGTGGGTGTGGGTGTGTGTGTGTGTGTGTGTGTGTGTGCAGACAAAGTTATGGGGGTGCAGAGCCTGCTTTCAAGTCTGTACCACATTCACTTCAAAAGTTATTCCACAAAAACCCGTCCAGGTATGCACCAGAGTCCTCGAGGTTCTAGTTGACCCACTTCCCAACCTTGTAGACACTCGATGGTGGTACCCTTGGATCCGGAATGTCCAAAAATGGGGGTGCAGAGCTTAGTTTCACGTCTCTACCACCTTTCCTTCAAACGTTATCCTCCAAAAACCCGTCGAGGTATGCACCAGAGTCCTCGAGGTTCTGGTTGACCCACTTCCCGACGTCGTAGAGACTCGATGGTGGCACCGTTGGATCCGGAATGTCCGGAAATGGGGGTGCAGAGCTTGGTTTCAAGTCTCTACCACCATCCCTTCAAAAGTTAGCCCCCGAAACCTGTCGAGGTATGCACCAGAGTCCTCGAGGTTCTGGTTGACCCACTTCCCGACGTCGTAGAGACGCGATGGTGGCACCGTTGGATCCGGAATGTCCGAAAATGGGGGTGCAGAGCTTGGTTTCAAGTCTCTACCACCATCCCTTCAAAAGTTATTCCCCGAAAACCAGTGGAGGTATGATAATGACATGGTGCTAGGGTTATAACCTAACACTGATGGCATCACAGAGCCCATGCTAGATCAAAGCACAGTGTCTGTGACGTCATCACGTTGCCTTTGATGACATCACAGCCACCTAACATTCTGATGTGTTCACTTGTGTGTGTGTGTATGTGTGTTGTGTGTGTGTGTGTGTGTGTGTGTGTGTGTGTGTGTGTGCAGACAAAGTTATGGGGGTGCAGAGCCTGGTTTCAAGTCTGTACCACATTCACTTCAAAAGTTATTCCACAAAAACCCGTCCATGTATGCACCAGAGTCCTCGAGGTTCTAGTTGACCCACTTCCCAACCTTGTAGAGACTCGATGGTGGTACCCTTGGATCCGGAATGTCCAAAAATGGGGGTGCAGAGCTTAGTTTCACGTCTCTACCACCTTTCCTTCAAACGTTATCCTCCAAAAACCCGTCGAGGTATGCACCAGAGTCTTCAAGGTTCTGGTTGACCCACTTCCCGACCTCGTAGAGACGCGAGGGTGGCACCGTTGGATCCGGAATGTCCAGAAATGGGGGTGCAGAGCTTGGTTTCAAGTCTCTACCACCATCCCTTCAAAAGTTAGCCCCCGAAACCTGTCGAGGTATGCACCAGAGTCCTCGAGGTTCTGGTTGACCCACTTCCCGACGTCGTAGAGACTCGGGGGTGGCACCGTTGGATCTGGAATGTCCGAAAATGGGGGTGCAGAGCTTGGTTTCAAGTCTCTACCACCATCCCTTCAAAAGTTATCCCCCGAAACCTGTCGAGGTATGCACCAGAGTCCTCGAGGTTCTGGTTGACCCACTTCCCGACGTCGTAGAGACTCGAGGGTGGCACCGTTGGATCCGGAATGTCCGAAAATGGGGGTGCAGAGCTTGTTTTCAAGTCTGTACCACCATCCCTTCAAAAGTTATCCCCCGAAAACCAGTGGAGGTATGATAATGACATGGTGCTAGGGTTATAACCTAACACTGATGGCATCACAGAGCCCATGCTAGATCAAAGCACAGTGTCTGTGACGTCATCACGTTGCCTTTGATGACATCACAGCCACCTAACATTCTGATGTGTTCACTTGTGTGTGTGTGTATGTGTGTTGTGTGTGTGTGTGTGTGTGTGTGTGTGTGTGTGTGTGTGCAGACAAAGTTATGGGGGTGCAGAGCCTGGTTTCAAGTCTGTACAACATTCACTTCAAAAGTTATTCCACAAAAACCCGTCCATGTATGCACCAGAGTCCTCGAGGTTCTAGTTGACCCACTTCCCAACCTTGTAGAGACTCGATGGTGGTACCCTTGGATCCGGAATGTCCAAAAATGGGGGTGCAGAGCTTAGTTTCACGTCTCTACCACCTTTCCTTCAAACGTTATCCTCCAAAAACCCGTCGAGGTATGCACCAGAGTCTTCAAGGTTCTGGTTGACCCACTTCCCGACCTCGTAGAGACGCGAGGGTGGCACCGTTGGATCCGGAATGTCCAGAAATGGGGGTGCAGAGCTTGGTTTCAAGTCTCTACCACCATCCCTTCAAAAGTTAGCCCCCGAAACCTGTCGAGGTATGCACCAGAGTCCTCGAGGTTCTGGTTGACCCACTTCCCGACGTCGTAGAGACTCGGGGGTGGCACCGTTGGATCCGGAATGTCAGAAAATGGGGGTGCAGAGCTTGGTGTCAAGTCTCTACCACCATCCCTTCAAAAGTTATCCCCCGAAAACCAGTGGAGGTATGATAATGACATGGTGCTAGGGTTATAACCTAACACTGATGGCATCACAGAGCCCATGCTAGATCAAAGCACAGTGTCTGTGACGTCATCACGTTGCCTTTGATGACATCACAGCCACCTAACATTCTGATGTGTTCACTTGTGTGTGTGTGTATGTGTGTTGTGTGTGTGTGTGTGTGTGTGTGTGTGTGTGTGTGTGTGTGTGCAGACAAAGTTATGGGGGTGCAGAGCCTGGTTTCAAGTCTGTACCACATTCACTTCAAAAGTTATTCCACAAAAACCCGTCCATGTATGCACCAGAGTCCTCGAGGTTCTAGTTGACCCACTTCCCAACCTTGTAGAGACTCGATGGTGGTACCCTTGGATCCGGAATGTCCAAAAATGGGGGTGCAGAGCTTAGTTTCACGTCTCTACCACCTTTCCTTCAAACGTTATCCTCCAAAAACCCGTCGAGGTATGCACCAGAGTCTTCAAGGTTCTGGTTGACCCACTTCCCGACCTCGTAGAGACGCGAGGCTGGCACCGTTGGATCCGGAATGTCCAGAAATGGGGGTGCAGAGCTTGGTTTCAAGTCTCTACCACCATCCCTTCAAAAGTTAGCCCCCGAAACCTGTCGAGGTATGCACCAGAGTCCTCGAGGTTCTGGTTGACCCACTTCCCGACGTCGTAGAGACTCGGGGGTGGCACCGTTGGATCCGGAATGTCCGAAAATGGGGGTGCAGAGCTTGCTGTCAAGTCTCTACCACCATCCCTTCAAAAGTTATCCCCCGAAAACCAGTGGAGGTATGATAATGACATGGTGCTAGGGTTATAACCTAACACTGATGGCATCACAGAGCCCATGCTAGATCAAAGCACAGTGTCTGTGACGTCATCACGTTGCCTTTGATGACATCACAGCCACCTAACATTCTGATGTGTTCACTTGTGTGTGTGTGTATGTGTGTTGTGGGTGTGTGTGTGTGTGTGTGTGTGTGTGTGTGCAGACAAAGTTATGGGGGTGCAGAGCCTGCTTTCAAGTCTGTACCACATTCACTTCAAAAGTTATTCCACAAAAACCCGTCCAGGTATGCACCAGAGTCCTCGAGGTTCTAGTTGACCCACTTCCCAACCTTGTAGAGACTCGATGGTGGTACCCTTGGATCCGGAATGTCCAAAAATGGGGGTGCAGAGCTTAGTTTCACGTCTCTACCACCTTTCCTTCAAACGTTATCCTCCAAAAACCCGTCGAGGTATGCACCAGAGTCCTCGAGGTTCTGGTTGACCCACTTCCCGACGTCGTAGAGACTCGATGGTGGCACCGTTGGATCCGGAATGTCCGAAAATGGGGGTGCAGAGCTTGGTTTCAAGTCTCTACCACCATCCCTTCAAAAGTTAGCCCCCGAAACCTGTCGAGGTATGCACCAGAGTCCTCGAGGTTCTGTTTGACCCACTTCCCGACGTCGTAGAGACTCGAGGGTGGCACCGTTGGATCCGGAATGTCCGAAAATGGGGGTGCAGAGCTTGGTTTCAAGTCTCTACCACCATCCCTTCAAAAGTTATCCCCCGAAAACCAGTGGAGGTATGATAATGACATGGTGCTAGGGTTATAACCTAACACTGATGGCATCACAGAGCCCATGCTAGATCAAAGCACAGTGTCTGTGACGTCATCACGTTGCCTTTGATGACATCACAGCCACCTAACATTCTGATGTGTTCACTTGTGTGTGTGTGTATGTGTGTTGTGGGTGTGGGTGTGTGTGTGTGTGTGTGTGTGTGTGTGTGTGCAGACAAAGTTATGGGGGTGCAGAGCCTGCTTTCAAGTCTGTACCACATTCACTTCAAAAGTTACTCCACAAAAACCCGTCCAGGTATGCACCAGAGTCCTCGAGGTTCTAGTTGACCCACTTCCCAACCTTGTAGAGACTCGATGGTGGTACCCTTGGATCCGGAATGTCCAAAAATGGGGGTGCAGAGCTTAGTTTCACGTCTCTACCACCTTTCCTTCAAACGTTATCCTCCAAAAACCCGTCGAGGTATGCACCAGAGTCTTCAAGGTTCTGGTTGACCCACTTCCCGACCTCGTAGACACGCGAGGGTGGCACCGTTGGATCCGGAATGTCCAGAAATGGGGGTGCAGAGCTTGGTTTCAAGTCTCTACCACCATCCCTTCAAAAGTTATCCCCCGAAACCTGTCGAGGTATGCACCAGAGTCCTCGAGGTTCTGGTTGACCCACTTCCCGACCTCGTAGAGACTCGAGGGTGGAACCGTTGGATCCGGAATGTCCGAAAATGGGGGTGCAGAGCTTGGTTTCAAGTCTCTACCACCATCCCTTCAAAAGTTATCCCCCGAAACCTTTCGAGGTATGCACCAGAGTCCTCGAGGTTCTGGTTGACCCACTTCCCGAAGTCGTAGAGACGCGAGGGTGGCACCGTTAGATCCGGAATGTCCAGAAATGGGGGTGCAGAGCTTGGTTTCAAGTCTCTACCACCATCCCTTCAAAAGTTAGCCCCCGAAACCTGTCGAGGTATGCACCAGAGTCCTCGAGGTTCTGGTTGACCCACTTCCCGACGTCGTAGAGACTCGGGGGTGGCACCGTTGGATCTGGAATGTCCGAAATTGGGGGTGCAGAGCTTGGTTTCAAGTCTCTACCACCATCCCTTCAAAAGTTATCCCCCGAAACCTGTCGAGGTATGCACCAGAGTCCTCGAGGTTCTGGTTGACCCACTTCCCGACGTCGTAGAGACTCGAGGGTGGCACCGTTGGATCCGGAATGTCCGAAAATGGGGGTGCAGAGCTTGTTTTCAAGTCTGTACCACCATCCCTTCAAAAGTTATCCCCCGAAAACCAGTGGAGGTATGATAATGACATGGTGCTAGGGTTATAACCTAACACTGATGGCATCACAGAGCCCATGCTAGATCAAAGCACAGTGTCTGTGACGTCATCACGTTGCCTTTGATGACATCACAGCCACCTAACATTCTGATGTGTTCACTTGTGTGTGTGTGTATGTGTGTTGTGTGTGTGTGTGTGTGTGTGTGTGTGTGTGTGTGTGTGCAGACAAAGTTATGGGGGTGCAGAGCCTGGTTTCAAGTCTGTACCACATTCACTTCAAAAGTTATTCCACAAAAACCCGTCCATGTATGCACCAGAGTCCTCGAGGTTCTAGTTGACCCACTTCCCAACCTTGTAGAGACTCGATGGTGGTACCCTTGGATCCGGAATGTCCAAAAATGGGGGTGCAGAGCTTAGTTTCACGTCTCTACCACCTTTCCTTCAAACGTTATCCTCCAAAAACCCGTCGAGGTATGCACCAGAGTCTTCAAGGTTCTGGTTGACCCACTTCCCGACCTCGTAGAGACGCGAGGGTGGCACCGTTGGATCCGGAATGTCCAGAAATGGGGGTGCAGAGCTTGGTTTCAAGTCTCTACCACCATCCCTTCAAAAGTTAGCCCCCGAAACCTGTCGAGGTATGCACCAGAGTCCTCGAGGTTCTGGTTGACCCACTTCCCGACGTCGTAGAGACTCGGGGGTGGCACCGTTGGATCCGGAATGTCAGAAAATGGGGGTGCAGAGCTTGGTGTCAAGTCTCTACCACCATCCCTTCAAAAGTTATCCCCCGAAAACCAGTGGAGGTATGATAATGACATGGTGCTAGGGTTATAACCTAACACTGATGGCATCACAGAGCCCATGCTAGATCAAAGCACAGTGTCTGTGACGTCATCACGTTGCCTTTGATGACATCACAGCCACCTAACATTCTGATGTGTTCACTTGTGTGTGTGTGTATGTGTGTTGTGTGTGTGTGTGTGTGTGTGTGTGTGTGTGTGTGTGTGTGCAGACAAAGTTATGGGGGTGCAGAGCCTGGTTTCAAGTCTGTACCACATTCACTTCAAAAGTTATTCCACAAAAACCCGTCCATGTATGCACCAGAGTCCTCGAGGTTCTAGTTGACCCACTTCCCAACCTTGTAGAGACTCGATGGTGGTACCCTTGGATCCGGAATGTCCAAAAATGGGGGTGCAGAGCTTAGTTTCACGTCTCTACCACCTTTCCTTCAAACGTTATCCTCCAAAAACCCGTCGAGGTATGCACCAGAGTCCTCGAGGTTCTGGTTGACCCACTTCCCGACGTCGTAGAGACTCGATGGTGGCACCGTTGGATCCGGAATGTCCGAAAATGGGGGTGCAGAGCTTGGTTTCAAGTCTCTACCACCATCCCTTCAAAAGTTAGCCCCCGAAACCTGTCGAGGTATGCACCAGAGTCCTCGAGGTTCTGTTTGACCCACTTCCCGACGTCGTAGAGACTCGAGGGTGGCACCGTTGGATCCGGAATGTCCGAAAATGGGGGTGCAGAGCTTGGTTTCAAGTCTCTACCACCATCCCTTCAAAAGTTATCCCCCGAAAACCAGTGGAGGTATGATAATGACATGGTGCTAGGGTTATAACCTAACACTGATGGCATCACAGAGCCCATGCTAGATCAAAGCACAGTGTCTGTGACGTCATCACGTTGCCTTTGATGACATCACAGCCACCTAACATTCTGATGTGTTCACTTGTGTGTGTGTGTATGTGTGTTGTGGGTGTGGGTGTGTGTGTGTGTGTGTGTGTGTGTGTGTGTGCAGACAAAGTTATGGGGGTGCAGAGCCTGCTTTCAAGTCTGTACCACATTCACTTCAAAAGTTACTCCACAAAAACCCGTCCAGGTATGCACCAGAGTCCTCGAGGTTCTAGTTGACCCACTTCCCAACCTTGTAGAGACTCGATGGTGGTACCCTTGGATCCGGAATGTCCAAAAATGGGGGTGCAGAGCTTAGTTTCACGTCTCTACCACCTTTCCTTCAAACGTTATCCTCCAAAAACCCGTCGAGGTATGCACCAGAGTCTTCAAGGTTCTGGTTGACCCACTTCCCGACCTCGTAGACACGCGAGGGTGGCACCGTTGGATCCGGAATGTCCAGAAATGGGGGTGCAGAGCTTGGTTTCAAGTCTCTACCACCATCCCTTCAAAAGTTATCCCCCGAAACCTGTCGAGGTATGCACCAGAGTCCTCGAGGTTCTAGTTGACCCACTTACCGACGTTGTAGAGACTCGATGGTGGCACCGTTGGATCCGGAATGTCCGAAAATGGGGGTGCAGAGCTTGGTTTCAAGTCTCTACCACCATCCCTTCAAAGTTATCCCCCGAAACCTGTCGAGGTATGCACCAGAGTCCTCGAGGTTCTGGTTGACCCACTTCCCGACCTCGTAGAGACTCGAGGGTGGAACCGTTGGATCCGGAATGTCCGAAAATGGGGGTGCAGAGCTTGGTTTCAAGTCTCTACCACCATCCCTTCAAAAGTTATCCCCCGAAACCTTTCGAGGTATGCACCAGAGTCCTCGAGGTTCTGGTTGACCCACTTCCCGAAGTCGTAGAGACGCGAGGGTGGCACCGTTAGATCCGGAATGTCCAGAAATGGGGGTGCAGAGCTTGGTTTCAAGTCTCTACCACCATCCCTTCAAAAGTTAGCCCCCGAAACCTGTCGAGGTATGCACCAGAGTCCTCGAGGTTCTGGTTGACCCACTTCCCGACGTCGTAGAGACTCGGGGGTGGCACCGTTGGATCTGGAATGTCCGAAATTGGGGGTGCAGAGCTTGGTTTCAAGTCTCTACCACCATCCCTTCAAAAGTTATCCCCCGAAACCTGTCGAGGTATGCACCAGAGTCCTCGAGGTTCTGGTTGACCCACTTCCCGACGTCGTAGAGACTCGAGGGTGGCACCGTTGGATCCGGAATGTCCGAAAATGGGGGTGCAGAGCTTGTTTTCAAGTCTGTACCACCATCCCTTCAAAAGTTATCCCCCGAAAACCAGTGGAGGTATGATAATGACATGGTGCTAGGGTTATAACCTAACACTGATGGCATCACAGAGCCCATGCTAGATCAAAGCACAGTGTCTGTGACGTCATCACGTTGCCTTTGATGACATCACAGCCACCTAACATTCTGATGTGTTCACTTGTGTGTGTGTGTATGTGTGTTGTGTGTGTGTGTGTGTGTGTGTGTGTGTGTGTGTGTGTGCAGACAAAGTTATGGGGGTGCAGAGCCTGGTTTCAAGTCTGTACCACATTCACTTCAAAAGTTATTCCACAAAAACCCGTCCATGTATGCACCAGAGTCCTCGAGGTTCTAGTTGACCCACTTCCCAACCTTGTAGAGACTCGATGGTGGTACCCTTGGATCCGGAATGTCCAAAAATGGGGGTGCAGAGCTTAGTTTCACGTCTCTACCACCTTTCCTTCAAACGTTATCCTCCAAAAACCCGTCGAGGTATGCACCAGAGTCTTCAAGGTTCTGGTTGACCCACTTCCCGACCTCGTAGAGACGCGAGGGTGGCACCGTTGGATCCGGAATGTCCAGAAATGGGGGTGCAGAGCTTGGTTTCAAGTCTCTACCACCATCCCTTCAAAAGTTAGCCCCCGAAACCTGTCGAGGTATGCACCAGAGTCCTCGAGGTTCTGGTTGACCCACTTCCCGACGTCGTAGAGACTCGGGGGTGGCACCGTTGGATCCGGAATGTCAGAAAATGGGGGTGCAGAGCTTGGTGTCAAGTCTCTACCACCATCCCTTCAAAAGTTATCCCCCGAAAACCAGTGGAGGTATGATAATGACATGGTGCTAGGGTTATAACCTAACACTGATGGCATCACAGAGCCCATGCTAGATCAAAGCACAGTGTCTGTGACGTCATCACGTTGCCTTTGATGACATCACAGCCACCTAACATTCTGATGTGTTCACTTGTGTGTGTGTGTATGTGTGTTGTGTGTGTGTGTGTGTGTGTGTGTGTGTGTGTGTGTGTGTGCAGACAAAGTTATGGGGGTGCAGAGCCTGGTTTCAAGTCTGTACCACATTCACTTCAAAAGTTATTCCACAAAAACCCGTCCATGTATGCACCAGAGTCCTCGAGGTTCTAGTTGACCCACTTCCCAACCTTGTAGAGACTCGATGGTGGTACCCTTGGATCCGGAATGTCCAAAAATGGGGGTGCAGAGCTTAGTTTCACGTCTCTACCACCTTTCCTTCAAACGTTATCCTCCAAAAACCCGTCGAGGTATGCACCAGAGTCTTCAAGGTTCTGGTTGACCCACTTCCCGACCTCGTAGAGACGCGAGGCTGGCACCGTTGGATCCGGAATGTCCAGAAATGGGGGTGCAGAGCTTGGTTTCAAGTCTCTACCACCATCCCTTCAAAAGTTAGCCCCCGAAACCTGTCGAGGTATGCACCAGAGTCCTCGAGGTTCTGGTTGACCCACTTCCCGACGTCGTAGAGACTCGGGGGTGGCACCGTTGGATCCGGAATGTCCGAAAATGGGGGTGCAGAGCTTGCTGTCAAGTCTCTACCACCATCCCTTCAAAAGTTATCCCCCGAAAACCAGTGGAGGTATGATAATGACATGGTGCTAGGGTTATAACCTAACACTGATGGCATCACAGAGCCCATGCTAGATCAAAGCACAGTGTCTGTGACGTCATCACGTTGCCTTTGATGACATCACAGCCACCTAACATTCTGATGTGTTCACTTGTGTGTGTGTGTATGTGTGTTGTGGGTGTGGGTGTGTGTGTGTGTGTGTGTGTGCAGACAAAGTTATGGGGGTGCAGAGCCTGCTTTCAAGTCTGTACCACATTCACTTCAAAAGTTATTCCACAAAAACCCGTCCAGGTATGCACCAGAGTCCTCGAGGTTCTAGTTGACCCACTTCCCAACCTTGTAGAGACTCGATGGTGGTACCCTTGGATCCGGAATGTCCAAAAATGGGGGTGCAGAGCTTAGTTTCACATCTCTACCACCTTTCCTTCAAACGTTATCCTCCAAAAACCCGTCGAGGTATGCACCAGAGTCTTCAAGGTTCTGGTTGACCCACTTCCCGACCTCGTAGAGACGCGAGGGTGGCACCGTTAGATCCGGAATGTCCAGAAATGGGGGTGCAGAGCTTGGTTTCAAGTCTCTACCACCATCCCTTCAAAAGTTAGCCCCCGAAACCTGTCGAGGTATGCACCAGAGTCCTCGAGGTTCTGGTTGACCCTCTTCCCGACGTCGTAGAGACTCGATGGTGGCACCGTTGGATCCGGAATGTCCGAAAATGGGGGTGCAGAGCTTGGTTTCAAGTCTCTACCACCATCCCTTCAAAAGTTATCTCCCGAAACCTGTCGAGGTATGCACCAGAGTCCTCGAGGTTCTGGTTGACCCACTTCCCGACCTCGTAGAGACTCGAGGGTGGCACCGTTGGATCCGGAATGTCCGAAAATGGGGGTGCAGAGTTTGGTTTCAAGTCTCTACCACCATCCCTTCAAACGTTATCCCCCGAAAACCAGTGGAGGTATGATAATGACATGGTGCTAGGGTTATAACCTAACACTGATGGCATCACAGAGCCCATGCTAGATCAAAGCACAGTGTCTGTGACGTCATCACGTTGCCTTTGATGACATCACAGCCACCTAACATTCTGATGTGTTCACTTGTGTGTGTGTGTATGTGTGTTGTGGGTGTGGGTGTGTGTGTGTGTGTGTGTGTGCAGACAAAGTTATGGGGGTGCAGAGCCTGCTTTCAAGTCTGTACCACATTCACTTCAAAAGTTATTCCACAAAAACCCGTCCATGTATGCACCAGAGTCCTCGAGGTTCTAGTTGACCCACTTCCCAACCTTGTAGAGACTCGATGGTGGTACCCTTGGATCCGGAATGTCCAAAAATGGGGGTGCAGAGCTTAGTTTCACGTCTCTACCACCTTTCCTTCAAACGTTATCCTCCAAAAACCCGTCGAGGTATGCACCAGAGTCCTCGAGGTTCTGGTTGACCCACTTCCCGACGTCGTAGAGACTCGATGGTGGCACCGTTGGATCCGGAATGTCCGAAAATGGGGGTGCAGAGCTTGGTTTCAAGTCTCTACCACCATCCCTTCAAAAGTTAGCCCCCGAAACCTGTCGAGGTATGCACCAGAGTCCTCGAGGTTCTGGTTGACCCACTTCCCGACGTCGTAGAGACTCCAGGGTGGCACCGTTGGATCCGGAATGTCCGAAAATGGGGGTGCAGAGCTTGGTTTCAAGTCTCTACCACCATCCCTTCAAAAGTTATCCCCCGAAACCTTTCGAGGTATGCACCAGAGTCCTCGAGGTTCTGGTTGACCCACTTCCCGACGTCGTAGAGACTCGATGGTGGCACCGTTGGATCCGGAATGTCCGAAAATGGGGGTGCAGAGCTTGGTTTCAAGTCTCTACCACCATCCCTTCAAAAGTTATCCCCCGAAAACCAGTGGAGGTATGATAATGACATGGTGCTAGGGTTATAACCTAACACTGATGGCATCACAGAGCCCATGCTAGATCAAAGCACAGTGTCTGTGACGTCATCACGTTGCCTTTGATGACATCACAGCCACCTAACATTCTGATGTGTTCACTTGTTTGTGTGTGTATGTGTGTTGTGGGTGTGGGTGTGTGTGTGTGTGTGTGTGTGTGTGTGTGTGCAGACAAAGTTATGGGAGTGCAGAGCCTGCTTTCAAGTCTGTACCACATTCACTTCAAAAGTTACTCCACAAAAACCCGTCCAGGTATGCACCAGAGTCCTCGAGGTTCTAGTTGACCCACTTCCCAACCTTGTAGAGACTCGATGGTGGTACCCTTGGATCCGGAATGTCCAAAAATGGGGGTGCAGAGCTTAGTTTCACGTCTCTACCACCTTTCCTTCAAACGTTATCCTCCAAAAACCCGTCGAGGTATGCACCAGAGTCTTCAAGGTTCTGGTTGACCCACTTCCCGACCTCGTAGAGACGCGAGGGTGGCACCGTTGGATCCGGAATGTCCAGAAATGGGGGTGCAGAGGTTGGTTTCAAGTCTCTACCACCATCCCTTCAAAAGTTATCCCCCGAAACCTGTCGAGGTATGCACCAGAGTCCTCGAGGTTCTGGTTGACCCACTTCCCGACGTCGTAGAGACTCGGGGGTGGCACCGTTGGATCCGGAATGTCCGAAAATGGGGGTGCAGAGCTTGGTTTCAAGTCTCTACCACCATCCCTTCAAAAGTTATCCCCCGAAAACCAGTGGAGGTATGATAATGACATGGTGCTAGGGTTATAACCTAACACTGATGGCATCACAGAGCCCATGCTAGATCAAAGCACAGTGTCTGTGACGTCATCACGTTGCCTTTGATGACATCACAGCCACCTAACATTCTGATGTGTTCACTTGTGTGTGTGTGTATGTGTGTTGTGGGTGTGTGTGTGTGTGTGTGTGTGTGTGTGTGCAGACAAAGTTATGGGGGTGCAGAGCCTGCTTTCAAGTCTGTACCACATTCACTTCAAAAGTTATTCCACAAAAACCCGTCCAGGTATGCACCAGAGTCCTCGAGGTTCTAGTTGACCCACTTCCCAACCTTGTAGAGACTCGATGGTGGTACCCTTGGATCCGGAATGTCCAAAAATGGGGGTGCAGAGCTTAGTTTCACGTCTCTACCACCTTTCCTTCAAACGTTATCCTCCAAAAACCCGTCGAGGTATGCACCAGAGTCCTCGAGGTTCTGGTTGACCCACTTCCCGACGTCGTAGAGACTCGATGGTGGCACCGTTGGATCCGGAATGTCCGGAAATGGGGGTGCAGAGCTTGGTTTCAAGTCTCTACCACCATCCCTTCAAAAGTTAGCCCCCGAAACCTGTCGAGGTAT
Organism: Lutjanus erythropterus; assembly: GCF_056507025.1. Classification (NCBI taxonomy): domain Eukaryota; kingdom Metazoa; phylum Chordata; class Actinopteri; order Lutjaniformes; family Lutjanidae; genus Lutjanus; species Lutjanus erythropterus. The sequence continues at coordinate 32,810,291 of NC_139333.1, read as the reverse complement.
GCACCAGAGTCCTCGAGGTTCTGGTTGACCCACTTCCCGACGTCGTAGAGACTCGATGGTGGCACCGTTGGATCCGGAATGTCCGAAAATGGGGGTGCAGAGCTTGGTTTCAAGTCTCTACCACCATCCCTTCAAAAGTTATTCCCCGAAAACCAGTGGAGGTATGATAATGACATGGTGCTAGGGTTATAACCTAACACTGATGGCATCACAGAGCCCATGCTAGATCAAAGCACAGTGTCTGTGACGTCATCACGTTGCCTTTGATGACATCACAGCCACCTAACATTCTGATGTGTTCACTTGTGTGTGTGTGTATGTGTGTTGTGGGTGTGGGTGTGTGTGTGTGTGTGTGTGTGTGTGTGTGTGCAGACAAAGTTATGGGGGTGCAGAGCCTGCTTTCAAGTCTGTACCACATTCACTTCAAAAGTTACTCCACAAAAACCCGTCCAGGTATGCACCAGAGTCCTCGAGGTTCTAGTTGACCCACTTCCCAACCTTGTAGAGACTCGATGGTGGTACCCTTGGATCCGGAATGTCCAAAAATGGGGGTGCAGAGCTTAGTTTCACGTCTCTACCACCTTTCCTTCAAACGTTATCCTCCAAAAACCCGTCGAGGTATGCACCAGAGTCTTCAAGGTTCTGGTTGACCCACTTCCCGACCTCGTAGAGACGCGAGGGTGGCACCGTTGGATCCGGAATGTCCAGAAATGGGGGTGCAGAGCTTGGTTTCAAGTCTCTACCACCATCCCTTCAAAAGTTATCCCCCGAAACCTGTCGAGGTATGCACCAGAGTCCTCGAGGTTCTAGTTGACCCACTTACCGACGTTGTAGAGACTCGATGGTGGCACCGTTGGATCCGGAATGTCCGAAAATGGGGGTGCAGAGCTTGGTTTCAAGTCTCTACCACCATCCCTTCAAAGTTATCCCCCGAAACCTGTCGAGGTATGCACCAGAGTCCTCGAGGTTCTGGTTGACCCACTTCCCGACCTCGTAGAGACTCGAGGGTGGAACCGTTGGATCCGGAATGTCCGAAAATGGGGGTGCAGAGCTTGGTTTCAAGTCTCTACCACCATCCCTTCAAAAGTTATCCCCCGAAACCTTTCGAGGTATGCACCAGAGTCCTCGAGGTTCTGGTTGACCCACTTCCCGAAGTCGTAGAGACTCGATGGTGGCACCGTTGGATCCGGAATGTCCGAAAATGGGGGTGCAGAGCTTGGTTTCAAGTCTCTACCACCATCCCTTCAAAAGTTATTCCCCGAAAACCAGTGGAGGTATGATAATGACATGGTGCTAGGGTTATAACCTAACACTGATGGCATCACAGAGCCCATGCTAGATCAAAGCACAGTGTCTGTGACGTCATCACGTTGCCTTTGATGACATCACAGCCACCTAACATTCTGATGTGTTCACTTGTGTGTGTGTGTATGTGTGTTGTGTGTGTGTGTGTGTGTGTGTGTGTGTGTGTGTGTGTGTGTGTGCAGACAAAGTTATGGGGGTGCAGAGCCTGGTTTCAAGTCTGTACCACATTCACTTCAAAAGTTATTCCACAAAAACCCGTCCATGTATGCACCAGAGTCCTCGAGGTTCTAGTTGACCCACTTCCCAACCTTGTAGAGACTCGATGGTGGTACCCTTGGATCCGGAATGTCCAAAAATGGGGGTGCAGAGCTTAGTTTCACGTCTCTACCACCTTTCCTTCAAACGTTATCCTCCAAAAACCCGTCGAGGTATGCACCAGAGTCTTCAAGGTTCTGGTGGACCCACTTCCCGACCTCGTAGAGACGCGAGGGTGGCACCGTTGGATCCGGAATGTCCAGAAATGGGGGTGCAGAGCTTGGTTTCAAGTCTCTACCACCATCCCTTCAAAAGTTAGCCCCCGAAACCTGTCGAGGTATGCACCAGAGTCCTCGAGGTTCTGGTTGACCAACTTCCCGACGTCGTAGAGACTCGATGGTGGCACCGTTGGATCCGGAATGTCCGAAAATGGGGGTGCAGAGCTTGGTTTCAAGTCTCTACCACCATCCCTTCAAAAGTTATCCCCCGAAACCTGTCGAGGTATGCACCAGAGTCCTCGAGGTTCTGGTTGACCCACTTCCCGACGTCGTAGAGACTCGAGGGTGGCACCGTTGGATCCGGAATGTCCGAAAATGGGGGTGCAGAGCTTGTTTTCAAGTCTGTACCACCATCCCTTCAAAAGTTATCCCCCGAAAACCAGTGGAGGTATGATAATGACATGGTGCTAGGGTTATAACCTAACACTGATGGCATCACAGAGCCCATGCTAGATCAAAGCACAGTGTCTGTGACGTCATCACGTTGCCTTTGATGACATCACAGCCACCTAACATTCTGATGTGTTCACTTGTGTGTGTGTGTATGTGTGTTGTGGGTGTGGGTGTGTGTGTGTGTGTGTGTGTGTGTGCAGACAAAGTTATGGGGGTGCAGAGCCTGCTTTCAAGTCTGTACCACATTCACTTCAAAAGTTATTCCACAAAAACCCGTCCAGGTATGCACCAGAGTCCTCGAGGTTCTAGTTGACCCACTTCCCAACCTTGTAGAGACTCGATGGTGGTACCCTTGGATCCGGAATGTCCAAAAATGGGGGTGCAGAGCTTAGTTTCACATCTCTACCACCTTTCCTTCAAACGTTATCCTCCAAAAACCCGTCGAGGTATGCAAAAGAGTCTTCAAGGTTCTGGTTGACCCACTTCCCGACCTCGTAGAGACGCGAGGGTGGCACCGTTAGATCCGGAATGTCCAGAAATGGGGGTGCAGAGCTTGGTTTCAAGTCTCTACCACCATCCCTTCAAAAGTTAGCCCCCGAAACCTGTCGAGGTATGCACCAGAGTCCTCGAGGTTCTGGTTGACCCACTTCCCGACGTCGTAGAGACTCGGGGGTGGCACCGTTGGATCTGGAATGTCCGAAAATGGGGGTGCAGAGCTTGGTGTCAAGTCTCTACCACCATCCCTTCAAAAGTTATCCCCCGAAAACCAGTGGAGGTATGATAATGACATGGTGCTAGGGTTATAACCTAACACTGATGGCATCACAGAGCCCATGCTAGATCAAAGCACAGTGTCTGTGACGTCATCACGTTGCCTTTGATGACATCACAGCCACCTAACATTCTGATGTGTTCACTTGTGTGTGTGTGTGTATGTGTGTTGTGGGTGTGGGTGTGTGTGTGTGTGTGTGTGTGTGTGCAGACAAAGTTATGGGGGTGCAGAGCCTGCTTTCAAGTCTGTACCACATTCACTTCAAAAGTTATTCCACAAAAACCCGTCCAGGTATGCACCAGAGTCCTCGAGGTTCTAGTTGACCCACTTCCCAACCTTGTAGAGACTCGATGGTGGTACCCTTGGATCCGGAATGTCCAAAAATGGGGGTGCAGAGCTTAGTTTCACGTCTCTACCACCTTTCCTTCAAACGTTATCCTCCAAAAACCCGTCGAGGTATGCACCAGAGTCCTCGAGGTTCTGGTTGACCCACTTCCCGACGTCGTAGAGACTCGATGGTGGCACCGTTGGATCCGGAATGTCCGGAAATGGGGGTGCAGAGCTTGGTTTCAAGTCTCTACCACCATCCCTTCAAAAGTTAGCCCCCGAAACCTGTCGAGGTATGCACCAGAGTCCTCGAGGTTCTGGTTGACCCACTTCCCGACGTCGTAGAGACTCGATGGTGGCACCGTTGGATCCGGAATGTCCGAAAATGGGGGTGCAGAGCTTGGTTTCAAGTCTCTACCACCATCCCTTCAAAAGTTATTCCCCGAAAACCAGTGGAGGTATGATAATGACATGGTGCTAGGGTTATAACCTAACACTGATGGCATCACAGAGCCCATGCTAGATCAAAGCACAGTGTCTGTGACGTCATCACGTTGCCTTTGATGACATCACAGCCACCTAACATTCTGATGTGTTCACTTGTGTGTGTGTGTATGTGTGTTGTGTGTGTGTGTGTGTGTGTGTGTGTGTGTGTGTGTGTGCAGACAAAGTTATGGGGGTGCAGAGCCTGGTTTCAAGTCTGTACCACATTCACTTCAAAAGTTATTCCACAAAAACCCGTCCATGTATGCACCAGAGTCCTCGAGGTTCTAGTTGACCCACTTCCCAACCTTGTAGAGACTCGATGGTGGTACCCTTGGATCCGGAATGTCCAAAAATGGGGGTGCAGAGCTTAGTTTCACGTCTCTACCACCTTTCCTTCAAACGTTATCCTCCAAAAACCCGTCGAGGTATGCACCAGAGTCTTCAAGGTTCTGGTTGACCCACTTCCCGACCTCGTAGAGACGCGAGGGTGGCACCGTTGGATCCGGAATGTCCAGAAATGGGGGTGCAGAGCTTGGTTTCAAGTCTCTACCACCATCCCTTCAAAAGTTAGCCCCCGAAACCTGTCGAGGTATGCACCAGAGTCCTCGAGGTTCTGGTTGACCCACTTCCCGACGTCGTAGAGACTCGGGGGTGGCACCGTTGGATCTGGAATGTCCGAAAATGGGGGTGCAGAGCTTGGTGTCAAGTCTCTACCACCATCCCTTCAAAAGTTATCCCCCGAAAACCAGTGGAGGTATGATAATGACATGGTGCTAGGGTTATAACCTAACACTGATGGCATCACAGAGCCCATGCTAGATCAAAGCACAGTGTCTGTGACGTCATCACGTTGCCTTTGATGACATCACAGCCACCTAACATTCTGATGTGTTCACTTGTGTGTGTGTGTGTATGTGTGTTGTGGGTGTGGGTGTGTGTGTGTGTGTGTGTGTGTGTGCAGACAAAGTTATGGGGGTGCAGAGCCTGCTTTCAAGTCTGTACCACATTCACTTCAAAAGTTATTCCACAAAAACCCGTCCAGGTATGCACCAGAGTCCTCGAGGTTCTAGTTGACCCACTTTCCAACCTTGTAGAGACTCGATGGTGGTACCCTTGGATCCGGAATGTCCAAAAATGGGGGTGCAGAGCTTAGTTTCACGTCTCTACCACCTTTCCTTCAAACGTTATCCTCCAAAAACCCGTCGAGGTATGCACCAGAGTCCTCGAGGTTCTGGTTGACCCACTTCCCGACGTCGTAGAGACTCGATGGTGGCACCGTTGGATCCGGAATGTCCGGAAATGGGGGTGCAGAGCTTGGTTTCAAGTCTCTACCACCATCCCTTCAAAAGTTAGCCCCCGAAACCTGTCGAGGTATGCACCAGAGTCCTCGAGGTTCTGGTTGACCCACTTCCCGACGTCGTAGAGACTCGGGGGTGGCACCGTTGGATCCGGAATGTCCGAAAATGGGGGTGCAGAGTTTGGTTTCAAGTCTCTACCACCATCCCTTCAAAAGTTATCCCCCGAAAACCAGTGGAGGTATGATAATGACATGGTGCTAGGGTTATAACCTAACACTGATGGCATCACAGAGCCCATGCTAGATCAAAGCACAGTGTCTGTGACGTCATCACGTTGCCTTTGATGACATCACAGCCACCTAACATTCTGATGTGTTCACTTGTGTGTGTGTGTATGTGTGTTGTGGTTGTGGGTGTGTGTGTGTGTGTGTGTGTGCAGACAAAGTTATGGGGGTGCAGAGCCTGCTTTCAAGTCTGTACCACATTCACTTCAAAAGTTATTCCACAAAAACCCGTCCATGTATGCACCAGAGTCCTCGAGGTTCTAGTTGACCCACTTCCCAACCTTGTAGAGACTCGATGGTGGTACCCTTGGATCCGGAATGTCCAAAAATGGGGGTGCAGAGCTTAGTTTCACGTCTCTACCACCTTTCCTTCAAACGTTATCCTCCAAAAACCCGTCGAGGTATGCACCAGAGTCCTCGAGGTTCTGGTTGACCCACTTCCCGACGTCGTAGAGACTCGATGGTGGCACCGTTGGATCCGGAATGTCCGAAAATGGGGGTGCAGAGCTTGGTTTCAAGTCTCTACCACCATCCCTTCAAAAGTTAGCCCCCGAAACCTGTCGAGGTATGCACCAGAGTCCTCGAGGTTCTGGTTGACCCACTTCCCGACGTCGTAGAGACTCCAGGGTGGCACCGTTGGATCCGGAATGTCCGAAAATGGGGGTGCAGAGTTTGGTTTCAAGTCTCTACCACCATCCCTTCAAACGTTATCCCCCGAAAACCAGTGGAGGTATGATAATGACATGGTGCTAGGGTTATAACCTAACACTGATGGCATCACAGAGCCCATGCTAGATCAAAGCACAGTGTCTGTGACGTCATCACGTTGCCTTTGATGACATCACAGCCACCTAACATTCTGATGTGTTCACTTGTGTGTGTGTGTATGTGTGTTGTGGTTGTGGGTGTGTGTGTGTGTGTGTGTGTGCAGACAAAGTTATGGGGGTGCAGAGCCTGCTTTCAAGTCTGTACCACATTCACTTCAAAAG
>NC_139333.1:32778904-32801404 GCF_056507025.1 Lutjanus erythropterus | reverse complement strand
ATGGGGGTGCAGAGCTTGTTTTCAAGTCTGTACCACCATCCCTTCAAAAGTTATCCCCCGAAAACCAGTGGAGGTATGATAATGACATGGTGCTAGGGTTATAACCTAACACTGATGGCATCACAGAGCCCATGCTAGATCAAAGCACAGTGTCTGTGACGTCATCACGTTGCCTTTGATGACATCACAGCCACCTAACATTCTGATGTGTTCACTTGTGTGTGTGTGTATGTGTGTTGTGTGTGTGTGTGTGTGTGTGTGTGTGTGTGTGTGTGTGTGCAGACAAAGTTATGGGGGTGCAGAGCCTGGTTTCAAGTCTGTACCACATTCACTTCAAAAGTTATTCCACAAAAACCCGTCCATGTATGCACCAGAGTCCTCGAGGTTCTAGTTGACCCACTTCCCAACCTTGTAGAGACTCGATGGTGGTACCCTTGGATCCGGAATGTCCAAAAATGGGGGTGCAGAGCTTAGTTTCACGTCTCTACCACCTTTCCTTCAAACGTTATCCTCCAAAAACCCGTCGAGGTATGCACCAGAGTCTTCAAGGTTCTGGTTGACCCACTTCCCGACCTCGTAGAGACGCGAGGCTGGCACCGTTGGATCCGGAATGTCCAGAAATGGGGGTGCAGAGCTTGGTTTCAAGTCTCTACCACCATCCCTTCAAAAGTTAGCCCCCGAAACCTGTCGAGGTATGCACCAGAGTCCTCGAGGTTCTGGTTGACCCACTTCCCGACGTCGTAGAGACTCGGGGGTGGCACCGTTGGATCCGGAATGTCCGAAAATGGGGGTGCAGAGCTTGCTGTCAAGTCTCTACCACCATCCCTTCAAAAGTTATCCCCCGAAAACCAGTGGAGGTATGATAATGACATGGTGCTAGGGTTATAACCTAACACTGATGGCATCACAGAGCCCATGCTAGATCAAAGCACAGTGTCTGTGACGTCATCACGTTGCCTTTGATGACATCACAGCCACCTAACATTCTGATGTGTTCACTTGTGTGTGTGTGTATGTGTGTTGTGGGTGTGGGTGTGTGTGTGTGTGTGTGTGTGCAGACAAAGTTATGGGGGTGCAGAGCCTGCTTTCAAGTCTGTACCACATTCACTTCAAAAGTTATTCCACAAAAACCCGTCCAGGTATGCACCAGAGTCCTCGAGGTTCTAGTTGACCCACTTCCCAACCTTGTAGAGACTCGATGGTGGTACCCTTGGATCCGGAATGTCCAAAAATGGGGGTGCAGAGCTTAGTTTCACATCTCTACCACCTTTCCTTCAAACGTTATCCTCCAAAAACCCGTCGAGGTATGCACCAGAGTCTTCAAGGTTCTGGTTGACCCACTTCCCGACCTCGTAGAGACGCGAGGGTGGCACCGTTAGATCCGGAATGTCCAGAAATGGGGGTGCAGAGCTTGGTTTCAAGTCTCTACCACCATCCCTTCAAAAGTTAGCCCCCGAAACCTGTCGAGGTATGCACCAGAGTCCTCGAGGTTCTGGTTGACCCTCTTCCCGACGTCGTAGAGACTCGATGGTGGCACCGTTGGATCCGGAATGTCCGAAAATGGGGGTGCAGAGCTTGGTTTCAAGTCTCTACCACCATCCCTTCAAAAGTTATCTCCCGAAACCTGTCGAGGTATGCACCAGAGTCCTCGAGGTTCTGGTTGACCCACTTCCCGACCTCGTAGAGACTCGAGGGTGGCACCGTTGGATCCGGAATGTCCGAAAATGGGGGTGCAGAGTTTGGTTTCAAGTCTCTACCACCATCCCTTCAAACGTTATCCCCCGAAAACCAGTGGAGGTATGATAATGACATGGTGCTAGGGTTATAACCTAACACTGATGGCATCACAGAGCCCATGCTAGATCAAAGCACAGTGTCTGTGACGTCATCACGTTGCCTTTGATGACATCACAGCCACCTAACATTCTGATGTGTTCACTTGTGTGTGTGTGTATGTGTGTTGTGGGTGTGGGTGTGTGTGTGTGTGTGTGTGTGCAGACAAAGTTATGGGGGTGCAGAGCCTGCTTTCAAGTCTGTACCACATTCACTTCAAAAGTTATTCCACAAAAACCCGTCCATGTATGCACCAGAGTCCTCGAGGTTCTAGTTGACCCACTTCCCAACCTTGTAGAGACTCGATGGTGGTACCCTTGGATCCGGAATGTCCAAAAATGGGGGTGCAGAGCTTAGTTTCACGTCTCTACCACCTTTCCTTCAAACGTTATCCTCCAAAAACCCGTCGAGGTATGCACCAGAGTCCTCGAGGTTCTGGTTGACCCACTTCCCGACGTCGTAGAGACTCGATGGTGGCACCGTTGGATCCGGAATGTCCGAAAATGGGGGTGCAGAGCTTGGTTTCAAGTCTCTACCACCATCCCTTCAAAAGTTAGCCCCCGAAACCTGTCGAGGTATGCACCAGAGTCCTCGAGGTTCTGGTTGACCCACTTCCCGACGTCGTAGAGACTCCAGGGTGGCACCGTTGGATCCGGAATGTCCGAAAATGGGGGTGCAGAGCTTGGTTTCAAGTCTCTACCACCATCCCTTAGAAAGTTATCCCCCGAAACCTTTCGAGGTATGCACCAGAGTCCTCGAGGTTCTGGTTGACCCACTTCCCGACGTCGTAGAGACTCGATGGTGGCACCGTTGGATCAGGAATGTCCGAAAATGGGGGTGCAGAGCTTGGTTTCAAGTCTCTACCACCATCCCTTCAAAAGTTATCCCCCGAAAACCAGTGGAGGTATGATAATGACATGGTGCTAGGGTTATAACCTAACACTGATGGCATCACAGAGCCCATGCTAGATCAAAGCACAGTGTCTGTGACGTCATCACGTTGCCTTTGATGACATCACAGCCACCTAACATTCTGATGTGTTCACTTGTGTGTGTGTGTATGTGTGTTGTGGGTGTGGGTGTGTGTGTGTGTGTGTGTGTGTGTGTGTGTGCAGACAAAGTTATGGGAGTTCAGAGCCTGCTTTCAAGTCTGTACCACATTCACTTCAAAAGTTACTCCACAAAAACCCGTCCAGGTATGCACCAGAGTCCTCGAGGTTCTAGTTGACCCACTTCCCAACCTTGTAGAGACTCGATGGTGGTACCCTTGGATCCGGAATGTCCAAAAATGGGGGTGCAGAGCTTAGTTTCACGTCTCTACCACCTTTCCTTCAAACGTTATCCTCCAAAAACCCGTCGAGGTATGCACCAGAGTCCTCGAGGTTCTGGTTGACCCACTTCCCGACGTCGTAGAGACTCGATGGTGGCACCGTTGGATCCGGAATGTCCGAAAATGGGGGTGCAGAGCTTGGTTTCAAGTCTCTACCACCATCCCTTCAAAAGTTAGCCCCCGAAACCTGTCGAGGTATGCACCAGAGTCCTCGAGGTTCTGTTTGACCCACTTCCCGACGTCGTAGAGACTCGAGGGTGGCACCGTTGGATCCGGAATGTCCGAAAATGGGGGTGCAGAGCTTGGTTTCAAGTCTCTACCACCATCCCTTCAAAAGTTATCCCCCGAAAACCAGTGGAGGTATGATAATGACATGGTGCTAGGGTTATAACCTAACACTGATGGCATCACAGAGCCCATGCTAGATCAAAGCACAGTGTCTGTGACGTCATCACGTTGCCTTTGATGACATCACAGCCACCTAACATTCTGATGTGTTCACTTGTGTGTGTGTGTATGTGTGTTGTGGGTGTGGGTGTGTGTGTGTGTGTGTGTGTGTGTGCAGACAAAGTTATGGGGGTGCAGAGCCTGCTTTCAAGTCTGTACCACATTCACTTCAAAAGTTATTCCACAAAAACCCGTCCAGGTATGCACCAGAGTCCTCGAGGTTCTAGTTGACCCACTTCCCAACCTTGTAGAGACTCGATGGTGGTACCCTTGGATCCGGAATGTCCAAAAATGGGGGTGCAGAGCTTAGTTTCACATCTCTACCACCTTTCCTTCAAACGTTATCCTCCAAAAACCCGTCGAGGTATGCAAAAGAGTCTTCAAGGTTCTGGTTGACCCACTTTCCGACCTCGTAGAGACGCGAGGGTGGCACCGTTAGATCCGGAATGTCCAGAAATGGGGGTGCAGAGCTTGGTTTCAAGTCTCTACCACCATCCCTTCAAAAGTTAGCCCCCGAAACCTGTCGAGGTATGCACCAGAGTCCTCGAGGTTCTGGTTGACCCACTTCCCGACGTCGTAGAGACTCGGGGGTGGCACCGTTGGATCTGGAATGTCCGAAAATGGGGGTGCAGAGCTTGGTGTCAAGTCTCTACCACCATCCCTTCAAAAGTTATCCCCCGAAAACCAGTGGAGGTATGATAATGACATGGTGCTAGGGTTATAACCTAACACTGATGGCATCACAGAGCCCATGCTAGATCAAAGCACAGTGTCTGTGACGTCATCACGTTGCCTTTGATGACATCACAGCCACCTAACATTCTGATGTGTTCACTTGTGTGTGTGTGTGTATGTGTGTTGTGGGTGTGGGTGTGTGTGTGTGTGTGTGTGTGTGTGCAGACAAAGTTATGGGGGTGCAGAGCCTGCTTTCAAGTCTGTACCACATTCACTTCAAAAGTTATTCCACAAAAACCCGTCCAGGTATGCACCAGAGTCCTCGAGGTTCTAGTTGACCCACTTCCCAACCTTGTAGAGACTCGATGGTGGTACCCTTGGATCCGGAATGTCCAAAAATGGGGGTGCAGAGCTTAGTTTCACGTCTCTACCACCTTTCCTTCAAACGTTATCCTCCAAAAACCCGTCGAGGTATGCACCAGAGTCCTCGAGGTTCTGGTTGACCCACTTCCCGACGTCGTAGAGACTCGATGGTGGCACCGTTGGATCCGGAATGTCCAGAAATGGGGGTGCAGAGCTTGGTTTCAAGTCTCTACCACCATCCCTTCAAAAGTTAGCCCCCGAAACCTGTCGAGGTATGCACCAGAGTCCTCGAGGTTCTGGTTGACCCACTTCCCGACGTCGTAGAGACTCGGGGGTGGCACCGTTGGATCCGGAATGTCCGAAAATGGGGGTGCAGAGCTTGCTGTCAAGTCTCTACCACCATCCCTTCAAAAGTTATCCCCCGAAAACCAGTGGAGGTATGATAATGACATGGTGCTAGGGTTATAACCTAACACTGATGGCATCACAGAGCCCATGCTAGATCAAAGCACAGTGTCTGTGACGTCATCACGTTGCCTTTGATGACATCACAGCCACCTAACATTCTGATGTGTTCACTTGTGTGTGTGTGTATGTGTGTTGTGGGTGTGGGTGTGTGTGTGTGTGTGTGTGTGCAGACAAAGTTATGGGGGTGCAGAGCCTGCTTTCAAGTCTGTACCACATTCACTTCAAAAGTTATTCCACAAAAACCCGTCCAGGTATGCACCAGAGTCCTCGAGGTTCTAGTTGACCCACTTCCCAACCTTGTAGAGACTCGATGGTGGTACCCTTGGATCCGGAATGTCCAAAAATGGGGGTGCAGAGCTTAGTTTCACATCTCTACCACCTTTCCTTCAAACGTTATCCTCCAAAAACCCGTCGAGGTATGCACCAGAGTCTTCAAGGTTCTGGTTGACCCACTTCCCGACCTCGTAGAGACGCGAGGGTGGCACCGTTAGATCCGGAATGTCCAGAAATGGGGGTGCAGAGCTTGGTTTCAAGTCTCTACCACCATCCCTTCAAAAGTTAGCCCCCGAAACCTGTCGAGGTATGCACCAGAGTCCTCGAGGTTCTGGTTGACCCTCTTCCCGACGTCGTAGAGACTCGATGGTGGCACCGTTGGATCCGGAATGTCCGAAAATGGGGGTGCAGAGCTTGGTTTCAAGTCTCTACCACCATCCCTTCAAAAGTTATCTCCCGAAACCTGTCGAGGTATGCACCAGAGTCCTCGAGGTTCTGGTTGACCCACTTCCCGACCTCGTAGAGACTCGAGGGTGGCACCGTTGGATCCGGAATGTCCGAAAATGGGGGTGCAGAGTTTGGTTTCAAGTCTCTACCACCATCCCTTCAAACGTTATCCCCCGAAAACCAGTGGAGGTATGATAATGACATGGTGCTAGGGTTATAACCTAACACTGATGGCATCACAGAGCCCATGCTAGATCAAAGCACAGTGTCTGTGACGTCATCACGTTGCCTTTGATGACATCACAGCCATCTAACATTCTGATGTGTTCACTTGTGTGTGTGTGTATGTGTGTTGTGGGTGTGGGTGTGTGTGTGTGTGTGTGTGTGCAGACAAAGTTATGGGGGTGCAGAGCCTGCTTTCAAGTCTGTACCACATTCACTTCAAAAGTTATTCCACAAAAACCCGTCCATGTATGCACCAGAGTCCTCGAGGTTCTAGTTGACCCACTTCCCAACCTTGTAGAGACTCGATGGTGGTACCCTTGGATCCGGAATGTCCAAAAATGGGGGTGCAGAGCTTAGTTTCACGTCTCTACCACCTTTCCTTCAAACGTTATCCTCCAAAAACCCGTCGAGGTATGCACCAGAGTCCTCGAGGTTCTGGTTGACCCACTTCCCGACGTCGTAGAGACTCGATGGTGGCACCGTTGGATCCGGAATGTCCGAAAATGGGGGTGCAGAGCTTGGTTTCAAGTCTCTACCACCATCCCTTCAAAAGTTAGCCCCCGAAACCTGTCGAGGTATGCACCAGAGTCCTCGAGGTTCTGGTTGACCCACTTCCCGACGTCGTAGAGACTCCAGGGTGGCACCGTTGGATCCGGAATGTCCGAAAATGGGGGTGCAGAGCTTGGTTTCAAGTCTCTACCACCATCCCTTCAAAAGTTATCCCCCGAAACCTTTCGAGGTATGCACCAGAGTCCTCGAGGTTCTGGTTGACCCACTTCCCGACGTCGTAGAGACTCGATGGTGGCACCGTTGGATCCGGAATGTCCGAAAATGGGGGTGCAGAGCTTGGTTTCAAGTCTCTACCACCATCCCTTCAAAAGTTATCCCCCGAAAACCAGTGGAGGTATGATAATGACATGGTGCTAGGGTTATAACCTAACACTGATGGCATCACAGAGCCCATGCTAGATCAAAGCACAGTGTCTGTGACGTCATCACGTTGCCTTTGATGACATCACAGCCACCTAACATTCTGATGTGTTCACTTGTGTGTGTGTGTATGTGTGTTGTGGGTGTGTGTGTGTGTGTGTGTGTGTGTGTGTGCAGACAAAGTTATGGGGGTGCAGAGCCTGCTTTCAAGTCTGTACCACATTCACTTCAAAAGTTATTCCACAAAAACCCGTCCAGGTATGCACCAGAGTCCTCGAGGTTCTAGTTGACCCACTTCCCAACCTTGTAGAGACTCGATGGTGGTACCCTTGGATCCGGAATGTCCAAAAATGGGGGTGCAGAGCTTAGTTTCACGTCTCTACCACCTTTCCTTCAAACGTTATCCTCCAAAAACCCGTCGAGGTATGCACCAGAGTCTTCAAGGTTCTGGTTGACCCACTTCCCGACCTCGTAGAGACGCGAGGGTGGCACCGTTGGATCCGGAATGTCCAGAAATGGGGGTGCAGAGCTTGGTTTCAAGTCTCTACCACCATCCCTTCAAAAGTTAGCCCCCGAAACCTGTCGAGGTATGCACCAGAGTCCTCGAGGTTCTGGTTGACCAACTTCCCGACGTCGTAGAGACTCGATGGTGGCACCGTTGGATCCGGAATGTCCGAAAATGGGGGTGCAGAGCTTGGTTTCAAGTCTCTACCACCATCCCTTCAAAAGTTATCCCCCGAAACCTGTCGAGGTATGCACCAGAGTCCTCGAGGTTCTGGTTGACCCACTTCCCGACGTCGTAGAGACTCGAGGGTGGCACCGTTGGATCCGGAATGTCCGAAAATGGGGGTGCAGAGCTTGTTTTCAAGTCTGTACCACCATCCCTTCAAAAGTTATCCCCCGAAAACCAGTGGAGGTATGATAATGACATGGTGCTAGGGTTATAACCTAACACTGATGGCATCACAGAGCCCATGCTAGATCAAAGCACAGTGTCTGTGACGTCATCACGTTGCCTTTGATGACATCACAGCCACCTAACATTCTGATGTGTTCACTTGTGTGTGTGTGTATGTGTGTTGTGGGTGTGGGTGTGTGTGTGTGTGTGTGTGTGTGCAGACAAAGTTATGGGGGTGCAGAGCCTGCTTTCAAGTCTGTACCACATTCACTTCAAAAGTTACTCCACAAAAACCCGTCCAGGTATGCACCAGAGTCCTCGAGGTTCTAGTTGACCCACTTCCCAACCTTGTAGAGACTCGATGGTGGTACCCTTGGATCCGGAATGTCCAAAAATGGGGGTGCAGAGCTTAGTTTCACGTCTCTACCACCTTTCCTTCAAACGTTATCCTCCAAAAACCCGTCGAGGTATGCACCAGAGTCTTCAAGGTTCTGGTTGACCCACTTCCCGACCTCGTAGAGACGCGAGGGTGGCACCGTTGGATCCGGAATGTCCAGAAATGGGGGTGCAGAGCTTGGTTTCAAGTCTCTACCACCATCCCTTCAAAAGTTATCCCCCGAAACCTGTCGAGGTATGCACCAGAGTCCTCGAGGTTCTAGTTGACCCACTTCCCGACGTTGTAGAGACTCGATGGTGGCACCGTTGGATCCGGAATGTCCGAAAATGGGGGTGCAGAGCTTGGTTTCAAGTCTCTACCACCATCCCTTCAAAAGTTATCCCCCGAAACCTGTCGAGGTATGCACCAGAGTCCTCGAGGTTCTGGTTGACCCACTTCCCGACCTCGTAGAGACTCGAGGGTGGAACCGTTGGATCCGGAATGTCCGAAAATGGGGGTGCAGAGCTTGGTTTCAAGTCTCTACCACCATCCCTTCAAAAGTTATCCCCCGAAACCTTTCGAGGTATGCACCAGAGTCCTCGAGGTTCTGGTTGACCCACTTCCCGACGTCGTAGAGACTCGATGGTGGCACCGTTGGATCCGGAATGTCCGAAAATGGGGGTGCAGAGCTTGGTTTCAAGTCTCTACCACCATCCCTTCAAAAGTTATTCCCCGAAAACCAGTGGAGGTATGATAATGACATGGTGCTAGGGTTATAACCTAACACTGATGGCATCACAGAGCCCATGCTAGATCAAAGCACAGTGTCTGTGACGTCATCACGTTGCCTTTGATGACATCACAGCCACCTAACATTCTGATGTGTTCACTTGTGTGTGTGTGTATGTGTGTTGTGGGTGTGGGTGTGTGTGTGTGTGTGTGTGTGTGTGTGTGCAGACAAAGTTATGGGGGTGCAGAGCCTGCTTTCAAGTCTGTACCACATTCACTTCAAAAGTTATTCCACAAAAACCCGTCCAGGTATGCACCAGAGTCCTCGAGGTTCTAGTTGACCCACTTCCCAACCTTGTAGAGACTCGATGGTGGTACCCTTGGATCCGGAATGTCCAAAAATGGGGGTGCAGAGCTTAGTTTCACGTCTCTACCACCTTTCCTTCAAACGTTATCCTCCAAAAACCCGTCGAGGTATGCACCAGAGTCTTCAAGGTTCTGGTTGACCCACTTCCCGACCTCGTAGAGACGCGATGGTGGCACCGTTGGATCCGGAATGTCCAGAAATGGGGGTGCAGAGCTTGGTTTCAAGTCTCTACCACCATCCCTTCAAAAGTTAGCCCCCGAAACCTGTCGAGGTATGCACCAGAGTCCTCGAGGTTCTGGTTGACCCACTTCCCGACGTCGTAGAGACTCGATGGTGGCACCGTTGGATCCGGAATGTCCGAAAATGGGGGTGCAGAGCTTGGTTTCAAGTCTCTACCACCATCCCTTCAAAAGTTATCCCCCGAAAACCAGTGGAGGTATGATAATGACATGGTGCTAGGGTTATAACCTAACACTGATGGCATCACAGAGCCCATGCTAGATCAAAGCACAGTGTCTGTGACGTCATCACGTTGCCTTTGATGACATCACAGCCACCTAACATTCTGATGTGTTCACTTGTGTGTGTGTGTATGTGTGTTGTGGGTGTGTGTGTGTGTGTGTGTGTGTGTGTGTGCAGACAAAGTTATGGGGGTGCAGAGCCTGCTTTCAAGTCTGTACCACATTCACTTCAAAAGTTATTCCACAAAAACCCGTCCAGGTATGCACCAGAGTCCTCGAGGTTCTAGTTGACCCACTTCCCAACCTTGTAGAGACTCGATGGTGGTACCCTTGGATCCGGAATGTCCAAAAATGGGGGTGCAGAGCTTAGTTTCACGTCTCTACCACCTTTCCTTCAAACGTTATCCTCCAAAAACCCGTCGAGGTATGCACCAGAGTCCTCGAGGTTCTGGTTGACCCACTTCCCGACGTCGTAGAGACTCGATGGTGGCACCGTTGGATCCGGAATGTCCGAAAATGGGGGTGCAGAGCTTGGTTTCAAGTCTCTACCACCATCCCTTCAAAAGTTAGCCCCCGAAACCTGTCGAGGTATGCACCAGAGTCCTCGAGGTTCTGTTTGACCCACTTCCCGACGTCGTAGAGACTCGAGGGTGGCACCGTTGGATCCGGAATGTCCGAAAATGGGGGTGCAGAGCTTGGTTTCAAGTCTCTACCACCATCCCTTCAAAAGTTATCCCCCGAAAACCAGTGGAGGTATGATAATGACATGGTGCTAGGGTTATAACCTAACACTGATGGCATCACAGAGCCCATGCTAGATCAAAGCACAGTGTCTGTGACGTCATCACGTTGCCTTTGATGACATCACAGCCACCTAACATTCTGATGTGTTCACTTGTGTGTGTGTGTATGTGTGTTGTGGGTGTGGGTGTGTGTGTGTGTGTGTGTGTGTGTGCAGACAAAGTTATGGGGGTGCAGAGCCTGCTTTCAAGTCTGTACCACATTCACTTCAAAAGTTATTCCACAAAAACCCGTCCAGGTATGCACCAGAGTCCTCGAGGTTCTAGTTGACCCACTTCCCAACCTTGTAGAGACTCGATGGTGGTACCCTTGGATCCGGAATGTCCAAAAATGGGGGTGCAGAGCTTAGTTTCACATCTCTACCACCTTTCCTTCAAACGTTATCCTCCAAAAACCCGTCGAGGTATGCAAAAGAGTCTTCAAGGTTCTGGTTGACCCACTTCCCGACCTCGTAGAGACGCGAGGGTGGCACCGTTAGATCCGGAATGTCCAGAAATGGGGGTGCAGAGCTTGGTTTCAAGTCTCTACCACCATCCCTTCAAAAGTTAGCCCCCGAAACCTGTCGAGGTATGCACCAGAGTCCTCGAGGTTCTGGTTGACCCACTTCCCGACGTCGTAGAGACTCGGGGGTGGCACCGTTGGATCTGGAATGTCCGAAAATGGGGGTGCAGAGCTTGGTGTCAAGTCTCTACCACCATCCCTTCAAAAGTTATCCCCCGAAAACCAGTGGAGGTATGATAATGACATGGTGCTAGGGTTATAACCTAACACTGATGGCATCACAGAGCCCATGCTAGATCAAAGCACAGTGTCTGTGACGTCATCACGTTGCCTTTGATGACATCACAGCCACCTAACATTCTGATGTGTTCACTTGTGTGTGTGTGTATGTGTGTTGTGGGTGTGGGTGTGTGTGTGTGTGTGTGTGTGTGTGCAGACAAAGTTATGGGGGTGCAGAGCCTGCTTTCAAGTCTGTACCACATTCACTTCAAAAGTTATTCCACAAAAACCCGTCCAGGTATGCACCAGAGTCCTCGAGGTTCTAGTTGACCCACTTCCCAACCTTGTAGAGACTCGATGGTGGTACCCTTGGATCCGGAATGTCCAAAAATGGGGGTGCAGAGCTTAGTTTCACATCTCTACCACCTTTCCTTCAAACGTTATCCTCCAAAAACCCGTCGAGGTATGCAAAAGAGTCTTCAAGGTTCTGGTTGACCCACTTCCCGACCTCGTAGAGACGCGAGGGTGGCACCGTTGGATCCGGAATGTCCAGAAATGGGGGTGCAGAGCTTGGTTTCAAGTCTCTACCACCATCCCTTCAAAAGTTAGCCCCCGAAACCTGTCGAGGTATGCACCAGAGTCCTCGAGGTTCTGTTTGACCCACTTCCCGACCTCGTAGAGACTCGAGGGTGGCACCGTTGGATCCGGAATGTCCGAAAATGGGGGTGCAGAGCTTGGTTTCAAGTCTCTACCACCATCCCTTCAAAAGTTATCCCCCGAAAACCAGTGGAGGTATGATAATGACATGGTGCTAGGGTTATAACCTAACACTGATGGCATCACAGAGCCCATGCTAGATCAAAGCACAGTGTCTGTGACGTCATCACGTTGCCTTTGATGACATCACAGCCACCTAACATTCTGATGTGTTCACTTGTGTGTGTGTGTATGTGTGTTGTGGGTGTGGGTGTGTGTGTGTGTGTGTGTGTGTGTGTGCAGACAAAGTTATGGGGGTGCAGAGCCTGCTTTCAAGTCTGTACCACATTCACTTCAAAAGTTATTCCACAAAAACCCGTCCAGGTATGCACCAGAGTCCTCGAGGTTCTAGTTGACCCACTTCCCAACCTTGTAGAGACTCGATGGTGGTACCCTTGGATCCGGAATGTCCAAAAATGGGGGTGCAGAGCTTAGTTTCACGTCTCTACCACCTTTCCTTCAAACGTTATCCTCCAAAAACCCGTCGAGGTATGCACCAGAGTCTTCAAGGTTCTGGTTGACCCACTTCCCGACGTCGTAGAGACTCGATGGTGGCACCGTTGGATCCGGAATGTCCGAAAATGGGGGTGCAGAGCTTGGTTTCAAGTCTCTACCACCATCCCTTCAAAAGTTATTCCCCGAAAACCAGTGGAGGTATGATAATGACATGGTGCTAGGGTTATAACCTAACACTGATGGCATCACAGAGCCCATGCTAGATCAAAGCACAGTGTCTGTGACGTCATCACGTTGCCTTTGATGACATCACAGCCACCTAACATTCTGATGTGTTCACTTGTGTGTGTGTGTATGTGTGTTGTGGGTGTGGGTGTGTGTGTGTGTGTGTGTGTGTGTGCAGACAAAGTTATGGGGGTGCAGAGCCTGCTTTCAAGTCTGTACCACATTCACTTCAAAAGTTATTCCACAAAAACCCGTCCAGGTATGCACCAGAGTCCTCGAGGTTCTAGTTGACCCACTTCCCAACCTTGTAGAGACTCGATGGTGGTACCCTTGGATCCGGAATGTCCAAAAATGGGGGTGCAGAGCTTAGTTTCACGTCTCTACCACCTTTCCTTCAAACGTTATCCTCCAAAAACCCGTCGAGGTATGCACCAGAGTCCTCGAGGTTCTGGTTGACCCACTTCCCGACGTCGTAGAGACTCGATGGTGGCACCGTTGGATCCGGAATGTCCGAAAATGGGGGTGCAGAGCTTGGTTTCAAGTCTCTACCACCTTTCCTTCAAACGTTATCCTCCAAAAACCCGTCGAGGTATGCACCAGAGTCCTCGAGGTTCTGGTTGACCCACTTCCCGACGTCGTAGAGACTCGATGGTGGCACCGTTGGATCCGGAATGTCCGAAAATGGGGGTGCAGAGCTTGGTTTCAAGTCTCTACCACCATCCCTTCAAAAGTTAGCCCCCGAAACCTGTCGAGGTATGCACCAGAGTCCTCGAGGTTCTGTTTGACCCACTTCCCGACCTCGTAGAGACTCGAGGGTGGCATCGTTGGATCCGGAATGTCCGAAAATGGGGGTGCAGAGCTTGGTTTCAAGTCTCTACCACCATCCCTTCAAAAGTTAGCCCCCGAAACCTTTCGAGGTATGCACCAGAGTCCTCGAGGTTCTGGTTGACCCACTTCCCGACGTCGTAGAGACTCGATGGTGGCACCGTTGGATCCGGAATGTCCGAAAATGGGGGTGCAGAGCTTGGTTTCAAGTCTCTACCACCATCCCTTCAAAAGTTATCCCCCGAAAACCAGTGGAGGTATGATAATGACATGGTGCTAGGGTTATAACCTAACACTGATGGCATCACAGAGCCCATGCTAGATCAAAGCACAGTGTCTGTGACGTCATCACGTTGCCTTTGATGACATCACAGCCACCTAACATTCTGATGTGTTCACTTGTGTGTGTGTGTATGTGTGTTGTGGGTGTGGGTGTGTGTGTGTGTGTGTGTGTGTGTGTGCAGACAAAGTTATGGGGGTGCAGAGCCTGCTTTCAAGTCTGTACCACATTCACTTCAAAAGTTATTCCACAAAAACCCGTCCAGGTATGCACCAGAGTCCTCGAGGTTCTAGTTGACCCACTTCCCAACCTTGTAGAGACTCGATGGTGGTACCCTTGGATCCGGAATGTCCAAAAATGGGGGTGCAGAGCTTAGTTTCACGTCTCTACCACCTTTCCTTCAAACGTTATCCTCCAAAAACCCGTCGAGGTATGCACCAGAGTCTTCAAGGTTCTGGTTGACCCACTTCCCGACCTCGTAGAGACGCGATGGTGGCACCGTTGGATCCGGAATGTCCAGAAATGGGGGTGCAGAGCTTGGTTTCAAGTCTCTACCACCATCCCTTCAAAAGTTAGCCCCCGAAACCTGTCGAGGTATGCACCAGAGTCCTCGAGGTTCTGGTTGACCCACTTCCCGACGTCGTAGAGACTCGATGGTGGCACCGTTGGATCCGGAATGTCCGAAAATGGGGGTGCAGAGCTTGGTTTCAAGTCTCTACCACCATCCCTTCAAAAGTTATCCCCCGAAAACCAGTGGAGGTATGATAATGACATGGTGCTAGGGTTATAACCTAACACTGATGGCATCACAGAGCCCATGCTAGATCAAAGCACAGTGTCTGTGACGTCATCACGTTGCCTTTGATGACATCACAGCCACCTAACATTCTGATGTGTTCACTTGTGTGTGTGTGTATGTGTGTTGTGGGTGTGGGTGTGTGTGTGTGTGTGTGTGTGTGTGTGCAGACAAAGTTATGGGGGTGCAGAGCCTGCTTTCAAGTCTGTACCACATTCACTTCAAAAGTTATTCCACAAAAACCCGTCCAGGTATGCACCAGAGTCCTCGAGGTTCTAGTTGACCCACTTCCCAACCTTGTAGAGACTCGATGGTGGTACCCTTGGATCCGGAATGTCCAAAAATGGGGGTGCAGAGCTTAGTTTCACGTCTCTACCACCTTTCCTTCAAACGTTATCCTCCAAAAACCCGTCGAGGTATGCACCAGAGTCTTCAAGGTTTTGGTTGACCCACTTCCCGACCTCGTAGAGACGCGAGGGTGGCACCGTTGGATCCGGAATGTCCAGAAATGGGGGTGCAGAGCTTGGTTTCAAGTCTCTACCACCATCCCTTCAAAAGTTAGCCCCCGAAACCTGTCGAGGTATGCACCAGAGTCCTCGAGGTTCTGTTTGACCCACTTCCCGACCTCGTAGAGACTCGAGGGTGGCATCGTTGGATCCGGAATGTCCGAAAATGGGGGTGCAGAGCTTGGTTTCAAGTCTCTACCACCATCCCTTCAAAAGTTAGCCCCCGAAACCTTTCGAGGTATGCACCAGAGTCCTCGAGGTTCTGGTTGACCCACTTCCCGACGTCGTAGAGACTCGATGGTGGCACCGTTGGATCCGGAATGTCCGAAAATGGGGGTGCAGAGCTTGGTTTCAAGTCTCTACCACCATCCCTTCAAAAGTTATCCCCCGAAAACCAGTGGAGGTATGATAATGACATGGTGCTAGGGTTATAACCTAACACTGATGGCATCACAGAGCCCATGCTAGATCAAAGCACAGTGTCTGTGACGTCATCACGTTGCCTTTGATGACATCACAGCCACCTAACATTCTGATGTGTTCACTTGTGTGTGTGTGTATGTGTGTTGTGGGTGTGGGTGTGTGTGTGTGTGTGTGTGTGTGTGTGCAGACAAAGTTATGGGGGTGCAGAGCCTGCTTTCAAGTCTGTACCACATTCACTTCAAAAGTTATTCCACAAAAACCCGTCCAGGTATGCACCAGAGTCCTCGAGGTTCTAGTTGACCCACTTCCCAACCTTGTAGAGACTCGATGGTGGTACCCTTGGATCCGGAATGTCCAAAAATGGGGGTGCAGAGCTTAGTTTCACGTCTCTACCACCTTTCCTTCAAACGTTATCCTCCAAAAACCCGTCGAGGTATGCACCAGAGTCTTCAAGGTTCTGGTTGACCCACTTCCCGACCTCGTAGAGACGCGATGGTGGCACCGTTGGATCCGGAATGTCCAGAAATGGGGGTGCAGAGCTTGGTTTCAAGTCTCTACCACCATCCCTTCAAAAGTTAGCCCCCGAAACCTGTCGAGGTATGCACCAGAGTCCTCGAGGTTCTGGTTGACCCACTTCCCGACGTCGTAGAGACTCGATGGTGGCACCGTTGGATCCGGAATGTCCGAAAATGGGGGTGCAGAGCTTGGTTTCAAGTCTCTACCACCATCCCTTCAAAAGTTATCCCCCGAAAACCAGTGGAGGTATGATAATGACATGGTGCTAGGGTTATAACCTAACACTGATGGCATCACAGAGCCCATGCTAGATCAAAGCACAGTGTCTGTGACGTCATCACGTTGCCTTTGATGACATCACAGCCACCTAACATTCTGATGTGTTCACTTGTGTGTGTGTGTATGTGTGTTGTGGGTGTGGGTGTGTGTGTGTGTGTGTGTGTGTGTGTGCAGACAAAGTTATGGGGGTGCAGAGCCTGCTTTCAAGTCTGTACCACATTCACTTCAAAAGTTATTCCACAAAAACCCGTCCAGGTATGCACCAGAGTCCTCGAGGTTCTAGTTGACCCACTTCCCAACCTTGTAGAGACTCGATGGTGGTACCCTTGGATCCGGAATGTCCAAAAATGGGGGTGCAGAGCTTAGTTTCACGTCTCTACCACCTTTCCTTCAAACGTTATCCTCCAAAAACCCGTCGAGGTATGCACCAGAGTCTTCAAGGTTCTGGTTGACCCACTTCCCGACCTCGTAGAGACGCGAGGGTGGCACCGTTGGATCCGGAATGTCCAGAAATGGGGGTGCAGAGCTTGGTTTCAAGTCTCTACCACCATCCCTTCAAAAGTTAGCCCCCGAAACCTGTCGAGGTATGCACCAGAGTCCTCGAGGTTCTGTTTGACCCACTTCCCGACCTCGTAGAGACTCGAGGGTGGCACCGTTGGATCCGGAATGTCCGAAAATGGGGGGGCAGAGCTTGGTTTCAAGTCTCTACCACCATCCCTTCAAAAGTTATCCCCCGAAAACCAGTGGAGGTATGATAATGACATGGTGCTAGGGTTATAACCTAACACTGATGGCATCACAGAGCCCATGCTAGATCAAAGCACAGTGTCTGTGACGTCATCACGTTGCCTTTGATGACATCACAGCCACCTAACATTCTGATGTGTTCACTTGTGTGTGTGTGTATGTGTGTTGTGGGTGTGGGTGTGTGTGTGTGTGTGTGTGTGTGTGTGCAGACAAAGTTATGGGGGTGCAGAGCCTGCTTTCAAGTCTGTACCACATTCACTTCAAAAGTTATTCCACAAAAACCCGTCCAGGTATGCACCAGAGTCCTCGAGGTTCTAGTTGACCCACTTCCCAACCTTGTAGAGACTCGATGGTGGTACCCTTGGATCCGGAATGTCCAAAAATGGGGGTGCAGAGCTTAGTTTCACGTCTCTACCACCTTTCCTTCAAACGTTATCCTCCAAAAACCCGTCGAGGTATGCACCAGAGTCTTCAAGGTTCTGGTTGACCCACTTCCCGACCTCGTAGAGACGCGAGGGTGGCACCGTTGGATCCGGAATGTCCAGAAATGGGGGTGCAGAGGTTGGTTTCAAGTCTCTACCACCATCCCTTCAAAAGTTAGCCCCCGAAACCTGTCGAGGTATGCACCAGAGTCCTCGAGGTTCTGGTTGACCCACTTCCCGACGTCGTAGAGACTCGGGGGTGGCACCGTTGGATCCGGAATGTCCGAAAATGGGGGTGCAGAGCTTGGTTTCAAGTCTCTACCACCATCCCTTCAAAAGTTATCCCCCGAAAACCAGTGGAGGTATGATAATGACATGGTGCTAGGGTTATAACCTAACACTGATGGCATCACAGAGCCCATGCTAGATCAAAGCACAGTGTCTGTGACGTCATCACGTTGCCTTTGATGACATCACAGCCACCTAACATTCTGATGTGTTCACTTGTGTGTGTGTGTATGTGTGTTGTGGGTGTGTGTGTGTGTGTGTGTGTGTGTGCAGACAAAGTTATGGGGGTGCAGAGCCTGCTTTCAAGTCTGTACCACATTCACTTCAAAAGTTATTCCACAAAAACCCGTCCAGGTATGCACCAGAGTCCTCGAGGTTCTAGTTGACCCACTTCCCAACCTTGTAGAGACTCGATGGTGGTACCCTTGGATCCGGAATGTCCAAAAATGGGGGTGCAGAGCTTAGTTTCACGTCTCTACCACCTTTCCTTCAAACGTTATCCTCCAAAAACCCGTCGAGGTATGCACCAGAGTCTTCAAGGTTCTGGTTGACCCACTTCCCGACGTCGTAGAGACTCGATGGTGGCACCGTTGGATCCGGAATGTCCGAAAATGGGGGTGCAGAGCTTGGTTTCAAGTCTCTACCACCATCCCTTCAAAAGTTATTCCCCGAAAACCAGTGGAGGTATGATAATGACATGGTGCTAGGGTTATAACCTAACACTGATGGCATCACAGAGCCCATGCTAGATCAAAGCACAGTGTCTGTGACGTCATCACGTTGCCTTTGATGACATCACAGCCACCTAACATTCTGATGTGTTCACTTGTGTGTGTGTGTATGTGTGTTGTGGGTGTGGGTGTGTGTGTGTGTGTGTGTGTGCAGACAAAGTTATGGGGGTGCAGAGCCTGCTTTCAAGTCTGTACCACATTCACTTCAAAAGTTATTCCACAAAAACCCGTCCAGGTATGCACCAGAGTCCTCGAGGTTCTAGTTGACCCACTTCCCAACCTTGTAGAGACTCGATGGTGGTACCCTTGGATCCGGAATGTCCAAAAATGGGGGTGCAGAGCTTAGTTTCACGTCTCTACCACCTTTCCTTCAAACGTTATCCTCCAAAAACCCGTCGAGGTATGCACCAGAGTCTTCAAGGTTCTGGTTGACCCACTTCCCGACGTCGTAGAGACTCGATGGTGGCACCGTTGGATCCGGAATGTCCAAAAATGGGGGTGCAGAGCTTGGTTTCAAGTCTCTACCACCATCCCTTCAAAAGTTATTCCCCGAAAACCAGTGGAGGTATGATAATGACATGGTGCTAGGGTTATAACCTAACACTGATGGCATCACAGAGCCCATGCTAGATCAAAGCACAGTGTCTGTGACGTCATCACGTTGCCTTTGATGACATCACAGCCACCTAACATTCTGATGTGTTCACTTGTGTGTGTGTGTATGTGTGTTGTGGGTGTGGGTGTGTGTGTGTGTGTGTGTGTGTGTGCAGACAAAGTTATGGGGGTGCAGAGCCTGCTTTCAAGTCTGTACCACATTCACTTCAAAAGTTATTCCACAAAAACCCGTCCAGGTATGCACCAGAGTCCTCGAGGTTCTAGTTGACCCACTTCCCAACCTTGTAGAGACTCGATGGTGGTACCCTTGGATCCGGAATGTCCAAAAATGGGGGTGCAGAGCTTAGTTTCACGTCTCTACCACCTTTCCTTCAAACGTTATCCTCCAAAAACCCGTCGAGGTATGCACCAGAGTCCTCGAGGTTCTGGTTGACCCACTTCCCGACGTCGTAGAGACTCGATGGTGGCACCGTTGGATCCGGAATGTCCGAAAATGGGGGTGCAGAGCTTGGTTTCAAGTCTCTACCACCATCCCTTCAAAAGTTATCCCCCGAAAACCAGTGGAGGTATGATAATGACATGGTGCTAGGGTTATAACCTAACACTGATGGCATCACAGAGCCCATGCTAGATCAAAGCACAGTGTCTGTGACGTCATCACGTTGCCTTTGATGACATCACAGCCACCTAACATTCTGATGTGTTCACTTGTGTGTGTGTGTATGTGTGTTGTGGGTGTGGGTGTGTGTGTGTGTGTGTGTGTGTGTGTGCAGACAAAGTTATGGGGGTGCAGAGCCTGCTTTCAAGTCTGTACCACATTCACTTCAAAAGTTATTCCACAAAAACCCGTCCAGGTATGCACCAGAGTCCTCGAGGTTCTAGTTGACCCACTTCCCAACCTTGTAGAGACTCGATGGTGGTACCCTTGGATCCGGAATGTCCAAAAATGGGGGTGCAGAGCTTAGTTTCACGTCTCTACCACCTTTCCTTCAAACGTTATCCTCCAAAAACCCGTCGAGGTATGCACCAGAGTCTTCAAGGTTCTGGTTGACCCACTTCCCGACCTCGTAGAGACGCGAGGGTGGCACCGTTGGATCCGGAATGTCCAAAAATGGGGGTGCAGAGCTTAGTTTCACGTCTCTACCACCTTTCCTTCAAACGTTATCCTCCAAAAACCCGTCGAGGTATGCACCAGAGTCCTCGAGGTTCTGGTTGACCCACTTCCCGACGTCGTAGAGACTCGATGGTGGCACCGTTGGATCCGGAATGTCCGAAAATGGGGGTGCAGAGCTTGGTTTCAAGTCTCTACCACCATCCCTTCAAAAGTTATCCCCCGAAAACCAGTGGAGGTATGATAATGACATGGTGCTAGGGTTATAACCTAACACTGATGGCATCACAGAGCCCATGCTAGATCAAAGCACAGTGTCTGTGACGTCATCACGTTGCCTTTGATGACATCACAGCCACCTAACATTCTGATGTGTTCACTTGTGTGTGTGTGTATGTGTGTTGTGGGTGTGGGTGTGTGTGTGTGTGTGTGTGTGTGTGTGCAGACAAAGTTATGGGGGTGCAGAGCCTGCTTTCAAGTCTGTACCACATTCACTTCAAAAGTTATTCCACAAAAACCCGTCCAGGTATGCACCAGAGTCCTCGAGGTTCTAGTTGACCCACTTCCCAACCTTGTAGAGACTCGATGGTGGTACCCTTGGATCCGGAATGTCCAAAAATGGGGGTGCAGAGCTTAGTTTCACGTCTCTACCACCTTTCCTTCAAACGTTATCCTCCAAAAACCCATCGAGGTATGCACCAGAGTCTTCAAGGTTCTGGTTGACCCACTTCCCGACCTCGTAGAGACGCGAGGGTGGCACCGTTGGATCCGGAATGTCCAGAAATGGGGGTGCAGAGCTTGGTTTCAAGTCTCTACCACCATCCCTTCAAAAGTTAGCCCCCGAAACCTGTCGAGGTATGCACCAGAGTCCTCGAGGTTCTGGTTGACCCACTTCCCGACGTCGTAGAGACTCGATGGTGGCACCGTTGGATCCGGATGTCCAAAAATGGGGGTGCAGAGCTTGGTTTCAAGTCTCTACCACCATCCCTTCAAAAGTTATCCCCCGAAAACCAGTGGAGGTATGATAATGACATGGTGCTAGGGTTATAACCTAACACTGATGGCATCACAGAGCCCATGCTAGATCAAAGCACAGTGTCTGTGACGTCATCACGTTGCCTTTGATGACATCACAGCCACCTAACATTCTGATGTGTTCACTTGTGTGTGTGTGTATGTGTGTTGTGGGTGTGGGTGTGTGTGTGTGTCTGTGTTTGTGTGTGCAGACAAAGTTATGGGGGTGCAGAGCCTGCTTTCAAGTCTGTACCACATTCACTTCAAAAGTTATTCCACAAAAACCCGTCCAGGTATGCACCAGAGTCCTCGAGGTTCTAGTTGACCCACTTCCCAACCTTGTAGAGACTCGATGGTGGTACCCTTGGATCCGGAATGTCCAAAAATGGGGGTGCAGAGCTTAGTTTCACGTCTCTACCACCTTTCCTTCAAACGTTATCCTCCAAAAACCCGTCGAGGTATGCACCAGAGTCTTCAAGGTTCTGGTTGACCCACTTCCCGACCTCGTAGAGACGCGAGGGTGGCACCGTTGGATCCGGAATGTCCAGAAATGGGGGTGCAGAGCTTGGTTTCAAGTCTCTACCACCATCCCTTCAAAAGTTAGCCCCCGAAACCTGTCGAGGTATGCACCAGAGTCCTCGAGGTTCTGGTTGACCCACTTCCCGACGTCGTAGAGACTCGATGGTGGCACCGTTGGATCCGGAATGTCCAAAAATGGGGGTGCAGAGCTTGGTTTCAAGTCTCTACCACCATCCCTTCAAAAGTTATCCCCCGAAAACCAGTGGAGGTATGATAATGACATGGTGCTAGGGTTATAACCTAACACTGATGGCATCACAGAGCCCATGCTAGATCAAAGCACAGTGTCTGTGACGTCATCACGTTGCCTTTGATGACATCACAGCCACCTAACATTCTGATGTGTTCACTTGTGTGTGTGTGTATGTGTGTTGTGGGTGTGGGTGTGTGTGTGTGTGTGTGTGTGTGTGTGCAGACAAAGTTATGGGGGTGCAGAGCCTGCTTTCAAGTCTGTACCACATTCACTTCAAAAGTTATTCCACAAAAACCCGTCCAGGTATGCACCAGAGTCCTCGAGGTTCTAGTTGACCCACTTCCCAACCTTGTAGAGACTCGATGGTGGTACCCTTGGATCCGGAATGTCCAAAA
>NC_139333.1:32751404-32763904 GCF_056507025.1 Lutjanus erythropterus | reverse complement strand
TCCGAAAATGGGGGTGCAGAGCTTGGTTTCAAGTCTCTACCACCATCCCTTCAAAAGTTATCCCCCGAAACCTGTCGAGGTATGCCCCAGAGTCCTCGAGGTTCTGGTTGACCCACTTCCCGACGTCGTAGAGACTCGAGGGTGGCACCGTTGGATCCGGAATGTCCGGAAATGGGGGGGCAGAGCTTGGTTTCAAGTCTCTACCACCATCCCTTCAAAAGTTATCCCCCGAAAACCAGTGGAGGTATGATAATGACATGGTGCTAGGGTTATAACCTAACACTGATGGCATCACAGAGCCCATGCTAGATCAAAGCACAGTGTCTGTGACGTCATCACGTTGCCTTTGATGACATCACAGCCACCTAACATTCTGATGTGTTCACTTGTGTGTGTGTGTATGTGTGTTGTGGGTGTGGGTGTGTGTGTGTGTGTGTGTGTGTGCAGACAAAGTTATGGGGGTGCAGAGCCTGCTTTCAAGTCTGTACCACATTCACTTCAAAAGTTATTCCACAAAAACCCGTCCATGTGTGCACCAGAGTCCTCGAGGTTCTAGTTGACCCACTTCCCAACCTTGTAGAGACTCGATGGTGGTACCCTTGGATCCGGAATGTCCAAAAATGGGGGTGCAGAGCTTAGTTTCACGTCTCTACCACCTTTCCTTCAAACGTTATCCTCCAAAAACCCGTCGAGGTATGCACCAGAGTCTTCAAGGTTCTGGTTGACCCACTTCCCGACCTCGTAGAGACGCGAGGGTGGCACCGTTGGATCCGGAATGTCCAGAAATGGGGGTGCAGAGCTTGGTTTCAAGTCTCTACCACCATCCCTTCAAAAGTTAGCCCCCGAAACCTGTCGAGGTATGCACCAGAGTCCTCGAGGTTCTGGTTGACCCACTTCCCGACGTCGTAGAGACTCGATGGTGGCACCGTTGGATCCGGAATGTCCGAAAATGGGGGTGCAGAGCTTGGTTTCAAGTCTCTACCACCATCCCTTCAAAAGTTATCTCCCGAAACCTGTCGAGGTATGCCCCAGAGTCCTCGAGGTTCTGGTTGACCCACTTCCCGACCTCGTAGAGACTCGAGGGTGGCACCGTTGGATCCGGAATGTCCGAAAATGGGGGTGCAGAGCTTGGTTTCAAGTCTCTACCACCATCCCTTCAAAAGTTATCCCCCGAAAACCAGTGGAGGTATGATAATGACATGGTGCTAGGGTTATAACCTAACACTGATGGCATCACAGAGCCCATGCTAGATCAAAGCACAGTGTCTGTGACGTCATCACGTTGCCTTTGATTACATCACAGCCACCTAACATTCTGACGTGTTCACTTGTGTGTGTGTGTATGTGTGTTGTGGGTGTGTGTGTGTGTGTGTGTGTGTGTGTGTGCAGACAAAGTTATGGGGGTGCAGAGCCTGCTTTCAAGTCTGTACCACATTCACTTCAAAAGTTATTCCACAAAAACCCGTCCATGTATGCACCAGAGTCCTCGAGGTTCTAGTTGACCCACTTCCCAACCTTGTAGAGACTCGATGGTGGTACCCTTGGATCCGGAATGTCCAAAAATGGGGGTGCAGAGCTTAGTTTCACGTCTCTACCACCTTTCCTTCAAACGTTATCCTCCAAAAACCCGTCGAGGTATGCACCAGAGTCTTCAAGGTTCTGGTTGACCCACTTCCCGACCTCGTAGAGACGCGAGGGTGGCACCGTTAGATCCGGAATGTCCAGAAATGGGGGTGCAGAGCTTGGTTTCAAGTCTCTACCACCATCCCTTCAAAAGTTAGCCCCCGAAACCTGTCGAGGTATGCACCAGAGTCCTCGAGGTTCTGGTTGACCCACTTCCCGACGTCGTAGAGACTCGGGGGTGGCACCGTTGGATCCGGAATGTCCGAAAATGGGGGTGCAGAGCTTGGTTTCAAGTCTCTACCACCATCCCTTCAAAAGTTATCCCCCGAAAACCAGTGGAGGTATGATAATGACATGGTGCTAGGGTTATAACCTAACACTGATGGCATCACAGAGCCCATGCTAGATCAAAGCACAGTGTCTGTGACGTCATCACGTTGCCTTTGATGACATCACAGCCACCTAACATTCTGATGTGTTCACTTGTGTGTGTGTGTATGTGTGTTGTGGGTGTGTGTGTGTGTGTGTGTGTGTGTGTGTGCAGACAAAGTTATGGGGGTGCAGAGCCTGCTTTCAAGTCTGTACCACATTCACTTCAAAAGTTATTCCACAAAAACCCGTCCAGGTATGCACCAGAGTCCTCGAGGTTCTAGTTGACCCACTTCCCAACCTTGTAGAGACTCGATGGTGGTACCCTTGGATCCGGAATGTCCAAAAATGGGGGTGCAGAGCTTAGTTTCACGTCTCTACCACCTTTCATTCAAACGTTATCCTCCAAAAACCCGTCGAGGTATGCACCAGAGTCTTCAAGGTTCTGGTTGACCCACTTCCCGACCTCGTAGAGACGCGAGGGTGGCACCGTTGGATCCGGAATGTCCAGAAATGGGGGTGCAGAGCTTGGTTTCAAGTCTCTACCACCATCCCTTCAAAAGTTAGCCCCCGAAACCTGTCGAGGTATGCACCAGAGTCCTCGAGGTTCTGGTTGACCCACTTCCCGACGTCGTAGAGACTCGAGGGTGGCACCGTTGGATCCGGAATGTCCGAAAATGGGGGTGCAGAGCTTGGTTTCATGTCTCTACCACCATCCCTTCAAAAGTTAGCCCCCGAAACCTGTCGAGGTATGCACCAGAGTCCTCGAGGTTCTGGTTGACCCACTTCCCGACGTCGTAGAGACTCGAGGGTGGCACCGTTGGATCCGGAATGTCCGAAAATGGGGGTGCAGAGCTTGGTTTCAAGTCTCTACCACCATCCCTTCAAAAGTTATCCCCCGAAAACCAGTGGAGGTATGATAATGACATGGTGCTAGGGTTATAACCTAACACTGATGGCATCACAGAGCCCATGCTAGATCAAAGCACAGTGTCTGTGACGTCATCACGTTGCCTTTGATGACATCACAGCCACCTAACATTCTGACGTGTTCACTTGTGTGTGTGTGTATGTGTGTTGTGGGTGTGGGTGTGTGTGTGTGTGTGTGTGTGCAGACAAAGTTATGGGGGTGCAGAGCCTGCTTTCAAGTCTGTACCACATTCACTTCAAAAGTTATTCCACAAAAACCCGTCCAGGTATGCACCAGAGTCCTCGAGGTTCTAGTTGACCCACTTCCCAACCTTGTAGAGACTCGATGGTGGTACCCTTGGATCCGGAATGTCCAAAAATGGGGGTGCAGAGCTTAGTTTCACATCTCTACCACCTTTCCTTCAAACGTTATCCTCCAAAAACCCGTCGAGGTATGCACCAGAGTCTTCAAGGTTCTGGTTGACCCACTTCCCGACCTCGTAGAGACGCGAGGGTGGCACCGTTAGATCCGGAATGTCCAGAAATGGGGGTGCAGAGCTTGGTTTCAAGTCTCTACCACCATCCCTTCAAAAGTTAGCCCCCGAAACCTGTCGAGGTATGCACCAGAGTCCTCGAGGTTCTGGTTGACCCACTTCCCGACGTCGTAGAGACTCGGGGGTGGCACCGTTGGATCCGGAATGTCCGAAAATGGGGGTGCAGAGCTTGGTTTCAAGTCTCTACCACCATCCCTTCAAAAGTTATCCCCCGAAAACCAGTGGAGGTATGATAATGACATGGTGCTAGGGTTATAACCTAACACTGATGGCATCACAGAGCCCATGCTAGATCAAAGCACAGTGTCTGTGACGTCATCACGTTGCCTTTGATGACATCACAGCCACCTAACATTCTGATGTGTTCACTTGTGTGTGTGTGTATGTGTGTTGTGGGTGTGTGTGTGTGTGTGTGTGTGTGTGTGTGCAGACAAAGTTATGGGGGTGCAGAGCCTGCTTTCAAGTCTGTACCACATTCACTTCAAAAGTTATTCCACAAAAACCCGTCCATGTATGCACCAGAGTCCTCGAGGTTCTAGTTGACCCACTTCCCAACCTTGTAGAGACTCGATGGTGGTACCCTTGGATCCGGAATGTCCAAAAATGGGGGTGCAGAGCTTAGTTTCACGTCTCTACCACCTTTCCTTCAAACGTTATCCTCCAAAAACCCGTCGAGGTATGCACCAGAGTCTTCAAGGTTCTGGTTGACCCACTTCCCGACCTCGTAGAGACGCGAGGATGGCACCGTTGGATCCGGAATGTCCAGAAATGGGGGTGCAGAGCTTGGTTTCAAGTCTCTACCACCATCCCTTCAAAAGTTAGCCCCCGAAACCTGTCGAGGTATGCACCAGAGTCCTCGAGGTTCTGGTTGACCCACTTCCCGACGTCGTAGAGACTCGATGGTGGCACCGTTGGATCCGGAATGTCCGAAAATGGGGGTGCAGAGCTTGGTTTCAAGTCTCTACCACCATCCCTTCAAAAGTTATCCCCCGAAACCTGTCGAGGTATGCACCAGAGTCCTCGAGGTTCAGGTTGACCCACTTCCCGACTTCGTAGAGACTCGAGGGTGGCACCGTTGGATCCGGAATGTCCGAAAATGGGGGTGCAGAGCTTGGTTTCAAGTCTCTACCACCATCCCTTCAAAAGTTATCCCCCGAAAACCAGTGGAGGTATGATAATGACATGGTGCTAGGGTTATAACCTAACACTGATGGCATCACAGAGCCCATGCTAGATCAAAGCACAGTGTCTGTGACGTCATCACGTTGCCTTTGATGACATCACAGCCACCTAACATTCTGATGTGTTCACTTGTGTGTGTGTGTATGTGTGTTGTGGGTGTGTGTGTGTGTGTGTGTGTGTGTGTGTGCAGACAAAGTTATGGGGGTGCAGAGCCTGCTTTCAAGTCTGTACCACATTCACTTCAAAAGTTATTCCACAAAAACCCGTCCAGGTATGCACCAGAGTCCTCGAGGTTCTAGTTGACCCACTTCCCAACCTTGTAGAGACTCGATGGTGGTACCCTTGGATCCGGAATGTCCAAAAATGGGGGTGCAGAGCTTAGTTTCACGTCTCTACCACCTTTCATTCAAACGTTATCCTCCAAAAACCCGTCGAGGTATGCACCAGAGTCTTCAAGGTTCTGGTTGACCCACTTCCCGACCTCGTAGAGACGCGAGGGTGGCACCGTTGGATCCGGAATGTCCAGAAATGGGGGTGCAGAGCTTGGTTTCAAGTCTCTACCACCATCCCTTCAAAAGTTAGCCCCCGAAACCTGTCGAGGTATGCACCAGAGTCCTCGAGGTTCTGGTTGACCCACTTCCCGACGTCGTAGAGACTCGAGGGTGGCACCGTTGGATCCGGAATGTCCGAAAATGGGGGTGCAGAGCTTGGTTTCATGTCTCTACCACCATCCCTTCAAAAGTTAGCCCCCGAAACCTGTCGAGGTATGCACCAGAGTCCTCGAGGTTCTGGTTGACCCACTTCCCGACGTCGTAGAGACTCGAGGGTGGCACCGTTGGATCCGGAATGTCCGAAAATGGGGGTGCAGAGCTTGGTTTCAAGTCTCTACCACCATCCCTTCAAAAGTTATCCCCCGAAAACCAGTGGAGGTATGATAATGACATGGTGCTAGGGTTATAACCTAACACTGATGGCATCACAGAGCCCATGCTAGATCAAAGCACAGTGTCTGTGACGTCATCACGTTGCCTTTGATGACATCACAGCCACCTAACATTCTGACGTGTTCACTTGTGTGTGTGTGTATGTGTGTTGTGGGTGTGGGTGTGTGTGTGTGTGTGTGTGTGCAGACAAAGTTATGGGGGTGCAGAGCCTGCTTTCAAGTCTGTACCACATTCACTTCAAAAGTTATTCCACAAAAACCCGTCCAGGTATGCACCAGAGTCCTCGAGGTTCTAGTTGACCCACTTCCCAACCTTGTAGAGACTCGATGGTGGTACCCTTGGATCCGGAATGTCCAAAAATGGGGGTGCAGAGCTTAGTTTCACATCTCTACCACCTTTCCTTCAAACGTTATCCTCCAAAAACCCGTCGAGGTATGCACCAGAGTCTTCAAGGTTCTGGTTGACCCACTTCCCGACCTCGTAGAGACGCGAGGGTGGCACCGTTAGATCCGGAATGTCCAGAAATGGGGGTGCAGAGCTTGGTTTCAAGTCTCTACCACCATCCCTTCAAAAGTTAGCCCCCGAAACCTGTCGAGGTATGCACCAGAGTCCTCGAGGTTCTGGTTGACCCACTTCCCGACGTCGTAGAGACTCGATGGTGGCACCGTTGGATCCGGAATGTCCGAAAATGGGGGTGCAGAGCTTGGTTTCAAGTCTCTACCACCATCCCTTCAAAAGTTATCTCCCGAAACCTGTCGAGGTATGCCCCAGAGTCCTCGAGGTTCTGGTTGACCCACTTCCCGACCTCGTAGAGACTCGAGGGTGGCACCGTTGGATCCGGAATGTCCGAAAATGGGGGTGCAGAGCTTGGTTTCAAGTCTCTACCACCATCCCTTCAAAAGTTATCCCCCGAAAACCAGTGGAGGTATGATAATGACATGGTGCTAGGGTTATAACCTAACACTGATGGCATCACAGAGCCCATGCTAGATCAAAGCACAGTGTCTGTGACGTCATCACGTTGCCTTTGATTACATCACAGCCACCTAACATTCTGACGTGTTCACTTGTGTGTGTGTGTATGTGTGTTGTGGGTGTGTGTGTGTGTGTGTGTGTGTGTGTGTGCAGACAAAGTTATGGGGGTGCAGAGCCTGCTTTCAAGTCTGTACCACATTCACTTCAAAAGTTATTCCACAAAAACCCGTCCATGTATGCACCAGAGTCCTCGAGGTTCTAGTTGACCCACTTCCCAACCTTGTAGAGACTCGATGGTGGTACCCTTGGATCCGGAATGTCCAAAAATGGGGGTGCAGAGCTTAGTTTCACATCTCTACCACCTTTCCTTCAAACGTTATCCTCCAAAAACCCGTCGAGGTATGCACCAGAGTCTTCAAGGTTCTGGTTGACCCACTTCCCGACCTCGTAGAGACGCGAGGGTGGCACCGTTAGATCCGGAATGTCCAGAAATGGGGGTGCAGAGCTTGGTTTCAAGTCTCTACCACCATCCCTTCAAAAGTTAGCCCCCGAAACCTGTCGAGGTATGCACCAGAGTCCTCGAGGTTCTGGT
Organism: Lutjanus erythropterus; assembly: GCF_056507025.1. Taxonomy (NCBI): domain Eukaryota; kingdom Metazoa; phylum Chordata; class Actinopteri; order Lutjaniformes; family Lutjanidae; genus Lutjanus; species Lutjanus erythropterus. The sequence continues at coordinate 32,756,756 of NC_139333.1, read as the reverse complement.
TGACCCACTTCCCGACGTCGTAGAGACTCGGGGGTGGCACCGTTGGATCCGGAATGTCCGAAAATGGGGGTGCAGAGCTTGGTTTCAAGTCTCTACCACCATCCCTTCAAAAGTTATCCCCCGAAAACCAGTGGAGGTATGATAATGACATGGTGCTAGGGTTATAACCTAACACTGATGGCATCACAGAGCCCATGCTAGATCAAAGCACAGTGTCTGTGACGTCATCACGTTGCCTTTGATGACATCACAGCCACCTAACATTCTGATGTGTTCACTTGTGTGTGTGTGTATGTGTGTTGTGGGTGTGTGTGTGTGTGTGTGTGTGTGTGTGTGCAGACAAAGTTATGGGGGTGCAGAGCCTGCTTTCAAGTCTGTACCACATTCACTTCAAAAGTTATTCCACAAAAACCCGTCCATGTATGCACCAGAGTCCTCGAGGTTCTAGTTGACCCACTTCCCAACCTTGTAGAGACTCGATGGTGGTACCCTTGGATCCGGAATGTCCAAAAATGGGGGTGCACAGCTTAGTTTCACGTCTCTACCACCTTTCCTTCAAACGTTATCCTCCAAAAACCCGTCGAGGTATGCACCAGAGTCTTCAAGGTTCTGGTTGACCCACTTCCCGACCTCGTAGAGACGCGAGGGTGGCACCGTTGGATCCGGAATGTCCAGAAATGGGGGTGCAGAGCTTGGTTTCAAGTCTCTACCACCATCCCTTCAAAAGTTATCCCCCGAAACCTGTCGAGGTATGCACCAGAGTCCTCGAGGTTCTGGTTGACCCACTTCCCGACGTCGTAGAGACTCGAGGGTGGCACCGTTGGATCCGGAATGTCCGAAAATGGGGGTGCAGAGCTTGGTTTCAAGTCTCTACCACCATCCCTTCAAAAGTTATCTCCCGAAACCTGTCGAGGTATGCCCCAGAGTCCTCGAGGTTCTGGTTGACCCACTTCCCGACCTCGTAGAGACTCGAGGGTGGCACCGTTGGATCCGGAATGTCCGAAAATGGGGGTGCAGAGCTTGGTTTCAAGTCTCTACCACCATCCCTTCAAAAGTTATCCCCCGAAAACCAGTGGAGGTATGATAATGACATGGTGCTAGGGTTATAACCTAACACTGATGGCATCACAGAGCCCATGCTAGATCAAAGCACAGTGTCTGTGACGTCATCACGTTGCCTTTGATTACATCACAGCCACCTAACATTCTGATGTGTTCACTTGTGTGTGTGTGTATGTGTGTTGTGGGTGTGTGTGTGTGTGTGTGTGTGTGTGTGTGCAGACAAAGTTATGGGGGTGCAGAGCCTGCTTTCAAGTCTGTACCACATTCACTTCAAAAGTTATTCCACAAAAACCCGTCCAGGTATGCACCAGAGTCCTCGAGGTTCTAGTTGACCCACTTCCCAACCTTGTAGAGACTCGATGGTGGTACCCTTGGATCCGGAATGTCCAAAAATGGGGGTGCAGAGCTTAGTTTCACGTCTCTACCACCTTTCCTTCAAACGTTATCCTCCAAAAACCCGTCGAGGTATGCACCAGAGTCTTCAAGGTTCTGGTTGACCCACTTCCCGACCTCGTAGAGACGCGAGGATGGCACCGTTGGATCCGGAATGTCCAGAAATGGGGGTGCAGAGCTTGGTTTCAAGTCTCTACCACCATCCCTTCAAAAGTTAGCCCCCGAAACCTGTCGAGGTATGCACCAGAGTCCTCGAGGTTCTGGTTGACCCACTTCCCGACGTCGTAGAGACTCGATGGTGGCACCGTTGGATCCGGAATGTCCGAAAATGGGGGTGCAGAGCTTGGTTTCAAGTCTCTACCACCATCCCTTCAAAAGTTATCCCCCGAAACCTGTCGAGGTATGCACCAGAGTCCTCGAGGTTCAGGTTGACCCACTTCCCGACTTCGTAGAGACTCGAGGGTGGCACCGTTGGATCCGGAATGTCCGAAAATGGGGGTGCAGAGCTTGGTTTCAAGTCTCTACCACCATCCCTTCAAAAGTTATCCCCCGAAAACCAGTGGAGGTATGATAATGACATGGTGCTAGGGTTATAACCTAACACTGATGGCATCACAGAGCCCATGCTAGATCAAAGCACAGTGTCTGTGACGTCATCACGTTGCCTTTGATGACATCACAGCCACCTAACATTCTGATGTGTTCACTTGTGTGTGTGTGTATGTGTGTTGTGGGTGTGGGTGTGTGTGTGTGTGTGTGCAGACAAAGTTATGGGGGTGCAGAGCCTGCTTTCAAGTCTGTACCACATTCACTTCAAAAGTTATTCCACAAAAACCCGTCCAGGTATGCACCAGAGTCCTCGAGGTTCTAGTTGACCCACTTCCCAACCTTGTAGAGACTCGATGGTGGTACCCTTGGATCCGGAATGTCCAAAAATGGGGGTGCAGAGCTTAGTTTCACGTCTCTACCACCTTTCCTTCAAACGTTATCCTCCAAAAACCCGTCGAGGTATGCACCAGAGTCCTCAAGGTTCTGGTTGACCCACTTCCCGACCTCGTAGAGACGCGAGGGTGGCACCGTTGGATCCGGAATGTCCAGAAATGGGGGTGCAGAGCTTGGTTTCAAGTCTCTACCACCATCCCTTCAAAAGTTATCCCCCGAAACCTGTCGAGGTATGCACCAGAGTCCTCGAGGTTCTGGTTGACCCACTTCCCGACCTCGTAGAGACTCGAGGGTGGCACCGTTGGATCCGGAATGTCCGAAAATGGGGGTGCAGAGCTTGGTTTCAAGTCTCTACCACCATCCCTTCAAAAGTTATCCCCCGAAAACCAGTGGAGGTATGATAATGACATGGTGCTAGGGTTATAACCTAACACTGATGGCATCACAGAGCCCATGCTAGATCAAAGCACAGTGTCTGTGACGTCATCACGTTGCCTTTGATGACATCACAGCCACCTAACATTCTGATGTGTTCACTTGTGTGTGTGTGTATGTGTGTTGTGGGTGTGGGCGTGTGTGTGTGTGTGTGTGTGTGTGTGTTTGTGCAGACAAAGTTATGGGGGTGCAGAGCCTGCTTTCAAGTCTGTACCACATTCACTTCAAAAGTTATTCCACAAAAACCCGTCCAGGTATGCACCAGAGTCCTCGAGGTTCTAGTTGACCCACTTCCCAACCTTGTAGAGACTCGATGGTGGTACCCTTGGATCCGGAATGTCCAAAAATGGGGGTGCAGAGCTTAGTTTCACGTCTCTACCACCTTTCATTCAAACGTTATCCTCCAAAAACCCGTCGAGGTATGCACCAGAGTCTTCAAGGTTCTGGTTGACCCACTTCCCGACCTCGTAGAGACGCGAGGGTGGCACCGTTGGATCCGGAATGTCCAGAAATGGGGGTGCAGAGCTTGGTTTCAAGTCTCTACCACCATCCCTTCAAAAGTTAGCCCCCGAAACCTGTCGAGGTATGCACCAGAGTCCTCGAGGTTCTGGTTGACCCACTTCCCGACGTCGTAGAGACTCGAGGGTGGCACCGTTGGATCCGGAATGTCCGAAAATGGGGGTGCAGAGCTTGGTTTCAAGTCTCTACCACCATCCCTTCAAAAGTTATCCCCCGAAAACCAGTGGAGGTATGATAATGACATGGTGCTAGGGTTATAACCTAACACTGATGGCATCACAGAGCCCATGCTAGATCAAAGCACAGTGTCTGTGACGTCATCACGTTGCCTTTGATGACATCACAGCCACCTAACATTCTGACGTGTTCACTTGTGTGTGTGTGTATGTGTGTTGTGGGTGTGGGTGTGTGTGTGTGTGTGTGTGTGCAGACAAAGTTATGGGGGTGCAGAGCCTGCTTTCAAGTCTGTACCACATTCACTTCAAAAGTTATTCCACAAAAACCCGTCCAGGTATGCACCAGAGTCCTCGAGGTTCTAGTTGACCCACTTCCCAACCTTGTAGAGACTCGATGGTGGTACCCTTGGATCCGGAATGTCCAAAAATGGGGGTGCAGAGCTTAGTTTCACATCTCTACCACCTTTCCTTCAAACGTTATCCTCCAAAAACCCGTCGAGGTATGCACCAGAGTCTTCAAGGTTCTGGTTGACCCACTTCCCGACCTCGTAGAGACGCGAGGGTGGCACCGTTAGATCCGGAATGTCCAGAAATGGGGGTGCAGAGCTTGGTTTCAAGTCTCTACCACCATCCCTTCAAAAGTTAGCCCCCGAAACCTGTCGAGGTATGCACCAGAGTCCTCGAGGTTCTGGTTGACCCACTTCCCGACGTCGTAGAGACTCGGGGGTGGCACCGTTGGATCCGGAATGTCCGAAAATGGGGGTGCAGAGCTTGGTTTCAAGTCTCTACCACCATCCCTTCAAAAGTTATCCCCCGAAAACCAGTGGAGGTATGATAATGACATGGTGCTAGGGTTATAACCTAACACTGATGGCATCACAGAGCCCATGCTAGATCAAAGCACAGTGTCTGTGACGTCATCACGTTGCCTTTGATGACATCACAGCCACCTAACATTCTGATGTGTTCACTTGTGTGTGTGTGTATGTGTGTTGTGGGTGTGTGTGTGTGTGTGTGTGTATGTGTGTTTGTGCAGACAAAGTTATGGGGGTGCAGAGCCTGCTTTCAAGTCTGTACCACATTCACTTCAAAAGTTATTCCACAAAAACCCGTCCAGGTATGCACCAGAGTCCTCGAGGTTCTAGTTGACCCACTTCCCAACCTTGTAGAGACTCGATGGTGGTACCCTTGGATCCGGAATGTCCAAAAATGGGGGTGCAGAGCTTAGTTTCACGTCTCTACCACCTTTCCTTCAAACGTTATCCTCCAAAAACCCGTCGAGGTATGCACCAGAGTCTTCAAGGTTCTGGTTGACCCACTTCCCGACCTCGTAGAGACGCGAGGATGGCACCGTTGGATCCGGAATGTCCAGAAATGGGGGTGCAGAGCTTGGTTTCAAGTCTCTACCACCATCCCTTCAAAAGTTAGCCCCCGAAACCTGTCGAGGTATGCACCAGAGTCCTCGAGGTTCTGGTTGACCCACTTCCCGACGTCGTAGAGACTCGATGGTGGCACCGTTGGATCCGGAATGTCCGAAAATGGGGGTGCAGAGCTTGGTTTCAAGTCTCTACCACCATCCCTTCAAAAGTTATCCCCCGAAAACCAGTGGAGGTATGATAATGACATGGTGCTAGGGTTATAACCTAACACTGATGGCATCACAGAGCCCATGCTAGATCAAAGCACAGTGTCTGTGACGTCATCACGTTGCCTTTGATGACATCACAGCCACCTAACATTCTGACGTGTTCACTTGTGTGTGTGTGTATGTGTGTTGTGGGTGTGGGTGTGTGTGTGTGTGTGTGTGTGCAGACAAAGTTATGGG
>NC_139333.1:32686404-32748904 GCF_056507025.1 Lutjanus erythropterus | reverse complement strand
TATGGGGGTGCAGAGCCTGCTTTCAAGTCTGTACCACATTCACTTCAAAAGTTATTCCACAAAAACCCGTCCAGGTATGCACCAGAGTCCTCGAGGTTCTAGTTGACCCACTTCCCAACCTTGTAGAGACTCGATGGTGGTACCCTTGGATCCGGAATGTCCAAAAATGGGGGTGCAGAGCTTAGTTTCACGTCTCTACCACCTTTCCTTCAAACGTTATCCTCCAAAAACCCGTCGAGGTATGCACCAGAGTCTTCAAGGTTCTGGTTGACCCACTTCCCGACCTCGTAGAGACGCGAGGGTGGCACCGTTGGATCCGGAATGTCCAGAAATGGGGGTGCAGAGCTTGGTTTCAAGTCTCTACCACCATCCCTTCAAAAGTTAGCTCCCGAAACCTGTCGAGGTATGCACCAGAGTCCTCGAGGTTCTGGTTGACCCACTTCCCGACGTCGTAGAGACTCGAGGGTGGCACCGTTGGATCCGGAATGTCCGAAAATGGGGGTGCAGAGCTTGGTTTCAAGTCTCTACCACCATCCCTTCAAAAGTTATCCCCCGAAAACCAGTGGAGGTATGATAATGACATGGTGCTAGGGTTATAACCTAACACTGATGGCATCACAGAGCCCATGCTAGATCAAAGCACAGTGTCTGTGACGTCATCACGTTGCCTTTGATGACATCACAGCCACCTAACATTCTGACGTGTTCACTTGTGTGTGTGTGTATGTGTGTTGTGGGTGTGGGTGTGTGTGTGCGTGTGTGTGTGTGTGTGTGTGCAGACAAAGTTATGGGGGTGCAGAGCCTGCTTTCAAGTCTGTACCACATTCACTTCAAAAGTTATTCCACAAAAACCCGTCCATGTGTGCACCAGAGTCCTCGAGGTTCTAGTTGACCCACTTCCCAACCTTGTAGAGACTCGATGGTGGTACCCTTGGATCCGGAATGTCCAAAAATGGGGGTGCAGAGCTTAGTTTCACGTCTCTACCACCTTTCCTTCAAACGTTATCCTCCAAAAACCCGTCGAGGTATGCACCAGAGTCTTCAAGGTTCTGGTTGACCCACTTCCCGACCTCGTAGAGACGCGAGGGTGGCACCGTTGGATCCGGAATGTCAAGAAATGGGGGTGCAGAGCTTGGTTTCACGTCTCTACCACCTTTCCTTCAAACGTTATCCTCCAAAAACCCGTCGAGGTATGCACCAGAGTCCTCGAGGTTCTGGTTGACCCACTTCCCGACGTCGTAGAGACTCGATGGTGGCACCGTTGGATCCGGAATGTCCGAAAATGGGGGTGCAGAGCTTGGTTTCAAGTCTCTACCACCATCCCTTCAAAAGTTATCCCCCGAAACCTGTCGAGGTATGCACCAGAGTCCTCGAGGTTCTGGTTGACCCACTTCCCGACGTCGTAGAGACTCGAGGGTGGCACCGTTGGATCCGGAATGTCCGGAAATGGGGGTGCAGAGCTTGGTTTCAAGTCTCTACCACCATCCCTTCAAAAGTTATCCCCCGAAAACCAGTGGAGGTATGATAATGACATGGTGCTAGGGTTATAACCTAACACTGATGGCATCACAGAGCCCATGCTAGATCAAAGCACAGTGTCTGTGACGTCATCACGTTGCCTTTGATGACATCACAGCCACCTAACATTCTGACGTGTTCACTTGTGTGTGTGTGTATGTGTGTTGTGGGTGTGGGTGTGTGTGTGTGTGTGTGTGTGTGTGCAGACAAAGTTATGGGGGTGCAGAGCCTGCTTTCAAGTCTGTACCACATTCACTTCAAAAGTTATTCCACAAAAACCCGTCCATGTATGCACCAGAGTCCTCGAGGTTCTAGTTGACCCACTTCCCAACCTTGTAGAGACTCGATGGTGGTACCCTTGGATCCGGAATGTCCAAAAATGGGGGTGCAGAGCTTAGTTTCACGTCTCTACCACCTTTCCTTCAAACGTTATCCTCCAAAAACCCGTCGAGGTATGCACCAGAGTCTTCAAGGTTCTGGTTGACCCACTTCCCGACCTCGTAGAGACGCGAGGGTGGCACCGTTGGATCCGGAATGTCCAGAAATGGGGGTGCAGAGCTTGGTTTCAAGTCTCTACCACCATCCCTTCAAAAGTTAGCCCCCGAAACCTGTCGAGGTATGCACCAGAGTCCTCGAGGTTCTGGTTAACCCACTTCCCGACGTCGTAGAGACTCGATGGTGGCACCGTTGGATCCGGAATGTCCGAAAATGGGGGTGCAGAGCTTGGTTTCAAGTCTCTACCACCATCCCTTCAAAAGTTATCCCCCGAAACCTGTCGAGGTATGCACCAGAGTCCTCGAGGTTCTGGTTGACCCACTTCCCGACGTCGTAGAGACTCGAGGGTGGCACCGTTGGATCCGGAATGTCCGAAAATGGGGGTGCAGAGCTTGGTTTCAAGTCTCTACCACCATCCCTTCAAAAGTTATCCCCCGAAAACCAGTGGAGGTATGATAATGACATGGTGCTAGGGTTATAACCTAACACTGATGGCATCACAGAGCCCATGCTAGATCAAAGCACAGTGTCTGTGACGTCATCACGTTGCCTTTGATGACATCACAGCCACCTAACATTCTGACGTGTTCACTTGTGTGTGTGTGTATGTGTGTTGTGGGTGTGGGTGTGTGTGTGTGTGTGTGTGTGTGTGCAGACAAAGTTATGGGGGTGCAGAGCCTGCTTTCAAGTCTGTACCACATTCACTTCAAAAGTTATTCCACAAAAACCCGTCGAGGTATGCACCAGAGTCCTCGAGGTTCTAGTTGACCCACTTCCCAACCTTGTAGAGACTCGATGGTGGTACCCTTGGATCCGGAATGTCCAAAAATGGGGGTGCAGAGCTTAGTTTCACGTCTCTACCACCTTTCCTTCAAACGTTATCCTCCAAAAACCCGTCGAGGTATGCACCAGAGTCTTCAAGGTTCTGGTTGACCCACTTCCCGACCTCGTAGAGACGCGAGGGTGGCACCGTTGGATCCGGAATGTCCAGAAATGGGGGTGCAGAGCTTGGTTTCAAGTCTCTACCACCATCCCTTCAAAAGTTAGCCCCCGAAACCTGTCGAGGTATGCACCAGAGTCCTCGAGGTTCTGGTTGACCCACTTCCCGACGTCGTAGAGACTCGAGGGTGGCACCGTTGGATCCGGAATGTCCGAAAATGGGGGTGCAGAGCTTGGTTTCATGTCTCTACCACCATCCCTTCAAATGTTAGCCCCCGAAACCTGTCGAGGTATGCACCAGAGTCCTCGAGGTTCTGGTTGACCCACTTCCCGACGTCGTAGAGACTCGGGGGTGGCACCGTTGGATCCGGAATGTCCGAAAATGGGGGTGCAGAGCTTGGTTTCAAGTCTCTACCACCATCCCTTCAAAAGTTATCCCCCGAAAACCAGTGGAGGTATGATAATGACATGGTGCTAGGGTTATAACCTAACACTGATGGCATCACAGAGCCCATGCTAGATCAAAGCACAGTGTCTGTGACGTCATCACGTTGCCTTTGATGACATCACAGCCACCTAACATTCTGATGTGTTCACTTGTGTGTGTGTGTATGTGTGTTGTGGGTGTGTGTGTGTGTGTGTGTGTGTGTGTGTGCAGACAAAGTTATGGGGGTGCAGAGCCTGCTTTCAAGTCTGTACCACATTCACTTCAAAAGTTATTCCACAAAAACCCGTCCATGTATGCACCAGAGTCCTCGAGGTTCTAGTTGACCCACTTCCCAACCTTGTAGAGACTCGATGGTGGTACCCTTGGATCCGGAATGTCCAAAAATGGGGGTGCAGAGCTTAGTTTCACGTCTCTACCACCTTTCCTTCAAACGTTATCCTCCAAAAACCCGTCGAGGTATGCACCAGAGTCTTCAAGGTTCTGGTTGACCCACTTCCCGACCTCATAGAGACGCGAGGGTGGCACCGTTGGATCCGGAATGTCCAGAAATGGGGGTGCAGAGCTTGGTTTCAAGTCTCTACCACCATCCCTTCAAAAGTTAGCCCCCGAAACCTGTCGAGGTATGCACCAGAGTCCTCGAGGTTCTGGTTGACCCACTTCCCGACGTCGTAGAGACTCGATGGTGGCACCGTTGGATCCGGAATGTCCGAAAATGGGGGTGCAGAGCTTGGTTTCAAGTCTCTACCACCATCCCTTCAAAAGTTATCCCCCGAAACCTGTCGAGGTATGCACCAGAGTCCTCGAGGTTCTGGTTGACCCACTTCCCGACGTCGTAGAGACTCGAGGGTGGCACCGTTGGATCCGGAATGTCCGAAAATGGGGGTGCAGAGCTTGGTTTCAAGTCTCTACCACCATCCCTTCAAAAGTTATCCCCCGAAAACCAGTGGAGGTATGATAATGACATGGTGCTAGGGTTATAACCTAACACTGATGGCATCACAGAGCCCATGCTAGATCAAAGCACAGTGTCTGTGACGTCATCACGTTGCCTTTGATGACATCACAGCCACCTAACATTCTGACGTGTTCACTTGTGTGTGTGTGTATGTGTGTTGTGGGTGTGGGTGTGTGTGTGTGTGTGTGTGTGTGTGCAGACAAAGTTATGGGGGTGCAGAGCCTGCTTTCAAGTCTGTACCACATTCACTTCAAAAGTTATTCCACAAAAACCCGTCCAGGTATGCACCAGAGTCCTCGAGGTTCTAGTTGACCCACTTCCCAACCTTGTAGAGACTCGATGGTGGTACCCTTGGATCCGGAATGTCCAAAAATGGGGGTGCAGAGCTTAGTTTCACATCTCTACCACCTTTCCTTCAAACGTTATCCTCCAAAAACCCGTCGAGGTATGCACCAGAGTCTTCAAGGTTCTGGTTGACCCACTTCCCGACCTCGTAGAGACGCAAGGTTGGCACCGTTAGATCCGGAATGTCCAGAAATGGGGGTGCAGAGCTTGGTTTCAAGTCTCTACCACCATCCCTTCAAAAGTTAGCCCCCGAAACCTGTCGAGGTATGCACCAGAGTCCTCGAGGTTCTGGTTGACCCACTTCCCGACGTCGTAGAGACTCGATGGTGGCACCGTTGGATCCGGAATGTCCAGAAATGGGGGTGCAGAGCTTGGTTTCAAGTCTCTACCACCATCCCTTCAAAAGTTATCCCCCGAAACCTGTCGAGGTATGCACCAGAGTCCTCGAGGTTCTGGTTGACCCACTTCCCGACGTCGTAGAGACTCGAGGGTGGCACCGTTGGATCCGGAATGTCCGAAAATGGGGGTGCAGAGCTTGGTTTCAAGTCTCTACCACCATCCCTTCAAAAGTTATCCCCCGAAAACCAGTGGAGGTATGATAATGACATGGTGCTAGGGTTATAACCTAACACTGATGGCATCACAGAGCCCATGCTAGATCAAAGCACAGTGTCTGTGACGTCATCACGTTGCCTTTGATGACATCACAGCCACCTAACATTCTGACGTGTTCACTTGTGTGTGTGTGTATGTGTGTTGTGGGTGTGGGTGTGTGTGTGTGTGTGTGTGTGTGTGTGTGCAGACAAAGTTATGGGGGTGCAGAGCCTGCTTTCAAGTCTGTACCACATTCACTTCAAAAGTTATTCCACAAAAACCCGTCCATGTATGCACCAGAGTCCTCGAGGTTCTAGTTGACCCACTTCCCAACCTTGTAGAGACTCGATGGTGGTACCCTTGGATCCGGAATGTCCAAAAATGGGGGTGCAGAGCTTAGTTTCACGTCTCTACCACCTTTCCTTCAAACGTTATCCTCCAAAAACCCGTCGAGGTATGCACCAGAGTCTTCAAGGTTCTGGTTGACCCACTTCCCGACCTCGTAGAGACGCGAGGGTGGCACCGTTGGATCCGGAATGTCCAGAAATGGGGGTGCAGAGCTTGGTTTCAAGTCTCTACCACCATCCCTTCAAAAGTTATCCCCCGAAAACCAGTGGAGGTATGATAATGACATGGTGCTAGGGTTATAACCTAACACTGATGGCATCACAGAGCCCATGCTAGATCAAAGCACAGTGTCTGTGACGTCATCACGTTGCCTTTGATGACATCACAGCCACCTAACATTCTGATGTGTTCACTTGTGTGTGTGTGTATGTGTGTTGTGGGTGTGTGTGTGTGTGTGTGTGTGTGTGTGTGCAGACAAAGTTATGGGGGTGCAGAGCCTGCTTTCAAGTCTGTACCACATTCACTTCAAAAGTTATTCCACAAAAACCCGTCCAGGTATGCACCAGAGTCCTCGAGGTTCTAGTTGACCCACTTCCCAACCTTGTAGAGACTCGATGGTGGTACCCTTGGATCCGGAATGTCCAAAAATGGGGGTGCAGAGCTTAGTTTCACGTCTCTACCACCTTTCCTTCAAACGTTATCCTCCAAAAACCCGTCGAGGTATGCACCAGAGTCTTCAAGGTTCTGGTTGACCCACTTCCCGACGTCGTAGAGACGCGAGGGTGGCACCGTTGGATCCGGAATGTCAAGAAATGGGGGTGCAGAGCTTGGTTTCAAGTCTCTACCACCATCCCTTCAAAAGTTAGCCCCCGAAACCTGTCGAGGTATGCACCAGAGTCCTCGAGGTTCTGGTTGACCCACTTCCCGACGTCGTAGAGACTCGATGGTGGCACCGTTGGATCCGGAATGTCCGAAAATGGGGGTGCAGAGCTTGGTTTCAAGTCTCTACCACCATCCCTTCAAAAGTTATCCCCCGAAACCTGTCGAGGTATGCACCAGAGTCCTCGAGGTTCTGGTTGACCCACTTCCCGACGTCGTAGAGACTCGAGGGTGGCACCGTTGGATCCGGAATGTCCGAAAATGGGGGTGCAGAGCTTGGTTTCAAGTCTCTACCACCATCCCTTCAAAAGTTATCCCCCGAAAACCAGTGGAGGTATGATAATGACATGGTGCTAGGGTTATAACCTAACACTGATGGCATCACAGAGCCCATGCTAGATCAAAGCACAGTGTCTGTGACGTCATCACGTTGCCTTTGATGACATCACAGCCACCTAACATTCTGACGTGTTCACTTGTGTGTGTGTGTATGTGTGTTGTGGGTGTGGGTGTGTGTGTGTGTGTGTGTGTGTGTGCAGACAAAGTTATGGGGGTGCAGAGCCTGCTTTCAAGTCTGTACCACATTCACTTCAAAAGTTATTCCACAAAAACCCGTCGAGGTATGCACCAGAGTCCTCGAGGTTCTAGTTGACCCACTTCCCAACCTTGTAGAGACTCGATGGTGGTACCCTTGGATCCGGAATGTCCAAAAATGGGGGTGCAGAGCTTAGTTTCACGTCTCTACCACCTTTCCTTCAAACGTTATCCTCCAAAAACCCGTCGAGGTATGCACCAGAGTCTTCAAGGTTCTGGTTGACCCACTTCCCGACCTCGTAGAGACGCGAGGGTGGCACCGTTGGATCCGGAATGTCCAGAAATGGGGGTGCAGAGCTTGGTTTCAAGTCTCTACCACCATCCCTTCAAAAGTTAGCCCCCGAAACCTGTCGAGGTATGCACCAGAGTCCTCGAGGTTCTGGTTGACCCACTTCCCGACGTCGTAGAGACTCGAGGGTGGCACCGTTGGATCCGGAATGTCCGAAAATGGGGGTGCAGAGCTTGGTTTCAAGTCTCTACCACCATCCCTTCAAAAGTTAGCCCCCGAAACCTGTCGAGGTATGCACCAGAGTCCTCGAGGTTCTGGTTGACCCACTTCCCGACGTCGTAGAGACTCGAGGGTGGCACCGTTGGATCCGGAATGTCCGAAAATGGGGGTGCAGAGCTTGGTGTCAAGTCTCTACCACCATCCCTTCAAAAGTTATCCCCCGAAAACCAGTGGAGGTATGATAATGACATGGTGCTAGGGTTATAACCTAACACTGATGGCATCACAGAGCCCATGCTAGATCAAAGCACAGTGTCTGTGACATCATCACGTTGCCTTTGATGACATCACAGCCACCTAACATTCTGATGTGTTCACTTGTGTGTGTGTGTATGTGTGTTGTGGGTGTGTGTGTGTGTGTGTGTGTGTGTGTGTGCAGACAAAGTTATGGGGGTGCAGAGCCTGCTTTCAAGTCTGTACCACATTCACTTCAAAAGTTATTCCACAAAAACCCGTCCATGTATGCACCAGAGTCCTCGAGGTTCTAGTTGACCCACTTCCCAACCTTGTAGAGACTCGATGGTGGTACCCTTGGATCCGGAATGTCCAAAAATGGGGGTGCAGAGCTTAGTTTCACGTCTCTACCACCTTTCCTTCAAACGTTATCCTCCAAAAACCCGTCGAGGTATGCACCAGAGTCTTCAAGGTTCTGGTTGACCCACTTCCCGACCTCGTAGAGACGCGAGGGTGGCACCGTTGGATCCGGAATGTCCAGAAATGGGGGTGCAGAGCTTGGTTTCAAGTCTCTACCACCATCCCTTCAAAAGTTATCCCCCGAAAACCAGTGGAGGTATGATAATGACATAGTGCTAGGGTTATAACCTAACACTGATGGCATCACAGAGCCCATGCTAGATCAAAGCACAGTGTCTGTGACGTCATCACGTTGCCTTTGATGACATCACAGCCACCTAACATTCTGATGTGTTCACTTGTGTGTGTGTGTATGTGTGTTGTGGGTGTGTGTGTGTGTGTGTGTGTGTGTGTGTGCAGACAAAGTTATGGGGGTGCAGAGCCTGCTTTCAAGTCTGTACCACATTCACTTCAAAAGTTATTCCACAAAAACCCGTCCAGGTATGCACCAGAGTCCTCGAGGTTCTAGTTGACCCACTTCCCAACCTTGTAGAGACTCGATGGTGGTACCCTTGGATCCGGAATGTCCAAAAATGGGGGTGCAGAGCTTAGTTTCACGTCTCTACCACCTTTCCTTCAAACGTTATCCTCCAAAAACCCGTCGAGGTATGCACCAGAGTCTTCAAGGTTCTGGTTGACCCACTTCCCGACGTCGTAGAGACGCGAGGGTGGCACCGTTGGATCCGGAATGTCAAGAAATGGGGGTGCAGAGCTTGGTTTCAAGTCTCTACCACCATCCCTTCAAAAGTTAGCCCCCGAAACCTGTCGAGGTATGCACCAGAGTCCTCGAGGTTCTGGTTGACCCACTTCCCGACGTCGTAGAGACTCGATGGTGGCACCGTTGGATCCGGAATGTCCGAAAATGGGGGTGCAGAGCTTGGTTTCAAGTCTCTACCACCATCCCTTCAAAAGTTATCCCCCGAAACCTGTCGAGGTATGCACCAGAGTCCTCGAGGTTCTGGTTGACCCACTTCCCGACGTCGTAGAGACTCGAGGGTGGCACCGTTGGATCCGGAATGTCCGAAAATGGGGGTGCAGAGCTTGGTTTCAAGTCTCTACCACCATCCCTTCAAAAGTTATCCCCCGAAAACCAGTGGAGGTATGATAATGACATGGTGCTAGGGTTATAACCTAACACTGATGGCATCACAGAGCCCATGCTAGATCAAAGCACAGTGTCTGTGACGTCATCACGTTGCCTTTGATGACATCACAGCCACCTAACATTCTGACGTGTTCACTTGTGTGTGTGTGTATGTGTGTTGTGGGTGTGGGTGTGTGTGTGTGTGTGTGTGTGTGTGCAGACAAAGTTATGGGGGTGCAGAGCCTGCTTTCAAGTCTGTACCACATTCACTTCAAAAGTTATTCCACAAAAACCCGTCGAGGTATGCACCAGAGTCCTCGAGGTTCTAGTTGACCCACTTCCCAACCTTGTAGAGACTCGATGGTGGTACCCTTGGATCCGGAATGTCCAAAAATGGGGGTGCAGAGCTTAGTTTCACGTCTCTACCACCTTTCCTTCAAACGTTATCCTCCAAAAACCCGTCGAGGTATGCACCAGAGTCTTCAAGGTTCTGGTTGACCCACTTCCCGACCTCGTAGAGACGCGAGGGTGGCACCGTTGGATCCGGAATGTCCAGAAATGGGGGTGCAGAGCTTGGTTTCAAGTCTCTACCACCATCCCTTCAAAAGTTAGCCCCCGAAACCTGTCGAGGTATGCACCAGAGTCCTCGAGGTTCTGGTTGACCCACTTCCCGACGTCGTAGAGACTCGAGGGTGGCACCGTTGGATCCGGAATGTCCGAAAATGGGGGTGCAGAGCTTGGTTTCAAGTCTCTACCACCATCCCTTCAAAAGTTAGCCCCCGAAACCTGTCGAGGTATGCACCAGAGTCCTCGAGGTTCTGGTTGACCCACTTCCCGACGTCGTAGAGACTCGAGGGTGGCACCGTTGGATCCGGAATGTCCGAAAATGGGGGTGCAGAGCTTGGTGTCAAGTCTCTACCACCATCCCTTCAAAAGTTATCCCCCGAAAACCAGTGGAGGTATGATAATGACATGGTGCTAGGGTTATAACCTAACACTGATGGCATCACAGAGCCCATGCTAGATCAAAGCACAGTGTCTGTGACATCATCACGTTGCCTTTGATGACATCACAGCCACCTAACATTCTGATGTGTTCACTTGTGTGTGTGTGTATGTGTGTTGTGGGTGTGTGTGTGTGTGTGTGTGTGTGTGTGTGCAGACAAAGTTATGGGGGTGCAGAGCCTGCTTTCAAGTCTGTACCACATTCACTTCAAAAGTTATTCCACAAAAACCCGTCCATGTATGCACCAGAGTCCTCGAGGTTCTAGTTGACCCACTTCCCAACCTTGTAGAGACTCGATGGTGGTACCCTTGGATCCGGAATGTCCAAAAATGGGGGTGCAGAGCTTAGTTTCACGTCTCTACCACCTTTCCTTCAAACGTTATCCTCCAAAAACCCGTCGAGGTATGCACCAGAGTCTTCAAGGTTCTGGTTGACCCACTTCCCGACCTCGTAGAGACGCGAGGGTGGCACCGTTGGATCCGGAATGTCCAGAAATGGGGGTGCAGAGCTTGGTTTCAAGTCTCTACCACCATCCCTTCAAAAGTTATCCCCCGAAAACCAGTGGAGGTATGATAATGACATAGTGCTAGGGTTATAACCTAACACTGATGGCATCACAGAGCCCATGCTAGATCAAAGCACAGTGTCTGTGACGTCATCACGTTGCCTTTGATGACATCACAGCCACCTAACATTCTGATGTGTTCACTTGTGTGTGTGTGTATGTGTGTTGTGGGTGTGTGTGTGTGTGTGTGTGTGTGTGTGTGCAGACAAAGTTATGGGGGTGCAGAGCCTGCTTTCAAGTCTGTACCACATTCACTTCAAAAGTTATTCCACAAAAACCCGTCCAGGTATGCACCAGAGTCCTCGAGGTTCTAGTTGACCCACTTCCCAACCTTGTAGAGACTCGATGGTGGTACCCTTGGATCCGGAATGTCCAAAAATGGGGGTGCAGAGCTTAGTTTCACGTCTCTACCACCTTTCCTTCAAACGTTATCCTCCAAAAACCCGTCGAGGTATGCACCAGAGTCTTCAAGGTTCTGGTTGACCCACTTCCCGACGTCGTAGAGACGCGAGGGTGGCACCGTTGGATCCGGAATGTCAAGAAATGGGGGTGCAGAGCTTGGTTTCAAGTCTCTACCACCATCCCTTCAAAAGTTAGCCCCCGAAACCTGTCGAGGTATGCACCAGAGTCCTCGAGGTTCTGGTTGACCCACTTCCCGACGTCGTAGAGACTCGATGGTGGCACCGTTGGATCCGGAATGTCCGAAAATGGGGGTGCAGAGCTTGGTTTCAAGTCTCTACCACCATCCCTTCAAAAGTTATCCCCCGAAACCTGTCGAGGTATGCACCAGAGTCCTCGAGGTTCTGGTTGACCCACTTCCCGACGTCGTAGAGACTCGAGGGTGGCACCGTTGGATCCGGAATGTCCGAAAATGGGGGTGCAGAGCTTGGTTTCAAGTCTCTACCACCATCCCTTCAAAAGTTATCCCCCGAAAACCAGTGGAGGTATGATAATGACATGGTGCTAGGGTTATAACCTAACACTGATGGCATCACAGAGCCCATGCTAGATCAAAGCACAGTGTCTGTGACGTCATCACGTTGCCTTTGATGACATCACAGCCACCTAACATTCTGACGTGTTCACTTGTGTGTGTGTGTATGTGTGTTGTGGGTGTGGGTGTGTGTGTGTGTGTGTGTGTGTGTGCAGACAAAGTTATGGGGGTGCAGAGCCTGCTTTCAAGTCTGTACCACATTCACTTCAAAAGTTATTCCACAAAAACCCGTCGAGGTATGCACCAGAGTCCTCGAGGTTCTAGTTGACCCACTTCCCAACCTTGTAGAGACTCGATGGTGGTACCCTTGGATCCGGAATGTCCAAAAATGGGGGTGCAGAGCTTAGTTTCACGTCTCTACCACCTTTCCTTCAAACGTTATCCTCCAAAAACCCGTCGAGGTATGCACCAGAGTCTTCAAGGTTCTGGTTGACCCACTTCCCGACCTCGTAGAGACGCGAGGGTGGCACCGTTGGATCCGGAATGTCCAGAAATGGGGGTGCAGAGCTTGGTTTCAAGTCTCTACCACCATCCCTTCAAAAGTTAGCCCCCGAAACCTGTCGAGGTATGCACCAGAGTCCTCGAGGTTCTGGTTGACCCACTTCCCGACGTCGTAGAGACTCGAGGGTGGCACCGTTGGATCCGGAATGTCCGAAAATGGGGGTGCAGAGCTTGGTTTCAAGTCTCTACCACCATCCCTTCAAAAGTTAGCCCCCGAAACCTGTCGAGGTATGCACCAGAGTCCTCGAGGTTCTGGTTGACCCACTTCCCGACGTCGTAGAGACTCGAGGGTGGCACCGTTGGATCCGGAATGTCCGAAAATGGGGGTGCAGAGCTTGGTGTCAAGTCTCTACCACCATCCCTTCAAAAGTTATCCCCCGAAAACCAGTGGAGGTATGATAATGACATGGTGCTAGGGTTATAACCTAACACTGATGGCATCACAGAGCCCATGCTAGATCAAAGCACAGTGTCTGTGACATCATCACGTTGCCTTTGATGACATCACAGCCACCTAACATTCTGATGTGTTCACTTGTGTGTGTGTGTATGTGTGTTGTGGGTGTGTGTGTGTGTGTGTGTGTGTGTGTGTGCAGACAAAGTTATGGGGGTGCAGAGCCTGCTTTCAAGTCTGTACCACATTCACTTCAAAAGTTATTCCACAAAAACCCGTCCATGTATGCACCAGAGTCCTCGAGGTTCTAGTTGACCCACTTCCCAACCTTGTAGAGACTCGATGGTGGTACCCTTGGATCCGGAATGTCCAAAAATGGGGGTGCAGAGCTTAGTTTCACGTCTCTACCACCTTTCCTTCAAACGTTATCCTCCAAAAACCCGTCGAGGTATGCACCAGAGTCTTCAAGGTTCTGGTTGACCCACTTCCCGACCTCGTAGAGACGCGAGGGTGGCACCGTTGGATCCGGAATGTCCAGAAATGGGGGTGCAGAGCTTGGTTTCAAGTCTCTACCACCATCCCTTCAAAAGTTATCCCCCGAAAACCAGTGGAGGTATGATAATGACATAGTGCTAGGGTTATAACCTAACACTGATGGCATCACAGAGCCCATGCTAGATCAAAGCACAGTGTCTGTGACGTCATCACGTTGCCTTTGATGACATCACAGCCACCTAACATTCTGATGTGTTCACTTGTGTGTGTGTGTATGTGTGTTGTGGGTGTGTGTGTGTGTGTGTGTGTGTGTGTGTGCAGACAAAGTTATGGGGGTGCAGAGCCTGCTTTCAAGTCTGTACCACATTCACTTCAAAAGTTATTCCACAAAAACCCGTCCAGGTATGCACCAGAGTCCTCGAGGTTCTAGTTGACCCACTTCCCAACCTTGTAGAGACTCGATGGTGGTACCCTTGGATCCGGAATGTCCAAAAATGGGGGTGCAGAGCTTAGTTTCACGTCTCTACCACCTTTCCTTCAAACGTTATCCTCCAAAAACCCGTCGAGGTATGCACCAGAGTCTTCAAGGTTCTGGTTGACCCACTTCCCGACGTCGTAGAGACGCGAGGGTGGCACCGTTGGATCCGGAATGTCAAGAAATGGGGGTGCAGAGCTTGGTTTCAAGTCTCTACCACCATCCCTTCAAAAGTTAGCCCCCGAAACCTGTCGAGGTATGCACCAGAGTCCTCGAGGTTCTGGTTGACCCACTTCCCGACGTCGTAGAGACTCGATGGTGGCACCGTTGGATCCGGAATGTCCGAAAATGGGGGTGCAGAGCTTGGTTTCAAGTCTCTACCACCATCCCTTCAAAAGTTATCCCCCGAAACCTGTCGAGGTATGCACCAGAGTCCTCGAGGTTCTGGTTGACCCACTTCCCGACGTCGTAGAGACTCGAGGGTGGCACCGTTGGATCCGGAATGTCCGAAAATGGGGGTGCAGAGCTTGGTTTCAAGTCTCTACCACCATCCCTTCAAAAGTTATCCCCCGAAAACCAGTGGAGGTATGATAATGACATGGTGCTAGGGTTATAACCTAACACTGATGGCATCACAGAGCCCATGCTAGATCAAAGCACAGTGTCTGTGACGTCATCACGTTGCCTTTGATGACATCACAGCCACCTAACATTCTGACGTGTTCACTTGTGTGTGTGTGTATGTGTGTTGTGGGTGTGGGTGTGTGTGTGTGTGTGTGTGTGTGTGCAGACAAAGTTATGGGGGTGCAGAGCCTGCTTTCAAGTCTGTACCACATTCACTTCAAAAGTTATTCCACAAAAACCCGTCGAGGTATGCACCAGAGTCCTCGAGGTTCTAGTTGACCCACTTCCCAACCTTGTAGAGACTCGATGGTGGTACCCTTGGATCCGGAATGTCCAAAAATGGGGGTGCAGAGCTTAGTTTCACGTCTCTACCACCTTTCCTTCAAACGTTATCCTCCAAAAACCCGTCGAGGTATGCACCAGAGTCTTCAAGGTTCTGGTTGACCCACTTCCCGACCTCGTAGAGACGCGAGGGTGGCACCGTTGGATCCGGAATGTCCAGAAATGGGGGTGCAGAGCTTGGTTTCAAGTCTCTACCACCATCCCTTCAAAAGTTAGCCCCCGAAACCTGTCGAGGTATGCACCAGAGTCCTCGAGGTTCTGGTTGACCCACTTCCCGACGTCGTAGAGACTCGAGGGTGGCACCGTTGGATCCGGAATGTCCGAAAATGGGGGTGCAGAGCTTGGTTTCAAGTCTCTACCACCATCCCTTCAAAAGTTAGCCCCCGAAACCTGTCGAGGTATGCACCAGAGTCCTCGAGGTTCTGGTTGACCCACTTCCCGACGTCGTAGAGACTCGAGGGTGGCACCGTTGGATCCGGAATGTCCGAAAATGGGGGTGCAGAGCTTGGTGTCAAGTCTCTACCACCATCCCTTCAAAAGTTATCCCCCGAAAACCAGTGGAGGTATGATAATGACATGGTGCTAGGGTTATAACCTAACACTGATGGCATCACAGAGCCCATGCTAGATCAAAGCACAGTGTCTGTGACATCATCACGTTGCCTTTGATGACATCACAGCCACCTAACATTCTGATGTGTTCACTTGTGTGTGTGTGTATGTGTGTTGTGGGTGTGTGTGTGTGTGTGTGTGTGTGTGTGTGTGTGCAGACAAAGTTATGGGGGTGCAGAGCCTGCTTTCAAGTCTGTACCACATTCACTTCAAAAGTTATTCCACAAAAACCCGTCCATGTATGCACCAGAGTCCTCGAGGTTCTAGTTGACCCACTTCCCAACCTTGTAGAGACTCGATGGTGGTACCCTTGGATCCGGAATGTCCAAAAATGGGGGTGCAGAGCTTAGTTTCACGTCTCTACCACCTTTCCTTCAAACGTTATCCTCCAAAAACCCGTCGAGGTATGCACCAGAGTCTTCAAGGTTCTGGTTGACCCACTTCCCGACCTCGTAGAGACGCGAGGGTGGCACCGTTGGATCCGGAATGTCCAGAAATGGGGGTGCAGAGCTTGGTTTCAAGTCTCTACCACCATCCCTTCAAAAGTTAGCCCCCGAAACCTGTCGAGGTATGCACCAGAGTCCTCGAGGTTCTGGTTGACCCACTTCCCGACGTCGTAGAGACTCGATGGTGGCACCGTTGGATCCGGAATGTCCAGAAATGGGGGTGCAGAGCTTGGTTTCAAGTCTCTACCACCATCCCTTCAAAAGTTATCCCCCGAAACCTGTCGAGGTATGCACCAGAGTCCTCGAGGTTCTGGTTGACCCACTTCCCGACGTCGTAGAGACTCGAGGGTGGCACCGTTGGATCCGGAATGTCCGAAAATGGGGGTGCAGAGCTTGGTTTCAAGTCTCTACCACCATCCCTTCAAAAGTTATCCCCCGAAAACCAGTGGAGGTATGATAATGACATGGTGCTAGGGTTATAACCTAACACTGATGGCATCACAGAGCCCATGCTAGATCAAAGCACAGTGTCTGTGACGTCATCACGTTGCCTTTGATGACATCACAGCCACCTAACATTCTGACGTGTTCACTTGTGTGTGTGTGTATGTGTGTTGTGGGTGTGGGTGTGTGTGTGTGTGTGTGTGTGTGTGTGTGCAGACAAAGTTATGGGGGTGCAGAGCCTGCTTTCAAGTCTGTACCACATTCACTTCAAAAGTTATTCCACAAAAACCCGTCCATGTATGCACCAGAGTCCTCGAGGTTCTAGTTGACCCACTTCCCAACCTTGTAGAGACTCGATGGTGGTACCCTTGGATCCGGAATGTCCAAAAATGGGGGTGCAGAGCTTAGTTTCACGTCTCTACCACCTTTCCTTCAAACGTTATCCTCCAAAAACCCGTCGAGGTATGCACCAGAGTCTTCAAGGTTCTGGTTGACCCACTTCCCGACCTCGTAGAGACGCGAGGGTGGCACCGTTGGATCCGGAATGTCCAGAAATGGGGGTGCAGAGCTTGGTTTCAAGTCTCTACCACCATCCCTTCAAAAGTTATCCCCCGAAAACCAGTGGAGGTATGATAATGACATGGTGCTAGGGTTATAACCTAACACTGATGGCATCACAGAGCCCATGCTAGATCAAAGCACAGTGTCTGTGACGTCATCACGTTGCCTTTGATGACATCACAGCCACCTAACATTCTGATGTGTTCACTTGTGTGTGTGTGTATGTGTGTTGTGGGTGTGTGTGTGTGTGTGTGTGTGTGTGTGTGCAGACAAAGTTATGGGGGTGCAGAGCCTGCTTTCAAGTCTGTACCACATTCACTTCAAAAGTTATTCCACAAAAACCCGTCCAGGTATGCACCAGAGTCCTCGAGGTTCTAGTTGACCCACTTCCCAACCTTGTAGAGACTCGATGGTGGTACCCTTGGATCCGGAATGTCCAAAAATGGGGGTGCAGAGCTTAGTTTCACGTCTCTACCACCTTTCCTTCAAACGTTATCCTCCAAAAACCCGTCGAGGTATGCACCAGAGTCTTCAAGGTTCTGGTTGACCCACTTCCCGACGTCGTAGAGACGCGAGGGTGGCACCGTTGGATCCGGAATGTCAAGAAATGGGGGTGCAGAGCTTGGTTTCAAGTCTCTACCACCATCCCTTCAAAAGTTATCCCCCGAAACCTGTCGAGGTATGCACCAGAGTCCTCGAGGTTCTGGTTGACCCACTTCCCGACGTCGTAGAGACTCGAGGGTGGCACCGTTGGATCCGGAATGTCCGAAAATGGGGGTGCAGAGCTTGGTTTCAAGTCTCTACCACCATCCCTTCAAAAGTTATCCCCCGAAAACCAGTGGAGGTATGATAATGACATGGTGCTAGGGTTATAACCTAACACTGATGGCATCACAGAGCCCATGCTAGATCAAAGCACAGTGTCTGTGACGTCATCACGTTGCCTTTGATGACATCACAGCCACCTAACATTCTGACGTGTTCACTTGTGTGTGTGTGTATGTGTGTTGTGGGTGTGGGTGTGTGTGTGTGTGTGTGTGTGTGTGTGTGTGCAGACAAAGTTATGGGGGTGCAGAGCCTGCTTTCAAGTCTGTACCACATTCACTTCAAAAGTTATTCCACAAAAACCCGTCCATGTATGCACCAGAGTCCTCGAGGTTCTAGTTGACCCACTTCCCAACCTTGTAGAGACTCGATGGTGGTACCCTTGGATCCGGAATGTCCAAAAATGGGGGTGCAGAGCTTAGTTTCACGTCTCTACCACCTTTCCTTCAAACGTTATCCTCCAAAAACCCGTCGAGGTATGCACCAGAGTCTTCAAGGTTCTGGTTGACCCACTTCCCGACCTCGTAGAGACGCGAGGGTGGCACCGTTGGATCCGGAATGTCCAGAAATGGGGGTGCAGAGCTTGGTTTCAAGTCTCTACCACCATCCCTTCAAAAGTTAGCCCCCGAAACCTGTCGAGGTATGCACCAGAGTCCTCGAGGTTCTGGTTGACCCACTTCCCGACGTCGTAGAGACTCGAGGGTGGCACCGTTGGATCCGGAATGTCCGAAAATGGGGGTGCAGAGCTTGGTTTCAAGTCTCTACCACCATCCCTTCAAAAGTTAGCCCCCGAAACCTGTCGAGGTATGCACCAGAGTCCTCGAGGTTCTGGTTGACCCACTTCCCGACGTCGTAGAGACTCGAGGGTGGCACCGTTGGATCCGGAATGTCCGAAAATGGGGGTGCAGAGCTTGGTGTCAAGTCTCTACCACCATCCCTTCAAAAGTTATCCCCCGAAAACCAGTGGAGGTATGATAATGACATGGTGCTAGGGTTATAACCTAACACTGATGGCATCACAGAGCCCATGCTAGATCAAAGCACAGTGTCTGTGACATCATCACGTTGCCTTTGATGACATCACAGCCACCTAACATTCTGATGTGTTCACTTGTGTGTGTGTGTATGTGTGTTGTGGGTGTGTGTGTGTGTGTGTGTGTGTGTGTGTGCAGACAAAGTTATGGGGGTGCAGAGCCTGCTTTCAAGTCTGTACCACATTCACTTCAAAAGTTATTCCACAAAAACCCGTCCATGTATGCACCAGAGTCCTCGAGGTTCTAGTTGACCCACTTCCCAACCTTGTAGAGACTCGATGGTGGTACCCTTGGATCCGGAATGTCCAAAAATGGGGGTGCAGAGCTTAGTTTCACGTCTCTACCACCTTTCCTTCAAACGTTATCCTCCAAAAACCCGTCGAGGTATGCACCAGAGTCTTCAAGGTTCTGGTTGACCCACTTCCCGACCTCGTAGAGACGCGAGGGTGGCACCGTTGGATCCGGAATGTCCAGAAATGGGGGTGCAGAGCTTGGTTTCAAGTCTCTACCACCATCCCTTCAAAAGTTAGCCCCCGAAACCTGTCGAGGTATGCACCAGAGTCCTCGAGGTTCTGGTTGACCCACTTCCCGACGTCGTAGAGACTCGATGGTGGCACCGTTGGATCCGGAATGTCCAGAAATGGGGGTGCAGAGCTTGGTTTCAAGTCTCTACCACCATCCCTTCAAAAGTTATCCCCCGAAACCTGTCGAGGTATGCACCAGAGTCCTCGAGGTTCTGGTTGACCCACTTCCCGACGTCGTAGAGACTCGAGGGTGGCACCGTTGGATCCGGAATGTCCGAAAATGGGGGTGCAGAGCTTGGTTTCAAGTCTCTACCACCATCCCTTCAAAAGTTATCCCCCGAAAACCAGTGGAGGTATGATAATGACATGGTGCTAGGGTTATAACCTAACACTGATGGCATCACAGAGCCCATGCTAGATCAAAGCACAGTGTCTGTGACGTCATCACGTTGCCTTTGATGACATCACAGCCACCTAACATTCTGACGTGTTCACTTGTGTGTGTGTGTATGTGTGTTGTGGGTGTGGGTGTGTGTGTGTGTGTGTGTGTGTGTGTGTGCAGACAAAGTTATGGGGGTGCAGAGCCTGCTTTCAAGTCTGTACCACATTCACTTCAAAAGTTATTCCACAAAAACCCGTCCATGTATGCACCAGAGTCCTCGAGGTTCTAGTTGACCCACTTCCCAACCTTGTAGAGACTCGATGGTGGTACCCTTGGATCCGGAATGTCCAAAAATGGGGGTGCAGAGCTTAGTTTCACGTCTCTACCACCTTTCCTTCAAACGTTATCCTCCAAAAACCCGTCGAGGTATGCACCAGAGTCTTCAAGGTTCTGGTTGACCCACTTCCCGACCTCGTAGAGACGCGAGGGTGGCACCGTTGGATCCGGAATGTCCAGAAATGGGGGTGCAGAGCTTGGTTTCAAGTCTCTACCACCATCCCTTCAAAAGTTATCCCCCGAAAACCAGTGGAGGTATGATAATGACATGGTGCTAGGGTTATAACCTAACACTGATGGCATCACAGAGCCCATGCTAGATCAAAGCACAGTGTCTGTGACGTCATCACGTTGCCTTTGATGACATCACAGCCACCTAACATTCTGATGTGTTCACTTGTGTGTGTGTGTATGTGTGTTGTGGGTGTGTGTGTGTGTGTGTGTGTGTGTGTGTGCAGACAAAGTTATGGGGGTGCAGAGCCTGCTTTCAAGTCTGTACCACATTCACTTCAAAAGTTATTCCACAAAAACCCGTCCAGGTATGCACCAGAGTCCTCGAGGTTCTAGTTGACCCACTTCCCAACCTTGTAGAGACTCGATGGTGGTACCCTTGGATCCGGAATGTCCAAAAATGGGGGTGCAGAGCTTAGTTTCACGTCTCTACCACCTTTCCTTCAAACGTTATCCTCCAAAAACCCGTCGAGGTATGCACCAGAGTCTTCAAGGTTCTGGTTGACCCACTTCCCGACGTCGTAGAGACGCGAGGGTGGCACCGTTGGATCCGGAATGTCAAGAAATGGGGGTGCAGAGCTTGGTTTCAAGTCTCTACCACCATCCCTTCAAAAGTTATCCCCCGAAACCTGTCGAGGTATGCACCAGAGTCCTCGAGGTTCTGGTTGACCCACTTCCCGACGTCGTAGAGACTCGAGGGTGGCACCGTTGGATCCGGAATGTCCGAAAATGGGGGTGCAGAGCTTGGTTTCAAGTCTCTACCACCATCCCTTCAAAAGTTATCCCCCGAAAACCAGTGGAGGTATGATAATGACATGGTGCTAGGGTTATAACCTAACACTGATGGCATCACAGAGCCCATGCTAGATCAAAGCACAGTGTCTGTGACGTCATCACGTTGCCTTTGATGACATCACAGCCACCTAACATTCTGACGTGTTCACTTGTGTGTGTGTGTATGTGTGTTGTGGGTGTGGGTGTGTGTGTGTGTGTGTGTGTGTGTGTGTGTGCAGACAAAGTTATGGGGGTGCAGAGCCTGCTTTCAAGTCTGTACCACATTCACTTCAAAAGTTATTCCACAAAAACCCGTCCATGTATGCACCAGAGTCCTCGAGGTTCTAGTTGACCCACTTCCCAACCTTGTAGAGACTCGATGGTGGTACCCTTGGATCCGGAATGTCCAAAAATGGGGGTGCAGAGCTTAGTTTCACGTCTCTACCACCTTTCCTTCAAACGTTATCCTCCAAAAACCCGTCGAGGTATGCACCAGAGTCTTCAAGGTTCTGGTTGACCCACTTCCCGACCTCGTAGAGACGCGAGGGTGGCACCGTTGGATCCGGAATGTCCAGAAATGGGGGTGCAGAGCTTGGTTTCAAGTCTCTACCACCATCCCTTCAAAAGTTAGCCCCCGAAACCTGTCGAGGTATGCACCAGAGTCCTCGAGGTTCTGGTTGACCCACTTCCCGACGTCGTAGAGACTCGATGGTGGCACCGTTGATCCGGAATGTCCGAAAATGGGGGTGCAGAGCTTGGTTTCACGTCTCTACCACCATCCCTTCAAAAGTTATCCCCCGAAACCTGTCGAGGTATGCACCAGAGTCCTCGAGGTTCTGGTTGACCCACTTCCCGACGTCGTAGAGACTCGAGGGTGGCACCGTTGGATCCGGAATGTCCGAAAATGGGGGTGCAGAGCTTGGTTTCAAGTCTCTACCACCATCCCTTCAAAAGTTATCCCCCGAAAACCAGTGGAGGTATGATAATGACATGGTGCTAGGGTTATAACCTAACACTGATGGCATCACAGAGCCCATGCTAGATCAAAGCACAGTGTCTGTGACGTCATCACGTTGCCTTTGATGACATCACAGCCACCTAACATTCTGATGTGTTCACTTGTGTGTGTGTGTATGTGTGTTGTGGGTGTGTGTGTGTGTGTGTGTGTGTGTGTGTGTGCAGACAAAGTTATGGGGGTGCAGAGCCTGCTTTCAAGTCTGTACCACATTCACTTCAAAAGTTATTCCACAAAAACCCGTCCATGTATGCACCAGAGTCCTCGAGGTTCTAGTTGACCCACTTCCCAACCTTGTAGAGACTCGATGGTGGTACCCTTGGATCCGGAATGTCCAAAAATGGGGGTGCAGAGCTTAGTTTCACATCTCTACCACCTTTCCTTCAAACGTTATCCTCCAAAAACCCGTCGAGGTATGCACCAGAGTCTTCAAGGTTCTGGTTGACCCACTTCCCGACCTCGTAGAGACGCGAGGGTGGCACCGTTGGATCCGGAATGTCCAGAAATGGGGGTGCAGAGCTTGGTTTCAAGTCTCTACCACCATCCCTTCAAAAGTTAGCCCCCGAAACCTGTCGAGGTATGCACCAGAGTCCTCGAGGTTCTGGTTGACCCACTTCCCGACGTCGTAGAGACTCGATGGTGGCACCGTTGGATCCGGAATGTCCGAAAATGGGGGTGCAGAGCTTGGTTTCAAGTCTCTACCACCATCCCTTCAAAAGTTATCCCCCGAAACCTGTCGAGGTATGCACCAGAGTCCTCGAGGTTCTGGTTGACCCACTTCCCGACGTCGTAGAGACTCGAGGGTGGCACCGTTGGATCCGGAATGTCCGAAAATGGGGGTGCAGAGCTTGGTTTCAAGTCTCTACCACCATCCCTTCAAAAGTTATCCCCCGAAAACCAGTGGAGGTATGATAATGACATGGTGCTAGGGTTATAACCTAACACTGATGGCATCACAGAGCCCATGCTAGATCAAAGCACAGTGTCTGTGACGTCATCACGTTGCCTTTGATGACATCACAGCCACCTAACATTCTGACGTGTTCACTTGTGTGTGTGTGTATGTGTGTTGTGGGTGTGGGTGTGTGTGTGTGTGTGTGTGTGTGTGTGTGCAGACAAAGTTATGGGGGTGCAGAGCCTGCTTTCAAGTCTGTACCACATTCACTTCAAAAGTTATTCCACAAAAACCCGTCCATGTATGCACCAGAGTCCTCGAGGTTCTAGTTGACCCACTTCCCAACCTTGTAGAGACTCGATGGTGGTACCCTTGGATCCGGAATGTCCAAAAATGGGGGTGCAGAGCTTAGTTTCACGTCTCTACCACCTTTCCTTCAAACGTTATCCTCCAAAAACCCGTCGAGGTATGCACCAGAGTCTTCAAGGTTCTGGTTGACCCACTTCCCGACCTCGTAGAGACGCGAGGGTGGCACCGTTGGATCCGGAATGTCCAGAAATGGGGGTGCAGAGCTTGGTTTCAAGTCTCTACCACCATCCCTTCAAAAGTTATCCCCCGAAAACCAGTGGAGGTATGATAATGACATGGTGCTAGGGTTATAACCTAACACTGATGGCATCACAGAGCCCATGCTAGATCAAAGCACAGTGTCTGTGACGTCATCACGTTGCCTTTGATGACATCACAGCCACCTAACATTCTGATGTGTTCACTTGTGTGTGTGTGTATGTGTGTTGTGGGTGTGTGTGTGTGTGTGTGTGTGTGTGTGTGCAGACAAAGTTATGGGGGTGCAGAGCCTGCTTTCAAGTCTGTACCACATTCACTTCAAAAGTTATTCCACAAAAACCCGTCCAGGTATGCACCAGAGTCCTCGAGGTTCTAGTTGACCCACTTCCCAACCTTGTAGAGACTCGATGGTGGTACCCTTGGATCCGGAATGTCCAAAAATGGGGGTGCAGAGCTTAGTTTCACGTCTCTACCACCTTTCCTTCAAACGTTATCCTCCAAAAACCCGTCGAGGTATGCACCAGAGTCTTCAAGGTTCTGGTTGACCCACTTCCCGACGTCGTAGAGACGCGAGGGTGGCACCGTTGGATCCGGAATCTCAAGAAATGGGGGTGCAGAGCTTGGTTTCAAGTCTCTACCACCATCCCTTCAAAAGTTAGCCCCCGAAACCTGTCGAGGTATGCACCAGAGTCCTCGAGGTTCTGGTTGACCCACTTCCCGACGTCGTAGAGACTCGATGGTGGCACCGTTGGATCCGGAATGTCCGAAAATGGGGGTGCAGAGCTTGGTTTCAAGTCTCTACCACCATCCCTTCAAAAGTTATCCCCCGAAACCTGTCGAGGTATGCACCAGAGTCCTCGAGGTTCTGGTTGACCCACTTCCCGACGTCGTAGAGACTCGAGGGTGGCACCGTTGGATCCGGAATGTCCGAAAATGGGGGTGCAGAGCTTGGTTTCAAGTCTCTACCACCATCCCTTCAAAAGTTATCCCCCGAAAACCAGTGGAGGTATGATAATGACATGGTGCTAGGGTTATAACCTAACACTGATGGCATCACAGAGCCCATGCTAGATCAAAGCACAGTGTCTGTGACGTCATCACGTTGCCTTTGATGACATCACAGCCACCTAACATTCTGACGTGTTCACTTGTGTGTGTGTGTATGTGTGTTGTGGGTGTGGGTGTGTGTGTGTGTGTGTGTGTGTGTGTGTGTGCAGACAAAGTTATGGGGGTGCAGAGCCTGCTTTCAAGTCTGTACCACATTCACTTCAAAAGTTATTCCACAAAAACCCGTCCATGTATGCACCAGAGTCCTCGAGGTTCTAGTTGACCCACTTCCCAACCTTGTAGAGACTCGATGGTGGTACCCTTGGATCCGGAATGTCCAAAAATGGGGGTGCAGAGCTTAGTTTCACGTCTCTACCACCTTTCCTTCAAACGTTATCCTCCAAAAACCCGTCGAGGTATGCACCAGAGTCTTCAAGGTTCTGGTTGACCCACTTCCCGACCTCGTAGAGACGCGAGGGTGGCACCGTTGGATCCGGAATGTCCAGAAATGGGGGTGCAGAGCTTGGTTTCAAGTCTCTACCACCATCCCTTCAAAAGTTAGCCCCCGAAACCTGTCGAGGTATGCACCAGAGTCCTCGAGGTTCTGGTTGACCCACTTCCCGACGTCGTAGAGACTCGATGGTGGCACCGTTGATCCGGAATGTCCGAAAATGGGGGTGCAGAGCTTGGTTTCACGTCTCTACCACCATCCCTTCAAAAGTTATCCCCCGAAACCTGTCGAGGTATGCACCAGAGTCCTCGAGGTTCTGGTTGACCCACTTCCCGACGTCGTAGAGACTCGAGGGTGGCACCGTTGGATCCGGAATGTCCGAAAATGGGGGTGCAGAGCTTGGTTTCAAGTCTCTACCACCATCCCTTCAAAAGTTATCCCCCGAAAACCAGTGGAGGTATGATAATGACATGGTGCTAGGGTTATAACCTAACACTGATGGCATCACAGAGCCCATGCTAGATCAAAGCACAGTGTCTGTGACGTCATCACGTTGCCTTTGATGACATCACAGCCACCTAACATTCTGATGTGTTCACTTGTGTGTGTGTGTATGTGTGTTGTGGGTGTGTGTGTGTGTGTGTGTGTGTGTGTGTGTGCAGACAAAGTTATGGGGGTGCAGAGCCTGCTTTCAAGTCTGTACCACATTCACTTCAAAAGTTATTCCACAAAAACCCGTCCATGTATGCACCAGAGTCCTCGAGGTTCTAGTTGACCCACTTCCCAACCTTGTAGAGACTCGATGGTGGTACCCTTGGATCCGGAATGTCCAAAAATGGGGGTGCAGAGCTTAGTTTCACGTCTCTACCACCTTTCCTTCAAACGTTATCCTCCAAAAACCCGTCGAGGTATGCACCAGAGTCTTCAAGGTTCTGGTTGACCCACTTCCCGACCTCATAGAGACGCGAGGGTGGCACCGTTGGATCCGGAATGTCCAGAAATGGGGGTGCAGAGCTTGGTTTCAAGTCTCTACCACTATCCCTTCAAAAGTTAGCCCCCGAAACCTGTCGAGGTATGCACCAGAGTCCTCGAGGTTCTGGTTGACCCACTTCCCGACGTCGTAGAGACTCGGGGGTGGCACCGTTGGATCCGGAATGTCCGAAAATGGGGGTGCAGAGCTTGGTTTCAAGTCTCTACCACCATCCCTTCAAAAGTTATCCCCCGAAAACCAGTGGAGGTATGATAATGACATGGTGCTAGGGTTATAACCTAACACTGATGGCATCACAGAGCCCATGCTAGATCAAAGCACAGTGTCTGTGACGTCATCACGTTGCCTTTGATGACATCACAGCCACCTAACATTCTGATGTGTTCACTTGTGTGTGTGTGTATGTGTGTTGTGGGTGTGTGTGTGTGTGTGTGTGTGTGTGTGTGCAGACAAAGTTATGGGGGTGCAGAGCCTGCTTTCAAGTCTGTACCACATTCACTTCAAAAGTTATTCCACAAAAACCCGTCCATGTATGCACCAGAGTCCTCGAGGTTCTAGTTGACCCACTTCCCAACCTTGTAGAGACTCGATGGTGGTACCCTTGGATCCGGAATGTCCAAAAATGGGGGTGCAGAGCTTAGTTTCACGTCTCTACCACCTTTCCTTCAAACGTTATCCTCCAAAAACCCGTCGAGGTATGCACCAGAGTCTTCAAGGTTCTGGTTGACCCACTTCCCGACCTCATAGAGACGCGAGGGTGGCACCGTTGGATCCGGAATGTCCAGAAATGGGGGTGCAGAGCTTGGTTTCAAGTCTCTACCACCATCCCTTCAAAAGTTAGCCCCCGAAACCTGTCGAGGTATGCACCAGAGTCCTCGAGGTTCTGGTTGACCCACTTCCCGACGTCGTAGAGACTCGAGGGTGGCACCGTTGGATCCGGAATGTCAAGAAATGGGGGTGCAGAGCTTGGTTTCAAGTCTCTACCACCATCCCTTCAAAAGTTAGCCCCCAAACCTGTCGAGGTATGCACCAGAGTCCTCGAGGTTCTGGTTGACCAACTTCCCGACGTCGTAGAGACTCGATGGTGGCACCGTTGGATCCGGAATGTCCGAAAATGGGGGTGCAGAGCTTGGTTTCAAGTCTCTACCACCATCCCTTCAAAAGTTATCTCCCGAAACCTGTCGAGGTATGCACCAGAGTCCTCGAGGTTCTGGTTGACCCACTTCCCGACGTCGTAGAGACTCGGGGGTGGCACCGTTGGATCCGGAATGTCCAAAAATGGGGGTGCAGAGCTTGGTTTCAAGTCTCTACCACCATCCCTTCAAAAGTTATCCCCCGAAAACCAGTGGAGGTATGATAATGACATGGTGCTAGGGTTATAACCTAACACTGATGGCATCACAGAGCCCATGCTAGATCAAAGCACAGTGTCTGTGACGTCATCACGTTGCCTTTGATGACATCACAGCCACCTAACATTCTGATGTGTTCACTTGTGTGTGTGTGTATGTGTGTTGTGGGTGTGTGTGTGTGTGTGTGTGTGTGTGTGTGCAGACAAAGTTATGGGGGTGCAGAGCCTGCTTTCAAGTCTGTACCACATTCACTTCAAAAGTTATTCCACAAAAACCCGTCCAGGTATGCACCAGAGTCCTCGAGGTTCTAGTTGACCCACTTCCCAACCTTGTAGAGACTCGATGGTGGTACCCTTGGATCCGGAATGTCCAAAAATGGGGGTGCAGAGCTTAGTTTCACGTCTCTACCACCTTTCCTTCAAACGTTATCCTCCAAAAACCCGTCGAGGTATGCACCAGAGTCTTCAAGGTTCTGGTTGACCCACTTCCCGACGTCGTAGAGACGCGAGGGTGGCACCGTTGGATCCGGAATGTCAAGAAATGGGGGTGCAGAGCTTGGTTTCAAGTCTCTACCACCATCCCTTCAAAAGTTAGCCCCCAAACCTGTCGAGGTATGCACCAGAGTCCTCGAGGTTCTGGTTGACCCACTTCCCGACGTCGTAGAGACTCGATGGTGGCACCGTTGGATCCGGAATGTCCGAAAATGGGGGTGCAGAGCTTGGTTTCAAGTCTCTACCACCATCCCTTCAAAAGTTATCCCCCGAAACCTGTCGAGGTATGCACCAGAGTCCTCGAGGTTCTGGTTGACCCACTTCCCGACGTCGTAGAGACTCGAGGGTGGCACCGTTGGATCCGGAATGTCCGGAAATGGGGGTGCAGAGCTTGGTTTCAAGTCTCTACCACCATCCCTTCAAAAGTTATCCCCCGAAAACCAGTGGAGGTATGATAATGACATGGTGCTAGGGTTATAACCTAACACTGATGGCATCACAGAGCCCATGCTAGATCAAAGCACAGTGTCTGTGACGTCATCACGTTGCCTTTGATGACATCACAGCCACCTAACATTCTGATGTGTTCACTTGTGTGTGTGTGTATGTGTGTGTGGGGGTGTGTGTGTGTGTGTGTGTGTGTGTGTGTGTGTGTGCAGACAAAGTTATGGGGGTGCAGAGCCTGCTTTCAAGTCTGTACCACATTCACTTCAAAAGTTATTCCACAAAAACCCGTCCATGTATGCACCAGAGTCCTCGAGGTTCTAGTTGACCCACTTCCCAACCTTGTAGAGACTCGATGGTGGTACCCTTGGATCCGGAATGTCCAAAAATGGGGGTGCAGAGCTTAGTTTCACGTCTCTACCACCTTTCCTTCAAACGTTATCCTCCAAAAACCCGTCGAGGTATGCACCAGAGTCTTCAAGGTTCTGGTTGACCCACTTCCCGACCTCGTAGAGACGCGAGGGTGGCACCGTTGGATCCGGAATGTCCAGAAATGGGGGTGCAGAGCTTGGTTTCAAGTCTCTACCACCATCCCTTCAAAAGTTAGCCCCCGAAACCTGTCGAGGTATGCACCAGAGTCCTCGAGGTTCTGGTTGACCCACTTCCCGACGTCGTAGAGACTCGATGGTGGCACCGTTGGATCCGGAATGTCCGAAAATGGGGGTGCAGAGCTTGGTTTCAAGTCTCTACCACCATCCCTTCAAAAGTTATCCCCCGAAACCTGTCGAGGTATGCACCAGAGTCCTCGAGGTTCTGGTTGACCCACTTCCCGACGTCGTAGAGACTCGAGGGTGGCACCGTTGGATCCGGAATGTCCGAAAATGGGGGTGCAGAGCTTGGTTTCAAGTCTCTACCACCATCCCTTCAAAAGTTATCCCCCGAAAACCAGTGGAGGTATGATAATGACATGGTGCTAGGGTTATAACCTAACACTGATGGCATCACAGAGCCCATGCTAGATCAAAGCACAGTGTCTGTGACGTCATCACGTTGCCTTTGATGATATCACAGCCACCTAACATTCTGACGTGTTCACTTGTGTGTGTGTGTATGTGTGTTGTGGGTGTGGGTGTGTGTGTGTGTGTGTGTGTGTGTGTGTGCAGACAAAGTTATGGGGGTGCAGAGCCTGCTTTCAAGTCTGTACCACATTCACTTCAAAAGTTATTCCACAAAAACCCGTCCATGTATGCACCAGAGTCCTCGAGGTTCTAGTTGACCCACTTCCCAACCTTGTAGAGACTCGATGGTGGTACCCTTGGATCCGGAATGTCCAAAAATGGGGGTGCAGAGCTTAGTTTCACGTCTCTACCACCTTTCCTTCAAACGTTATCCTCCAAAAACCCGTCGAGGTATGCACCAGAGTCTTCAAGGTTCTGGTTGACC
This sequence comes from Lutjanus erythropterus, assembly GCF_056507025.1. NCBI lineage: Eukaryota > Metazoa > Chordata > Actinopteri > Lutjaniformes > Lutjanidae > Lutjanus > Lutjanus erythropterus. The sequence goes on along the minus strand of NC_139333.1, from coordinate 32,719,303 downwards.
CACTTCCCGACCTCGTAGAGACGCGAGGGTGGCACCGTTGGATCCGGAATGTCCAGAAATGGGGGTGCAGAGCTTGGTTTCAAGTCTCTACCACCATCCCTTCAAAAGTTATCCCCCGAAAACCAGTGGAGGTATGATAATGACATGGTGCTAGGGTTATAACCTAACACTGATGGCATCACAGAGCCCATGCTAGATCAAAGCACAGTGTCTGTGACGTCATCACGTTGCCTTTGATGACATCACAGCCACCTAACATTCTGATGTGTTCACTTGTGTGTGTGTGTATGTGTGTTGTGGGTGTGTGTGTGTGTGTGTGTGTGTGTGTGTGCAGACAAAGTTATGGGGGTGCAGAGCCTGCTTTCAAGTCTGTACCACATTCACTTCAAAAGTTATTCCACAAAAACCCGTCCAGGTATGCACCAGAGTCCTCGAGGTTCTAGTTGACCCACTTCCCAACCTTGTAGAGACTCGATGGTGGTACCCTTGGATCCGGAATGTCCAAAAATGGGGGTGCAGAGCTTAGTTTCACGTCTCTACCACCTTTCCTTCAAACGTTATCCTCCAAAAACCCGTCGAGGTATGCACCAGAGTCTTCAAGGTTCTGGTTGACCCACTTCCCGACGTCGTAGAGACGCGAGGGTGGCACCGTTGGATCCGGAATGTCAAGAAATGGGGGTGCAGAGCTTGGTTTCAAGTCTCTACCACCATCCCTTCAAAAGTTAGCCCCCGAAACCTGTCGAGGTATGCACCAGAGTCCTCGAGGTTCTGGTTGACCCACTTCCCGACGTCGTAGAGACTCGATGGTGGCACCGTTGGATCCGGAATGTCCGAAAATGGGGGTGCAGAGCTTGGTTTCAAGTCTCTACCACCATCCCTTCAAAAGTTATCCCCCGAAACCTGTCGAGGTATGCACCAGAGTCCTCGAGGTTCTGGTTGACCCACTTCCCGACGTCGTAGAGACTCGAGGGTGGCACCGTTGGATCCGGAATGTCCGAAAATGGGGGTGCAGAGCTTGGTTTCAAGTCTCTACCACCATCCCTTCAAAAGTTATCCCCCGAAAACCAGTGGAGGTATGATAATGACATGGTGCTAGGGTTATAACCTAACACTGATGGCATCACAGAGCCCATGCTAGATCAAAGCACAGTGTCTGTGACGTCATCACGTTGCCTTTGATGACATCACAGCCACCTAACATTCTGATGTGTTCACTTGTGTGTGTGTGTATGTGTGTTGTGGGTGTGTGTGTGTGTGTGTGTGTGTGTGTGTGTGTGTGTGCAGACAAAGTTATGGGGGTGCAGAGCCTGCTTTCAAGTCTGTACCACATTCACTTCAAAAGTTATTCCACAAAAACCCGTCCAGGTATGCACCAGAGTCCTCGAGGTTCTAGTTGACCCACTTCCCAACCTTGTAGAGACTCGATGGTGGTACCCTTGGATCCGGAATGTCCAAAAATGGGGGTGCAGAGCTTAGTTTCACATCTCTACCACCTTTCCTTCAAACGTTATCCTCCAAAAACCCGTCGAGGTATGCACCAGAGTCTTCAAGGTTCTGGTTGACCCACTTCCCGACCTCGTAGAGACGCGAGGGTGGCACCGTTAGATCCGGAATGTCCAGAAATGGGGGTGCAGAGCTTGGTTTCAAGTCTCTACCACCATCCCTTCAAAAGTTATCCCCCGAAACCTGTCGAGGTATGCACCAGAGTCCTCGAGGTTCTGGTTGACCCACTTCCCGACGTCGTAGAGACTCGGGGGTGGCACCGTTGGATCCGGAATGTCCGAAAATGGGGGTGCAGAGCTTGGTTTCAAGTCTCTACCACCATCCCTTCAAAAGTTATCCCCCGAAACCTGTCGAGGTATGCACCAGAGTCCTCGAGGTTCTGGTTGACCCACTTCCCGACGTCGTAGAGACTCGAGGGTGGCACCGTTGGATCCGGAATGTCCGGAAATGGGGGTGCAGAGCTTGGTTTCAAGTCTCTACCACCATCCCTTCAAAAGTTATCCCCCGAAAACCAGTGGAGGTATGATAATGACATGGTGCTAGGGTTATAACCTAACACTGATGGCATCACAGAGCCCATGCTAGATCAAAGCACAGTGTCTGTGACGTCATCACGTTGCCTTTGATGACATCACAGCCACCTAACATTCTGATGTGTTCACTTGTGTGTGTGTGTATGTGTGTTGTGGGTGTGTGTGTGTGTGTGTGTGTGTGTGTGTGTGTGTGCAGACAAAGTTATGGGGGTGCAGAGCCTGCTTTCAAGTCTGTACCACATTCACTTCAAAAGTTATTCCACAAAAACCCGTCCAGGTATGCACCAGAGTCCTCGAGGTTCTAGTTGACCCACTTCCCAACCTTGTAGAGACTCGATGGTGGTACCCTTGGATCCGGAATGTCCAAAAATGGGGGTGCAGAGCTTAGTTTCACATCTCTACCACCTTTCCTTCAAACGTTATCCTCCAAAAACCCGTCGAGGTATGCACCAGAGTCTTCAAGGTTCTGGTTGACCCACTTCCCGACCTCGTAGAGACGCGAGGGTGGCACCGTTGGATCCGGAATGTCCAGAAATGGGGGTGCAGAGCTTGGTTTCAAGTCTCTACCACCATCCCTTCAAAAGTTAGCCCCCGAAACCTGTCGAGGTATGCACCAGAGTCCTCGAGGTTCTGGTTGACCCACTTCCCGACGTCGTAGAGACTCGATGGTGGCACCGTTGGATCCGGAATGTCCAGAAATGGGGGTGCAGAGCTTGGTTTCAAGTCTCTACCACCATCCCTTCAAAAGTTATCCCCCGAAACCTGTCGAGGTATGCACCAGAGTCCTCGAGGTTCTGGTTGACCCACTTCCCGACGTCGTAGAGACTCGAGGGTGGCACCGTTGGATCCGGAATGTCCGAAAATGGGGGTGCAGAGCTTGGTTTCAAGTCTCTACCACCATCCCTTCAAAAGTTATCCCCCGAAAACCAGTGGAGGTATGATAATGACATGGTGCTAGGGTTATAACCTAACACTGATGGCATCACAGAGCCCATGCTAGATCAAAGCACAGTGTCTGTGACGTCATCACGTTGCCTTTGATGACATCACAGCCACCTAACATTCTGACGTGTTCACTTGTGTGTGTGTGTATGTGTGTTGTGGGTGTGGGTGTGTGTGTGTGTGTGTGTGTGTGTGTGTGCAGACAAAGTTATGGGGGTGCAGAGCCTGCTTTCAAGTCTGTACCACATTCACTTCAAAAGTTATTCCACAAAAACCCGTCCATGTATGCACCAGAGTCCTCGAGGTTCTAGTTGACCCACTTCCCAACCTTGTAGAGACTCGATGGTGGTACCCTTGGATCCGGAATGTCCAAAAATGGGGGTGCAGAGCTTAGTTTCACGTCTCTACCACCTTTCCTTCAAACGTTATCCTCCAAAAACCCGTCGAGGTATGCACCAGAGTCTTCAAGGTTCTGGTTGACCCACTTCCCGACCTCGTAGAGACGCGAGGGTGGCACCGTTGGATCCGGAATGTCCAGAAATGGGGGTGCAGAGCTTGGTTTCAAGTCTCTACCACCATCCCTTCAAAAGTTATCCCCCGAAAACCAGTGGAGGTATGATAATGACATGGTGCTAGGGTTATAACCTAACACTGATGGCATCACAGAGCCCATGCTAGATCAAAGCACAGTGTCTGTGACGTCATCACGTTGCCTTTGATGACATCACAGCCACCTAACATTCTGATGTGTTCACTTGTGTGTGTGTGTATGTGTGTTGTGGGTGTGTGTGTGTGTGTGTGTGTGTGTGTGTGCAGACAAAGTTATGGGGGTGCAGAGCCTGCTTTCAAGTCTGTACCACATTCACTTCAAAAGTTATTCCACAAAAACCCGTCCAGGTATGCACCAGAGTCCTCGAGGTTCTAGTTGACCCACTTCCCAACCTTGTAGAGACTCGATGGTGGTACCCTTGGATCCGGAATGTCCAAAAATGGGGGTGCAGAGCTTAGTTTCACGTCTCTACCACCTTTCCTTCAAACGTTATCCTCCAAAAACCCGTCGAGGTATGCACCAGAGTCTTCAAGGTTCTGGTTGACCCACTTCCCGACGTCGTAGAGACGCGAGGGTGGCACCGTTGGATCCGGAATCTCAAGAAATGGGGGTGCAGAGCTTGGTTTCAAGTCTCTACCACCATCCCTTCAAAAGTTAGCCCCCGAAACCTGTCGAGGTATGCACCAGAGTCCTCGAGGTTCTGGTTGACCCACTTCCCGACGTCGTAGAGACTCGATGGTGGCACCGTTGGATCCGGAATGTCCGAAAATGGGGGTGCAGAGCTTGGTTTCAAGTCTCTACCACCATCCCTTCAAAAGTTATCCCCCGAAACCTGTCGAGGTATGCACCAGAGTCCTCGAGGTTCTGGTTGACCCACTTCCCGACGTCGTAGAGACTCGAGGGTGGCACCGTTGGATCCGGAATGTCCGAAAATGGGGGTGCAGAGCTTGGTTTCAAGTCTCTACCACCATCCCTTCAAAAGTTATCCCCCGAAAACCAGTGGAGGTATGATAATGACATGGTGCTAGGGTTATAACCTAACACTGATGGCATCACAGAGCCCATGCTAGATCAAAGCACAGTGTCTGTGACGTCATCACGTTGCCTTTGATGACATCACAGCCACCTAACATTCTGACGTGTTCACTTGTGTGTGTGTGTATGTGTGTTGTGGGTGTGGGTGTGTGTGTGTGTGTGTGTGTGTGTGTGTGTGCAGACAAAGTTATGGGGGTGCAGAGCCTGCTTTCAAGTCTGTACCACATTCACTTCAAAAGTTATTCCACAAAAACCCGTCCATGTATGCACCAGAGTCCTCGAGGTTCTAGTTGACCCACTTCCCAACCTTGTAGAGACTCGATGGTGGTACCCTTGGATCCGGAATGTCCAAAAATGGGGGTGCAGAGCTTAGTTTCACGTCTCTACCACCTTTCCTTCAAACGTTATCCTCCAAAAACCCGTCGAGGTATGCACCAGAGTCTTCAAGGTTCTGGTTGACCCACTTCCCGACCTCGTAGAGACGCGAGGGTGGCACCGTTGGATCCGGAATGTCCAGAAATGGGGGTGCAGAGCTTGGTTTCAAGTCTCTACCACCATCCCTTCAAAAGTTAGCCCCCGAAACCTGTCGAGGTATGCACCAGAGTCCTCGAGGTTCTGGTTGACCCACTTCCCGACGTCGTAGAGACTCGATGGTGGCACCGTTGATCCGGAATGTCCGAAAATGGGGGTGCAGAGCTTGGTTTCACGTCTCTACCACCATCCCTTCAAAAGTTATCCCCCGAAACCTGTCGAGGTATGCACCAGAGTCCTCGAGGTTCTGGTTGACCCACTTCCCGACGTCGTAGAGACTCGAGGGTGGCACCGTTGGATCCGGAATGTCCGAAAATGGGGGTGCAGAGCTTGGTTTCAAGTCTCTACCACCATCCCTTCAAAAGTTATCCCCCGAAAACCAGTGGAGGTATGATAATGACATGGTGCTAGGGTTATAACCTAACACTGATGGCATCACAGAGCCCATGCTAGATCAAAGCACAGTGTCTGTGACGTCATCACGTTGCCTTTGATGACATCACAGCCACCTAACATTCTGATGTGTTCACTTGTGTGTGTGTGTATGTGTGTTGTGGGTGTGTGTGTGTGTGTGTGTGTGTGTGTGTGCAGACAAAGTTATGGGGGTGCAGAGCCTGCTTTCAAGTCTGTACCACATTCACTTCAAAAGTTATTCCACAAAAACCCGTCCATGTATGCACCAGAGTCCTCGAGGTTCTAGTTGACCCACTTCCCAACCTTGTAGAGACTCGATGGTGGTACCCTTGGATCCGGAATGTCCAAAAATGGGGGTGCAGAGCTTAGTTTCACGTCTCTACCACCTTTCCTTCAAACGTTATCCTCCAAAAACCCGTCGAGGTATGCACCAGAGTCTTCAAGGTTCTGGTTGACCCACTTCCCGACCTCATAGAGACGCGAGGGTGGCACCGTTGGATCCGGAATGTCCAGAAATGGGGGTGCAGAGCTTGGTTTCAAGTCTCTACCACCATCCCTTCAAAAGTTAGCCCCCGAAACCTGTCGAGGTATGCACCAGAGTCCTCGAGGTTCTGGTTGACCCACTTCCCGACGTCGTAGAGACTCGAGGGTGGCACCGTTGGATCCGGAATGTCAAGAAATGGGGGTGCAGAGCTTGGTTTCAAGTCTCTACCACCATCCCTTCAAAAGTTAGCCCCCAAACCTGTCGAGGTATGCACCAGAGTCCTCGAGGTTCTGGTTGACCAACTTCCCGACGTCGTAGAGACTCGATGGTGGCACCGTTGGATCCGGAATGTCCGAAAATGGGGGTGCAGAGCTTGGTTTCAAGTCTCTACCACCATCCCTTCAAAAGTTATCTCCCGAAACCTGTCGAGGTATGCACCAGAGTCCTCGAGGTTCTGGTTGACCCACTTCCCGACGTCGTAGAGACTCGGGGGTGGCACCGTTGGATCCGGAATGTCCGAAAATGGGGGTGCAGAGCTTGGTTTCAAGTCTCTACCACCATCCCTTCAAAAGTTATCCCCCGAAAACCAGTGGAGGTATGATAATGACATGGTGCTAGGGTTATAACCTAACACTGATGGCATCACAGAGCCCATGCTAGATCAAAGCACAGTGTCTGTGACGTCATCACGTTGCCTTTGATGACATCACAGCCACCTAACATTCTGATGTGTTCACTTGTGTGTGTGTGTATGTGTGTTGTGGGTGTGTGTGTGTGTGTGTGTGTGTGTGTGTGCAGACAAAGTTATGGGGGTGCAGAGCCTGCTTTCAAGTCTGTACCACATTCACTTCAAAAGTTATTCCACAAAAACCCGTCCAGGTATGCACCAGAGTCCTCGAGGTTCTAGTTGACCCACTTCCCAACCTTGTAGAGACTCGATGGTGGTACCCTTGGATCCGGAATGTCCAAAAATGGGGGTGCAGAGCTTAGTTTCACGTCTCTACCACCTTTCCTTCAAACGTTATCCTCCAAAAACCCGTCGAGGTATGCACCAGAGTCTTCAAGGTTCTGGTTGACCCACTTCCCGACGTCGTAGAGACGCGAGGGTGGCACCGTTGGATCCGGAATGTCAAGAAATGGGGGTGCAGAGCTTGGTTTCAAGTCTCTACCACCATCCCTTCAAAAGTTAGCCCCCAAACCTGTCGAGGTATGCACCAGAGTCCTCGAGGTTCTGGTTGACCCACTTCCCGACGTCGTAGAGACTCGATGGTGGCACCGTTGGATCCGGAATGTCCGAAAATGGGGGTGCAGAGCTTGGTTTCAAGTCTCTACCACCATCCCTTCAAAAGTTATCCCCCGAAACCTGTCGAGGTATGCACCAGAGTCCTCGAGGTTCTGGTTGACCCACTTCCCGACGTCGTAGAGACTCGAGGGTGGCACCGTTGGATCCGGAATGTCCGGAAATGGGGGTGCAGAGCTTGGTTTCAAGTCTCTACCACCATCCCTTCAAAAGTTATCCCCCGAAAACCAGTGGAGGTATGATAATGACATGGTGCTAGGGTTATAACCTAACACTGATGGCATCACAGAGCCCATGCTAGATCAAAGCACAGTGTCTGTGACGTCATCACGTTGCCTTTGATGACATCACAGCCACCTAACATTCTGATGTGTTCACTTGTGTGTGTGTGTATGTGTGTGTGGGGGTGTGTGTGTGTGTGTGTGTGTGTGTGTGTGTGTGTGCAGACAAAGTTATGGGGGTGCAGAGCCTGCTTTCAAGTCTGTACCACATTCACTTCAAAAGTTATTCCACAAAAACCCGTCCATGTATGCACCAGAGTCCTCGAGGTTCTAGTTGACCCACTTCCCAACCTTGTAGAGACTCGATGGTGGTACCCTTGGATCCGGAATGTCCAAAAATGGGGGTGCAGAGCTTAGTTTCACGTCTCTACCACCTTTCCTTCAAACGTTATCCTCCAAAAACCCGTCGAGGTATGCACCAGAGTCTTCAAGGTTCTGGTTGACCCACTTCCCGACCTCGTAGAGACGCGAGGGTGGCACCGTTGGATCCGGAATGTCCAGAAATGGGGGTGCAGAGCTTGGTTTCAAGTCTCTACCACCATCCCTTCAAAAGTTAGCCCCCGAAACCTGTCGAGGTATGCACCAGAGTCCTCGAGGTTCTGGTTGACCCACTTCCCGACGTCGTAGAGACTCGATGGTGGCACCGTTGGATCCGGAATGTCCGAAAATGGGGGTGCAGAGCTTGGTTTCAAGTCTCTACCACCATCCCTTCAAAAGTTATCCCCCGAAACCTGTCGAGGTATGCACCAGAGTCCTCGAGGTTCTGGTTGACCCACTTCCCGACGTCGTAGAGACTCGAGGGTGGCACCGTTGGATCCGGAATGTCCGAAAATGGGGGTGCAGAGCTTGGTTTCAAGTCTCTACCACCATCCCTTCAAAAGTTATCCCCCGAAAACCAGTGGAGGTATGATAATGACATGGTGCTAGGGTTATAACCTAACACTGATGGCATCACAGAGCCCATGCTAGATCAAAGCACAGTGTCTGTGACGTCATCACGTTGCCTTTGATGATATCACAGCCACCTAACATTCTGACGTGTTCACTTGTGTGTGTGTGTATGTGTGTTGTGGGTGTGGGTGTGTGTGTGTGTGTGTGTGTGTGTGTGTGCAGACAAAGTTATGGGGGTGCAGAGCCTGCTTTCAAGTCTGTACCACATTCACTTCAAAAGTTATTCCACAAAAACCCGTCCATGTATGCACCAGAGTCCTCGAGGTTCTAGTTGACCCACTTCCCAACCTTGTAGAGACTCGATGGTGGTACCCTTGGATCCGGAATGTCCAAAAATGGGGGTGCAGAGCTTAGTTTCACGTCTCTACCACCTTTCCTTCAAACGTTATCCTCCAAAAACCCGTCGAGGTATGCACCAGAGTCTTCAAGGTTCTGGTTGACCCACTTCCCGACCTCGTAGAGACGCGAGGGTGGCACCGTTGGATCCGGAATGTCCAGAAATGGGGGTGCAGAGCTTGGTTTCAAGTCTCTACCACCATCCCTTCAAAAGTTATCCCCCGAAAACCAGTGGAGGTATGATAATGACATGGTGCTAGGGTTATAACCTAACACTGATGGCATCACAGAGCCCATGCTAGATCAAAGCACAGTGTCTGTGACGTCATCACGTTGCCTTTGATGACATCACAGCCACCTAACATTCTGATGTGTTCACTTGTGTGTGTGTGTATGTGTGTTGTGGGTGTGTGTGTGTGTGTGTGTGTGTGTGTGTGCAGACAAAGTTATGGGGGTGCAGAGCCTGCTTTCAAGTCTGTACCACATTCACTTCAAAAGTTATTCCACAAAAACCCGTCCAGGTATGCACCAGAGTCCTCGAGGTTCTAGTTGACCCACTTCCCAACCTTGTAGAGACTCGATGGTGGTACCCTTGGATCCGGAATGTCCAAAAATGGGGGTGCAGAGCTTAGTTTCACGTCTCTACCACCTTTCCTTCAAACGTTATCCTCCAAAAACCCGTCGAGGTATGCACCAGAGTCTTCAAGGTTCTGGTTGACCCACTTCCCGACGTCGTAGAGACGCGAGGGTGGCACCGTTGGATCCGGAATGTCAAGAAATGGGGGTGCAGAGCTTGGTTTCAAGTCTCTACCACCATCCCTTCAAAAGTTAGCCCCCGAAACCTGTCGAGGTATGCACCAGAGTCCTCGAGGTTCTGGTTGACCCACTTCCCGACGTCGTAGAGACTCGATGGTGGCACCGTTGGATCCGGAATGTCCGAAAATGGGGGTGCAGAGCTTGGTTTCAAGTCTCTACCACCATCCCTTCAAAAGTTATCCCCCGAAACCTGTCGAGGTATGCACCAGAGTCCTCGAGGTTCTGGTTGACCCACTTCCCGACGTCGTAGAGACTCGAGGGTGGCACCGTTGGATCCGGAATGTCCGAAAATGGGGGTGCAGAGCTTGGTTTCAAGTCTCTACCACCATCCCTTCAAAAGTTATCCCCCGAAAACCAGTGGAGGTATGATAATGACATGGTGCTAGGGTTATAACCTAACACTGATGGCATCACAGAGCCCATGCTAGATCAAAGCACAGTGTCTGTGACGTCATCACGTTGCCTTTGATGACATCACAGCCACCTAACATTCTGATGTGTTCACTTGTGTGTGTGTGTATGTGTGTTGTGGGTGTGTGTGTGTGTGTGTGTGTGTGTGTGTGTGTGTGTGCAGACAAAGTTATGGGGGTGCAGAGCCTGCTTTCAAGTCTGTACCACATTCACTTCAAAAGTTATTCCACAAAAACCCGTCCAGGTATGCACCAGAGTCCTCGAGGTTCTAGTTGACCCACTTCCCAACCTTGTAGAGACTCGATGGTGGTACCCTTGGATCCGGAATGTCCAAAAATGGGGGTGCAGAGCTTAGTTTCACATCTCTACCACCTTTCCTTCAAACGTTATCCTCCAAAAACCCGTCGAGGTATGCACCAGAGTCTTCAAGGTTCTGGTTGACCCACTTCCCGACCTCGTAGAGACGCGAGGGTGGCACCGTTAGATCCGGAATGTCCAGAAATGGGGGTGCAGAGCTTGGTTTCAAGTCTCTACCACCATCCCTTCAAAAGTTATCCCCCGAAACCTGTCGAGGTATGCACCAGAGTCCTCGAGGTTCTGGTTGACCCACTTCCCGACGTCGTAGAGACTCGGGGGTGGCACCGTTGGATCCGGAATGTCCGAAAATGGGGGTGCAGAGCTTGGTTTCAAGTCTCTACCACCATCCCTTCAAAAGTTATCCCCCGAAACCTGTCGAGGTATGCACCAGAGTCCTCGAGGTTCTGGTTGACCCACTTCCCGACGTCGTAGAGACTCGAGGGTGGCACCGTTGGATCCGGAATGTCCGGAAATGGGGGTGCAGAGCTTGGTTTCAAGTCTCTACCACCATCCCTTCAAAAGTTATCCCCCGAAAACCAGTGGAGGTATGATAATGACATGGTGCTAGGGTTATAACCTAACACTGATGGCATCACAGAGCCCATGCTAGATCAAAGCACAGTGTCTGTGACGTCATCACGTTGCCTTTGATGACATCACAGCCACCTAACATTCTGATGTGTTCACTTGTGTGTGTGTGTATGTGTGTTGTGGGTGTGTGTGTGTGTGTGTGTGTGTGTGTGTGTGTGTGCAGACAAAGTTATGGGGGTGCAGAGCCTGCTTTCAAGTCTGTACCACATTCACTTCAAAAGTTATTCCACAAAAACCCGTCCAGGTATGCACCAGAGTCCTCGAGGTTCTAGTTGACCCACTTCCCAACCTTGTAGAGACTCGATGGTGGTACCCTTGGATCCGGAATGTCCAAAAATGGGGGTGCAGAGCTTAGTTTCACATCTCTACCACCTTTCCTTCAAACGTTATCCTCCAAAAACCCGTTGAGGTATGCACCAGAGTCTTCAAGGTTCTGGTTGACCCACTTCCCGACCTCGTAGAGACGCGAGGGTGGCACCGTTAGATCCGGAATGTCCAGAAATGGGGGTGCAGAGCTTGGTTTCAAGTCTCTACCACCATCCTTTCAAAAGTTAGCCCCCGAAACCTGTCGAGGTATGCACCAGAGTCCTCGAGGTTCTGGTTGACCCACTTCCCGACGTCGTAGAGACTCGGGGGTGGCACCGTTGGATCCGGAATGTCCGAAAATGGGGGTGCAGAGCTTGGTGTCAAGTCTCTACCACCATCCCTTCAAAAGTTATCCCCCGAAAACCAGTGGAGGTATGATAATGACATGGTGCTAGGGTTATAACCTAACACTGATGGCATCACAGAGCCCATGCTAGATCAAAGCACAGTGTCTGTGACGTCATCACGTTGCCTTTGATGACATCACAGTCACCTAACATTCTGATGTGTTCACTTGTGTGTGTGTGTATGTGTGTTGTGGGTGTGGGTGTGTGTGTGTGTGTGTGTGTGTGTGCAGACAAAGTAATGGGGGTGCAGAGCCTGCTTTCAAGTCTGTACCACATTCACTTCAAAAGTTATTCCACAAAAACCCGTCCAGGTATGCACCAGAGTCCTCGAGGTTCTAGTTGACCCACTTCCCAACCTTGTAGAGACTCGATGGTGGTACCCTTGGATCCGGAATGTCCAAAAATGGGGGTGCAGAGCTTAGTTTCACGTCTCTACCACCTTTCCTTCAAACGTTATCCTCCAAAAACCCGTCGAGGTATGCACCAGAGTCCTCGAGGTTCTGGTTGACCCACTTCCCGACGTCGTAGAGACTCGATGGTGGCACCGTTGGATCCGGAATGTCCGAAAATGGGGGTGCAGAGCTTGGTTTCAAGTCTCTACCACCATCCCTTCAAAAGTTATCCCCCGAAACCTGTCGAGGTATGCACCAGAGTCCTCGAGGTTCTGGTTGACCCACTTCCCGACGTCGTAGAGACTCGAGGGTGGCACCGTTGGATCCGGAATGTCCGAAAATGGGGGTGCAGAGCTTGGTTTCAAGTCTCTACCACCATCCCTTCAAAAGTTATCCCCCGAAAACCAGTGGAGGTATGATAATGACATGGTGCTAGGGTTATAACCTAACACTGATGGCATCACAGAGCCCATGCTAGATCAAAGCACAGTGTCTGTGACGTCATCACGTTGCCTTTGATGACATCACAGCCACCTAACATTCTGACGTGTTCACTTGTGTGTGTGTGTATGTGTGTTGTGGGTGTGGGTGTGTGTGTGTGTGTGTGTGTGTGTGCAGACAAAGTTATGGGGGTGCAGAGCCTGCTTTCAAGTCTGTACCACATTCACTTCAAAAGTTATTCCACAAAAACCCGTCCAGGTATGCACCAGAGTCCTCGAGGTTCTAGTTGACCCACTTCCCAACCTTGTAGAGACTCGATGGTGGTACCCTTGGATCCGGAATGTCCAAAAATGGGGGTGCAGAGCTTAGTTTCACGTCTCTACCACCTTTCCTTCAAACGTTATCCTCCAAAAACCCGTCGAGGTATGCACCAGAGTCTTCAAGGTTCTGGTTGACCCACTTCCCGACCTCGTAGAGACGCGAGGGTGGCACCGTTGGATCCGGAATGTCCAGAAATGGGGGTGCAGAGCTTGGTTTCAAGTCTCTACCACCATCCCTTCAAAAGTTAGCTCCCGAAACCTGTCGAGGTATGCACCAGAGTCCTCGAGGTTCTGGTTGACCCACTTCCCGACGTCGTAGAGACTCGATGGTGGCACCGTTGGATCCGGAATGTCCGAAAATGGGGGTGCAGAGCTTGGTTTCAAGTCTCTACCACCATCCCTTCAAAAGTTATCCCCCGAAACCTGTCGAGGTATGCACCAGAGTCCTCGAGGTTCTGGTTGACCCACTTCCCGACGTCGTAGAGACTCGAGGGTGGCACCGTTGGATCCGGAATGTCCGGAAATGGGGGTGCAGAGCTTGGTTTCAAGTCTCTACCACCATCCCTTCAAAAGTTATCCCCCGAAAACCAGTGGAGGTATGATAATGACATGGTGCTAGGGTTATAACCTAACACTGATGGCATCACAGAGCCCATGCTAGATCAAAGCACAGTGTCTGTGACGTCATCACGTTGCCTTTGATGACATCACAGCCACCTAACATTCTGATGTGTTCACTTGTGTGTGTGTGTATGTGTGTTGTGGGTGTGTGTGTGTGTGTGTGTGTGTGTGTGTGTGTGTGTGCAGACAAAGTTATGGGGGTGCAGAGCCTGCTTTCAAGTCTGTACCACATTCACTTCAAAAGTTATTCCACAAAAACCCGTCCATGTATGCACCAGAGTCCTCGAGGTTCTAGTTGACCCACTTCCCAACCTTGTAGAGACTCGATGGTGGTACCCTTGGATCCGGAATGTCCAAAAATGGGGGTGCAGAGCTTAGTTTCACGTCTCTACCACCTTTCCTTCAAACGTTATCCTCCAAAAACCCGTCGAGGTATGCACCAGAGTCTTCAAGGTTCTGGTTGACCCACTTCCCGACCTCGTAGAGACGCGAGGGTGGCACCGTTGGATCCGGAATGTCCAGAAATGGGGGTGCAGAGCTTGGTTTCAAGTCTCTACCACCATCCCTTCAAAAGTTAGCCCCCGAAACCTGTCGAGGTATGCACCAGAGTCCTCGAGGTTCTGGTTGACCCACTTCCCGACGTCGTAGAGACTCGATGGTGGCACCGTTGGATCCGGAATGTCCGAAAATGGGGGTGCAGAGCTTGGTTTCAAGTCTCTACCACCATCCCTTCAAAAGTTATCCCCCGAAACCTGTCGAGGTATGCACCAGAGTCCTCGAGGTTCTGGTTGACCCACTTCCCGACGTCGTAGAGACTCGAGGGTGGCACCGTTGGATCCGGAATGTCCGAAAATGGGGGTGCAGAGCTTGGTTTCAAGTCTCTACCACCATCCCTTCAAAAGTTATCCCCCAAAAACCAGTGGAGGTATGATAATGACATGGTGCTAGGGTTATAACCTAACACTGATGGCATCACAGAGCCCATGCTAGATCAAAGCACAGTGTCTGTGACGTCATCACGTTGCCTTTGATGACATCACAGCCACCTAACATTCTGACGTGTTCACTTGTGTGTGTGTTTATGTGTGTTGTGGGTGTGGGTGTGTGTGTGTGTGTGTGTGTGTGTGTGTGTGTGCAGACAAAGTTATGGGGGTGCAGAGCCTGCTTTCAAGTCTGTACCACATTCACTTCAAAAGTTATTCCACAAAAACCCGTCCAGGTATGCACCAGAGTCCTCGAGGTTCTAGTTGACCCACTTCCCAACCTTGTAGAGACTCGATGGTGGTACCCTTGGATCCGGAATGTCCAAAAATGGGGGTGCAGAGCTTAGTTTCACGTCTCTACCACCTTTCCTTCAAACGTTATCCTCCAAAAACCCGTCGAGGTATGCACCAGAGTCTTCAAGGTTCTGGTTGACCCACTTCCCGACCTCGTAGAGACGCGAGGGTGGCACCGTTGGATCCGGAATGTCCAGAAATGGGGGTGCAGAGCTTGGTTTCAAGTCTCTACCACCATCCCTTCAAATGTTAGCCCCCGAAACCTGTCGAGGTATGCACCAGAGTCCTCGAGGTTCTGGTTGACCCACTTCCCGACGTCGTAGAGACTCGGGGGTGGCACCGTTGGATCCGGAATGTCCGAAAATGGGGGTGCAGAGCTTGGTGTCAAGTCTCTACCACCATCCCTTCAAAAGTTATCCCCCGAAAACCAGTGGAGGTATGATAATGACATGGTGCTAGGGTTATAACCTAACACTGATGGCATCACAGAGCCCATGCTAGATCAAAGCACAGTGTCTGTGACGTCATCACGTTGCCTTTGATGACATCACAGCCACCTAACATTCTGATGTGTTCACTTGTGTGTGTGTGTATGTGTGTTGTGGGTGTGTGTGTGTGTGTGTGTGTGTGTGTGTGCAGACAAAGTTATGGGGGTGCAGAGCCTGCTTTCAAGTCTGTACCACATTCACTTCAAAAGTTATTCCACAAAAACCCGTCCATGTATGCACCAGAGTCCTCGAGGTTCTAGTTGACCCACTTCCCAACCTTGTAGAGACTCGATGGTGGTACCCTTGGATCCGGAATGTCCAAAAATGGGGGTGCAGAGCTTAGTTTCACGTCTCTACCACCTTTCCTTCAAACGTTATCCTCCAAAAACCCGTCGAGGTATGCACCAGAGTCTTCAAGGTTCTGGTTGACCCACTTCCCGACCTCATAGAGACGCGAGAGTGGCACCGTTGGATCCGGAATGTCCAGAAATGGGGGTGCAGAGCTTGGTTTCAAGTCTCTACCACCATCCCTTCAAAAGTTAGCCCCCGAAACCTGTCGAGGTATGCACCAGAGTCCTCGAGGTTCTGGTTGACCCACTTCCCGACGTCGTAGAGACTCGAGGGTGGCACCGTTGGATCCGGAATGTCAAGAAATGGGGGTGCAGAGCTTGGTTTCAAGTCTCTACCACCATCCCTTCAAAAGTTAGCCCCCAAACCTGTCGAGGTATGCACCAGAGTCCTCGAGGTTCTGGTTGACCCACTTCCCGACGTCGTAGAGACTCGATGGTGGCACCGTTGGATCCGGAATGTCCGAAAATGGGGGGGCAGAGCTTGGTTTCAAGTCTCTACCACCATCCCTTCAAAAGTTATCTCCCGAAACCTGTCGAGGTATGCACCAGAGTCCTCGAGGTTCTGGTTGACCCACTTCCCGACCTCGTAGAGACTCGAGGTTGGCACCGTTGGATCCGGAATGTCCGAAAATGGGGGTGCAGAGCTTGGTTTCAAGTCTCTACCACCATCCCTTCAAAAGTTATCCCCCAAAAACCAGTGGAGGTATGATAATGACATGGTGCTAGGGTTATAACCTAACACTGATGGCATCACAGAGCCCATGCTAGATCAAAGCACAGTGTCTGTGACGTCATCACGTTGCCTTTGATGACATCACAGCCACCTAACATTCTGATGTGTTCACTTGTGTGTGTGTGTATGTGTGTTGTGGGTGTGTGTGTGTGTGTGTGTGTGTGTGTGTGCAGACAAAGTTGTGGGGGTGCAGAGCCTGCTTTCAAGTCTGTACCACATTCACTTCAAAAGTTATTCCACAAAAACCCGTCCATGTATGCACCAGAGTCCTCGAGGTTCTAGTTGACCCACTTCCCAACCTTGTAGAGACTCGATGGTGGTACCCTTGGATCCGGAATGTCCAAAAATGGGGGTGCAGAGCTTAGTTTCACGTCTCTACCACCTTTCCTTCAAACGTTATCCTCCAAAAACCCGTCGAGGTATGCACCAGAGTCTTCAAGGTTCTGGTTGACCCACTTCCCGACCTCATAGAGACGCGAGGGTGGCACCGTTGGATCCGGAATGTCCAGAAATGGGGGTGCAGAGCTTGGTTTCAAGTCTCTACCACTATCCCTTCAAAAGTTAGCCCCCGAAACCTGTCGAGGTATGCACCAGAGTCCTCGAGGTTCTGGTTGACCCACTTCCCGACGTCGTAGAGACTCGGGGGTGGCACCGTTGGATCCGGAATGTCCGAAAATGGGGGTGCAGAGCTTGGTTTCAAGTCTCTACCACCATCCCTTCAAAAGTTATCCCCCGAAAACCAGTGGAGGTATGATAATGACATGGTGCTAGGGTTATAACCTAACACTGATGGCATCACAGAGCCCATGCTAGATCAAAGCACAGTGTCTGTGACGTCATCACGTTGCCTTTGATGACATCACAGCCACCTAACATTCTGATGTGTTCACTTGTGTGTGTGTGTATGTGTGTTGTGGGTGTGTGTGTGTGTGTGTGTGTGTGTGTGTGTGTGCAGACAAAGTTATGGGGGTGCAGAGCCTGCTTTCAAGTCTGTACCACATTCACTTCAAAAGTTATTCCACAAAAACCCGTCCAGGTATGCACCAGAGTCCTCGAGGTTCTAGTTGACCCACTTCCCAACCTTGTAGAGACTCGATGGTGGTACCCTTGGATCCGGAATGTCCAAAAATGGGGGTGCAGAGCTTAGTTTCACGTCTCTACCACCTTTCCTTCAAACGTTATCCTCCAAAAACCCGTCGAGGTATGCACCAGAGTCTTCAAGGTTCTGGTTGACCCACTTCCCGACGTCGTAGAGACGCGAGGGTGGCACCGTTGGATCCGGAATGTCAAGAAATGGGGGTGCAGAGCTTGGTTTCAAGTCTCTACCACCATCCCTTCAAAAGTTAGCCCCCAAACCTGTCGAGGTATGCACCAGAGTCCTCGAGGTTCTGGTTGACCCACTTCCCGACGTCGTAGAGACTCGATGGTGGCACCGTTGGATCCGGAATGTCCGAAAATGGGGGTGCAGAGCTTGGTTTCAAGTCTCTACCACCATCCCTTCAAAAGTTATCCCCCGAAACCTGTCGAGGTATGCACCAGAGTCCTCGAGGTTCTGGTTGACCCACTTCCCGACGTCGTAGAGACTCGAGGGTGGCACCGTTGGATCCGGAATGTCCGGAAATGGGGGTGCAGAGCTTGGTTTCAAGTCTCTACCACCATCCCTTCAAAAGTTATCCCCCGAAAACCAGTGGAGGTATGATAATGACATGGTGCTAGGGTTATAACCTAACACTGATGGCATCACAGAGCCCATGCTAGATCAAAGCACAGTGTCTGTGACGTCATCACGTTGCCTTTGATGACATCACAGCCACCTAACATTCTGATGTGTTCACTTGTGTGTGTGTGTATGTGTGTTGTGGGTGTGTGTGTGTGTGTGTGTGTGTGTGTGTGTGTGTGTGCAGACAAAGTTATGGGGGTGCAGAGCCTGCTTTCAAGTCTGTACCACATTCACTTCAAAAGTTATTCCACAAAAACCCGTCCATGTATGCACCAGAGTCCTCGAGGTTCTAGTTGACCCACTTCCCAACCTTGTAGAGACTCGATGGTGGTACCCTTGGATCCGGAATGTCCAAAAATGGGGGTGCAGAGCTTAGTTTCACGTCTCTACCACCTTTCCTTCAAACGTTATCCTCCAAAAACCCGTCGAGGTATGCACCAGAGTCTTCAAGGTTCTGGTTGACCCACTTCCCGACCTCGTAGAGACGCGAGGGTGGCACCGTTGGATCCGGAATGTCCAGAAATGGGGGTGCAGAGCTTGGTTTCAAGTCTCTACCACCATCCCTTCAAAAGTTAGCCCCCGAAACCTGTCGAGGTATGCACCAGAGTCCTCGAGGTTCTGGTTGACCCACTTCCCGACGTCGTAGAGACTCGATGGTGGCACCGTTGGATCCGGAATGTCCGAAAATGGGGGTGCAGAGCTTGGTTTCAAGTCTGTACCACCATCCCTTCAAAAGTTATCCTCCGAAAACCAGTGGAGGTATGATAATGACATGGTGCTAGGGTTATAACCTAACACTGATGGCATCACAGAGCCCATGCTAGATCAAAGCACAGTGTCTGTGACGTCATCACGTTGCCTTTGATGACATCACAGCCACCTAACATTCTGATGTGTTCACTTGTGTGTGTGTGTATGTGTGTTGTGGGTGTGGGTGTGTGTGTGTGTGTGTGTGTGTGTGCAGACAAAGTTATGGGGGTGCAGAGCCTGCTTTCAAGTCTGTACCACATTCACTTCAAAAGTTATTCCACAAAAACCCGTCCAGGTATGCACCAGAGTCCTCGAGGTTCTAGTTGACCCACTTCCCAACCTTGTAGAGACTCGATGGTGGTACCCTTGGATCCGGAATGTCCAAAAATGGGGGTGCAGAGCTTAGTTTCACGTCTCTACCACCTTTCCTTCAAACGTTATCCTCCAAAAACCCGTCGAGGTATGCACCAGAGTCTTCAAGGTTCTGGTTGACCCACTTCCCGACCTCGTAGAGACGCGAGGGTGGCACCGTTGGATCCGGAATGTCCAGAAATGGGGGTGCAGAGCTTGGTTTCAAGTCTCTACCACCATCCCTTCAAAAGTTAGCTCCCGAAACCTGTCGAGGTATGCACCAGAGTCCTCGAGGTTCTGGTTGACCCACTTCCCGACGTCGTAGAGACTCGATGGTGGCACCGTTGGATCCGGAATGTCCGAAAATGGGGGTGCAGAGCTTGGTTTCAAGTCTCTACCACCATCCCTTCAAAAGTTATCCCCCGAAACCTGTCGAGGTATGCACCAGAGTCCTCGAGGTTCTGGTTGACCCACTTCCCGACGTCGTAGAGACTCGAGGGTGGCACCGTTGGATCCGGAATGTCCGGAAATGGGGGTGCAGAGCTTGGTTTCAAGTCTCTACCACCATCCCTTCAAAAGTTATCCCCCGAAAACCAGTGGAGGTATGATAATGACATGGTGCTAGGGTTATAACCTAACACTGATGGCATCACAGAGCCCATGCTAGATCAAAGCACAGTGTCTGTGACGTCATCACGTTGCCTTTGATGACATCACAGCCACCTAACATTCTGATGTGTTCACTTGTGTGTGTGTGTATGTGTGTTGTGGGTGTGTGTGTGTGTGTGTGTGTGTGTGTGTGTGTGTGTGCAGACAAAGTTATGGGGGTGCAGAGCCTGCTTTCAAGTCTGTACCACATTCACTTCAAAAGTTATTCCACAAAAACCCGTCCATGTATGCACCAGAGTCCTCGAGGTTCTAGTTGACCCACTTCCCAACCTTGTAGAGACTCGATGGTGGTACCCTTGGATCCGGAATGTCCAAAAATGGGGGTGCAGAGCTTAGTTTCACGTCTCTACCACCTTTCCTTCAAACGTTATCCTCCAAAAACCCGTCGAGGTATGCACCAGAGTCTTCAAGGTTCTGGTTGACCCACTTCCCGACCTCGTAGAGACGCGAGGGTGGCACCGTTGGATCCGGAATGTCCAGAAATGGGGGTGCAGAGCTTGGTTTCAAGTCTCTACCACCATCCCTTCAAAAGTTAGCCCCCGAAACCTGTCGAGGTATGCACCAGAGTCCTCGAGGTTCTGGTTGACCCACTTCCCGACGTCGTAGAGACTCGATGGTGGCACCGTTGGATCCGGAATGTCCGAAAATGGGGGTGCAGAGCTTGGTTTCAAGTCTCTACCACCATCCCTTCAAAAGTTATCCCCCGAAACCTGTCGAGGTATGCACCAGAGTCCTCGAGGTTCTGGTTGACCCACTTCCCGACGTCGTAGAGACTCGAGGGTGGCACCGTTGGATCCGGAATGTCCGAAAATGGGGGTGCAGAGCTTGGTTTCAAGTCTCTACCACCATCCCTTCAAAAGTTATCCCCCAAAAACCAGTGGAGGTATGATAATGACATGGTGCTAGGGTTATAACCTAACACTGATGGCATCACAGAGCCCATGCTAGATCAAAGCACAGTGTCTGTGACGTCATCACGTTGCCTTTGATGACATCACAGCCACCTAACATTCTGACGTGTTCACTTGTGTGTGTGTTTATGTGTGTTGTGGGTGTGGGTGTGTGTGTGTGTGTGTGTGTGTGTGTGTGTGCAGACAAAGTTATGGGGGTGCAGAGCCTGCTTTCAAGTCTGTACCACATTCACTTCAAAAGTTATTCCACAAAAACCCGTCCAGGTATGCACCAGAGTCCTCGAGGTTCTAGTTGACCCACTTCCCAACCTTGTAGAGACTCGATGGTGGTACCCTTGGATCCGGAATGTCCAAAAATGGGGGTGCAGAGCTTAGTTTCACGTCTCTACCACCTTTCCTTCAAACGTTATCCTCCAAAAACCCGTCGAGGTATGCACCAGAGTCTTCAAGGTTCTGGTTGACCCACTTCCCGACCTCGTAGAGACGCGAGGGTGGCACCGTTGGATCCGGAATGTCCAGAAATGGGGGTGCAGAGCTTGGTTTCAAGTCTCTACCACCATCCCTTCAAATGTTAGCCCCCGAAACCTGTCGAGGTATGCACCAGAGTCCTCGAGGTTCTGGTTGACCCACTTCCCGACGTCGTAGAGACTCGGGGGTGGCACCGTTGGATCCGGAATGTCCGAAAATGGGGGTGCAGAGCTTGGTTTCAAGTCTCTACCACCATCCCTTCAAAAGTTATCCCCCGAAAACCAGTGGAGGTATGATAATGACATGGTGCTAGGGTTATAACCTAACACTGATGGCATCACAGAGCCCATGCTAGATCAAAGCACAGTGTCTGTGACGTCATCACGTTGCCTTTGATGACATCACAGCCACCTAACATTCTGATGTGTTCACTTGTGTGTGTGTGTATGTGTGTTGTGGGTGTGTGTGTGTGTGTGTGTGTGTGTGTGTGCAGACAAAGTTATGGGGGTGCAGAGCCTGCTTTCAAGTCTGTACCACATTCACTTCAAAAGTTATTCCACAAAAACCCGTCCATGTATGCACCAGAGTCCTCGAGGTTCTAGTTGACCCACTTCCCAACCTTGTAGAGACTCGATGGTGGTACCCTTGGATCCGGAATGTCCAAAAATGGGGGTGCAGAGCTTAGTTTCACGTCTCTACCACCTTTCCTTCAAACGTTATCCTCCAAAAACCCGTCGAGGTATGCACCAGAGTCTTCAAGGTTCTGGTTGACCCACTTCCCGACCTCATAGAGACGCGAGGGTGGCACCGTTGGATCCGGAATGTCCAGAAATGGGGGTGCAGAGCTTGGTTTCAAGTCTCTACCACCATCCCTTCAAAAGTTAGCCCCCGAAACCTGTCGAGGTATGCACCAGAGTCCTCGAGGTTCTGGTTGACCCACTTCCCGACGTCGTAGAGACTCGAGGGTGGCACCGTTGGATCCGGAATGTCAAGAAATGGGGGTGCAGAGCTTGGTTTCAAGTCTCTACCACCATCCCTTCAAAAGTTAGCCCCCAAACCTGTCGAGGTATGCACCAGAGTCCTCGAGGTTCTGGTTGACCCACTTCCCGACGTCGTAGAGACTCGATGGTGGCACCGTTGGATCCGGAATGTCCGAAAATGGGGGGGCAGAGCTTGGTTTCAAGTCTCTACCACCATCCCTTCAAAAGTTATCTCCCGAAACCTGTCGAGGTATGCACCAGAGTCCTCGAGGTTCTGGTTGACCCACTTCCCGACCTCGTAGAGACTCGAGGTTGGCACCGTTGGATCCGGAATGTCCGAAAATGGGGGTGCAGAGCTTGGTTTCAAGTCTCTACCACCATCCCTTCAAAAGTTATCCCCCAAAAACCAGTGGAGGTATGATAATGACATGGTGCTAGGGTTATAACCTAACACTGATGGCATCACAGAGCCCATGCTAGATCAAAGCACAGTGTCTGTGACGTCATCACGTTGCCTTTGATGACATCACAGCCACCTAACATTCTGATGTGTTCACTTGTGTGTGTGTGTATGTGTGTTGTGGGTGTGTGTGTGTGTGTGTGTGTGTGTGTGTGCAGACAAAGTTGTGGGGGTGCAGAGCCTGCTTTCAAGTCTGTACCACATTCACTTCAAAAGTTATTCCACAAAAACCCGTCCATGTATGCACCAGAGTCCTCGAGGTTCTAGTTGACCCACTTCCCAACCTTGTAGAGACTCGATGGTGGTACCCTTGGATCCGGAATGTCCAAAAATGGGGGTGCAGAGCTTAGTTTCACGTCTCTACCACCTTTCCTTCAAACGTTATCCTCCAAAAACCCGTCGAGGTATGCACCAGAGTCTTCAAGGTTCTGGTTGACCCACTTCCCGACCTCATAGAGACGCGAGGGTGGCACCGTTGGATCCGGAATGTCCAGAAATGGGGGTGCAGAGCTTGGTTTCAAGTCTCTACCACTATCCCTTCAAAAGTTAGCCCCCGAAACCTGTCGAGGTATGCACCAGAGTCCTCGAGGTTCTGGTTGACCCACTTCCCGACGTCGTAGAGACTCGGGGGTGGCACCGTTGGATCCGGAATGTCCGAAAATGGGGGTGCAGAGCTTGGTTTCAAGTCTCTACCACCATCCCTTCAAAAGTTATCCCCCGAAAACCAGTGGAGGTATGATAATGACATGGTGCTAGGGTTATAACCTAACACTGATGGCATCACAGAGCCCATGCTAGATCAAAGCACAGTGTCTGTGACGTCATCACGTTGCCTTTGATGACATCACAGCCACCTAACATTCTGATGTGTTCACTTGTGTGTGTGTGTATGTGTGTTGTGGGTGTGTGTGTGTGTGTGTGTGTGTGTGTGTGCAGACAAAGTTATGGGGGTGCAGAGCCTGCTTTCAAGTCTGTACCACATTCACTTCAAAAGTTATTCCACAAAAACCCGTCCAGGTATGCACCAGAGTCCTCGAGGTTCTAGTTGACCCACTTCCCAACCTTGTAGAGACTCGATGGTGGTACCCTTGGATCCGGAATGTCCAAAAATGGGGGTGCAGAGCTTAGTTTCACGTCTCTACCACCTTTCCTTCAAACGTTATCCTCCAAAAACCCGTCGAGGTATGCACCAGAGTCTTCAAGGTTCTGGTTGACCCACTTCCCGACGTCGTAGAGACGCGAGGGTGGCACCGTTGGATCCGGAATGTCAAGAAATGGGGGTGCAGAGCTTGGTTTCAAGTCTCTACCACCATCCCTTCAAAAGTTAGCCCCCAAACCTGTCGAGGTATGCACCAGAGTCCTCGAGGTTCTGGTTGACCCACTTCCCGACGTCGTAGAGACTCGATGGTGGCACCGTTGGATCCGGAATGTCCGAAAATGGGGGTGCAGAGCTTGGTTTCAAGTCTCTACCACCATCCCTTCAAAAGTTATCCCCCGAAACCTGTCGAGGTATGCACCAGAGTCCTCGAGGTTCTGGTTGACCCACTTCCCGACGTCGTAGAGACTCGAGGGTGGCACCGTTGGATCCGGAATGTCCGGAAATGGGGGTGCAGAGCTTGGTTTCAAGTCTCTACCACCATCCCTTCAAAAGTTATCCCCCGAAAACCAGTGGAGGTATGATAATGACATGGTGCTAGGGTTATAACCTAACACTGATGGCATCACAGAGCCCATGCTAGATCAAAGCACAGTGTCTGTGACGTCATCACGTTGCCTTTGATGACATCACAGCCACCTAACATTCTGATGTGTTCACTTGTGTGTGTGTGTATGTGTGTTGTGGGTGTGTGTGTGTGTGTGTGTGTGTGTGTGTGTGTGTGTGCAGACAAAGTTATGGGGGTGCAGAGCCTGCTTTCAAGTCTGTACCACATTCACTTCAAAAGTTATTCCACAAAAACCCGTCCATGTATGCACCAGAGTCCTCGAGGTTCTAGTTGACCCACTTCCCAACCTTGTAGAGACTCGATGGTGGTACCCTTGGATCCGGAATGTCCAAAAATGGGGGTGCAGAGCTTAGTTTCACGTCTCTACCACCTTTCCTTCAAACGTTATCCTCCAAAAACCCGTCGAGGTATGCACCAGAGTCTTCAAGGTTCTGGTTGACCCACTTCCCGACCTCGTAGAGACGCGAGGGTGGCACCGTTGGATCCGGAATGTCCAGAAATGGGGGTGCAGAGCTTGGTTTCAAGTCTCTACCACCATCCCTTCAAAAGTTAGCCCCCGAAACCTGTCGAGGTATGCACCAGAGTCCTCGAGGTTCTGGTTGACCCACTTCCCGACGTCGTAGAGACTCGATGGTGGCACCGTTGGATCCGGAATGTCCGAAAATGGGGGTGCAGAGCTTGGTTTCAAGTCTGTACCACCATCCCTTCAAAAGTTATCCTCCGAAAACCAGTGGAGGTATGATAATGACATGGTGCTAGGGTTATAACCTAACACTGATGGCATCACAGAGCCCATGCTAGATCAAAGCACAGTGTCTGTGACGTCATCACGTTGCCTTTGATGACATCACAGCCACCTAACATTCTGATGTGTTCACTTGTGTGTGTGTGTATGTGTGTTGTGGGTGTGGGTGTGTGTGTGTGTGTGTGTGTGTGTGCAGACAAAGTTATGGGGGTGCAGAGCCTGCTTTCAAGTCTGTACCACATTCACTTCAAAAGTTATTCCACAAAAACCCGTCCAGGTATGCACCAGAGTCCTCGAGGTTCTAGTTGACCCACTTCCCAACCTTGTAGAGACTCGATGGTGGTACCCTTGGATCCGGAATGTCCAAAAATGGGGGTGCAGAGCTTAGTTTCACGTCTCTACCACCTTTCCTTCAAACGTTATCCTCCAA
This sequence comes from Lutjanus erythropterus, assembly GCF_056507025.1. NCBI lineage: Eukaryota > Metazoa > Chordata > Actinopteri > Lutjaniformes > Lutjanidae > Lutjanus > Lutjanus erythropterus. The sequence continues at coordinate 32,693,725 of NC_139333.1, read as the reverse complement.
AAACCCGTCGAGGTATGCACCAGAGTCTTCAAGGTTCTGGTTGACCCACTTCCCGACCTCGTAGAGACGCGAGGGTGGCACCGTTGGATCCGGAATGTCCAGAAATGGGGGTGCAGAGCTTGGTTTCAAGTCTCTACCACCATCCCTTCAAAAGTTAGCTCCCGAAACCTGTCGAGGTATGCACCAGAGTCCTCGAGGTTCTGGTTGACCCACTTCCCGACGTCGTAGAGACTCGATGGTGGCACCGTTGGATCCGGAATGTCCGAAAATGGGGGTGCAGAGCTTGGTTTCAAGTCTCTACCACCATCCCTTCAAAAGTTATCCCCCGAAACCTGTCGAGGTATGCACCAGAGTCCTCGAGGTTCTGGTTGACCCACTTCCCGACTTCGTAGAGACTCGAGGGTGGCACCGTTGGATCCGGAATGTCCAAAAATGGGGGTGCAGAGCTTGGTTTCAAGTCTCTACCACCATCCCTTCAAAAGTTATCCCCCGAAAACCAGTGGAGGTATGATAATGACATGGTGCTAGGGTTATAACCTAACACTGATGGCATCACAGAGCCCATGCTAGATCAAAGCACAGTGTCTGTGACGTCATCACGTTGCCTTTGATGACATCACAGCCACCTAACATTCTGATGTGTTCACTTGTGTGTGTGTGTATGTGTGTTGTGGGTGTGGGTGTGTGTGTGTGTGTGTGTGTGTGTGCAGACAAAGTTATGGGGGTGCAGAGCCTGCTTTCAAGTCTGTACCACATTCACTTCAAAAGTTATTCCACAAAAACCCGTCCAGGTATGCACCAGAGTCCTCGAGGTTCTAGTTGACCCACTTCCCAACCTTGTAGAGACTCGATGGTGGTACCCTTGGATCCGGAATGTCCAAAAATGGGGGTGCAGAGCTTAGTTTCACATCTCTACCACCTTTCCTTCAAACGTTATCCTCCAAAAACCCGTCGAGGTATGCACCAGAGTCTTCAAGGTTCTGGTTGACCCACTTCCCGACCTCGTAGAGACGCGAGGGTGGCACCGTTGGATCCGGAATGTCCAGAAATGGGGGTGCAGAGCTTGGTTTCAAGTCTCTACCACCATCCCTTCAAAAGTTATCCCCCGAAACCTGTCGAGGTATGCACCAGAGTCCTCGAGGTTCTGGTTGACCCACTTCCCGACGTCGTAGAGACTCGAGGGTGGCACCGTTGGATCCGGAATGTCCAAAAATGGGGGTGCAGAGCTTGGTTTCAAGTCTCTACCACCATCCCTTCAAAAGTTATCCCCCGAAAACCAGTGGAGGTATGATAATGACATGGTGCTAGGGTTATAACCTAACACTGATGGCATCACAGAGCCCATGCTAGATCAAAGCACAGTGTCTGTGACGTCATCACGTTGCCTTTGATGACATCACAGCCACCTAACATTCTGATGTGTTCACTTGTGTGTGTGTGTATGTGTGTTGTGGGTGTGGGTGTGTGTGTGTGTGTGTGTGTGTGTGTGCAGACAAAGTTATGGGGGTGCAGAGCCTGCTTTCAAGTCTGTACCACATTCACTTCAAAAGTTATTCCACAAAAACCCGTCCAGGTATGCACCAGAGTCCTCGAGGTTCTAGTTGACCCACTTCCCAACCTTGTAGAGACTCGATGGTGGTACCCTTGGATCCGGAATGTCCAAAAATGGGGGTGCAGAGCTTAGTTTCACGTCTCTACCACCTTTCCTTCAAACGTTATCCTCCAAAAACCCGTCGAGGTATGCACCAGAGTCTTCAAGGTTCTGGTTGACCCACTTCCCGACCTCGTAGAGACGCGAGGGTGGCACCGTTGGATCCGGAATGTCCAGAAATGGGGGTGCAGAGCTTGGTTTCAAGTCTCTACCACCATCCCTTCAAAAGTTATCCCCCGAAACCTGTCGAGGTATGCACCAGAGTCCTCGAGGTTCTGGTTGACCCACTTCCCGACGTCGTAGAGACTCGATGGTGGCACCGTTGGATCCGGAATGTCCGAAAATGGGGGTGCAGAGCTTGGTTTCAAGTCTCTACCACCATCCCTTCAAAAGTTATCCCCCGAAAACCAGTGGAGGTATGATAATGACATGGTGCTAGGGTTATAACCTAACACTGATGGCATCACAGAGCCCATGCTAGATCAAAGCACAGTGTCTGTGACGTCATCACGTTGCCTTTGATGACATCACAGCCACCTAACATTCTGATGTGTTCACTTGTGTGTGTGTGTATGTGTGTTGTGGGTGTGGGTGTGTGTGTATGTGTGTGTGTGTGTGTGCAGACAAAGTTATGGGGGTGCAGAGCCTGCTTTCAAGTCTGTACCACATTCACTTCAAAAGTTACTCCACAAAAACCCGTCCAGGTATGCACCAGAGTCCTCGAGGTTCTAGTTGACCCACTTCCCAACCTTGTAGAGACTCGATGGTGGTACCCTTGGATCCGGAATGTCCAAAAATGGGGGTGCAGAGCTTAGTTTCACGTCTCTACCACCTTTCCTTCAAACGTTATCCTCCAAAAACCCGTCGAGGTATGCACCAGAGTCTTCAAGGTTCTGGTTGACCCACTTCCCGACCTCGTAGAGACGCGAGGGTGGCACCGTTGGATCCGGAATGTCCAGAAATGGGGGTGCAGAGCTTGGTTTCAAGTCTCTACCACCATCCCTTCAAAAGTTAGCCCCCGAAACCTGTCGAGGTATGCACCAGAGTCCTCGAGGTTCTGGTTGACCCACTTCCCGACGTCGTAGAGACTCGGGGGTGGAACCGTTGGATCCGGAATGTCCGAAAATGGGGGTGCAGAGCTTGGTTTCAAGTCTCTACCACCATCCCTTCAAAAGTTATTCCCCGAAAACCAGTGGAGGTATGATAATGACATGGTGCTAGGGTTATAACCTAACACTGATGGCATCACAGAGCCCATGCTAGATCAAAGCACAGTGTCTGTGACGTCATCACGTTGCCTTTGATGACATCACAGCCACCTAACATTCTGATGTGTTCACTTGTGTGTGTGTGTATGTGTGTTGTGGGTGTGGGTGTGTGTGTGTGTGTGTGTGTGTGTGCAGACAAAGTTATGGGGGTGCAGAGCCTGCTTTCAAGTCTGTACCACATTCACTTCAAAAGTTATTCCACAAAAACCCGTCCAGGTATGCACCAGAGTCCTCGAGGTTCTAGTTGACCCACTTCCCAACCTTGTAGAGACTCGATGGTGGTACCCTTGGATCCGGAATGTCCAAAAATGGGGGTGCAGAGCTTAGTTTCACGTCTCTACCACCTTTCCTTCAAACGTTATCCTCCAAAAACCCGTCGAGGTATGCACCAGAGTCTTCAAGGTTCTGGTTGACCCACTTCCCGACCTCGTAGAGACGCGAGGGTGGCACCGTTGGATCCGGAATGTCCAGAAATGGGGGTGCAGAGCTTGGTTTCAAGTCTCTACCACCATCCCTTCAAAAGTTATCCCCCGAAACCTGTCGAGGTATGCACCAGAGTCCTCGAGGTTCTGGTTGACCCACTTCCCGACGTCGTAGAGACTCGATGGTGGCACCGTTGGATCCGGAATGTCCGAAAATGGGGGTGCAGAGCTTGGTTTCAAGTCTCTACCACCATCCCTTCAAAAGTTATCCCCCGAAAACCAGTGGAGGTATGATAATGACATGGTGCTAGGGTTATAACCTAACACTGATGGCATCACAGAGCCCATGCTAGATCAAAGCACAGTGTCTGTGACGTCATCACGTTGCCTTTGATGACATCACAGCCACCTAACATTCTGATGTGTTCACTTGTGTGTGTGTGTATGTGTGTTGTGGGTGTGGGTGTGTGTGTATGTGTGTGTGTGTGTGTGCAGACAAAGTTATGGGGGTGCAGAGCCTGCTTTCAAGTCTGTACCACATTCACTTCAAAAGTTACTCCACAAAAACCCGTCCAGGTATGCACCAGAGTCCTCGAGGTTCTAGTTGACCCACTTCCCAACCTTGTAGAGACTCGATGGTGGTACCCTTGGATCCGGAATGTCCAAAAATGGGGGTGCAGAGCTTAGTTTCACGTCTCTACCACCTTTCCTTCAAACGTTATCCTCCAAAAACCCGTCGAGGTATGCACCAGAGTCTTCAAGGTTCTGGTTGACCCACTTCCCGACCTCGTAGAGACGCGAGGGTGGCACCGTTGGATCCGGAATGTCCAGAAATGGGGGTGCAGAGCTTGGTTTCAAGTCTCTACCACCATCCCTTCAAAAGTTAGCCCCCGAAACCTGTCGAGGTATGCACCAGAGTCCTCGAGGTTCTGGTTGACCCACTTCCCGACGTCGTAGAGACTCGGGGGTGGAACCGTTGGATCCGGAATGTCCGAAAATGGGGGTGCAGAGCTTGGTTTCAAGTCTCTACCACCATCCCTTCAAAAGTTATTCCCCGAAAACCAGTGGAGGTATGATAATGACATGGTGCTAGGGTTATAACCTAACACTGATGGCATCACAGAGCCCATGCTAGATCAAAGCACAGTGTCTGTGACGTCATCACGTTGCCTTTGATGACATCACAGCCACCTAACATTCTGATGTGTTCACTTGTGTGTGTGTGTATGTGTGTTGTGGGTGTGGGTGTGTGTGTGTGTGTGTGTGTGTGTGCAGACAAAGTTATGGGGGTGCAGAGCCTGCTTTCAAGTCTGTACCACATTCACTTCAAAAGTTATTCCACAAAAACCCGTCCAGGTATGCACCAGAGTCCTCGAGGTTCTAGTTGACCCACTTCCCAACCTTGTAGAGACTCGATGGTGGTACCCTTGGATCCGGAATGTCCAAAAATGGGGGTGCAGAGCTTAGTTTCACGTCTCTACCACCTTTCCTTCAAACGTTATCCTCCAAAAACCCATCGAGGTATGCACCAGAGTCCTCGAGGATCTGGTTAACCCACTTCCCGACGTCGTAGAGACTCGATGGTGGCACCGTTGGATCCGGAATGTCCGAAAATGGGGGTGCAGAGCTTGGTTTCAAGTCTCTACCACCATCCCTTCAAAAGTTAGCCCCCGAAACCTGTCGAGGTATGCACCAGAGTCCTCGAGGTTCTGGTTGACCCACTTCCCGACGTCGTAGAGACTCGAGGGTGGCACCGTTGGATCCGGAATGTCCAAAAATGGGGGTGCAGAGCTTGGTTTCAAGTCTCTACCACCATCCCTTCAAAAGTTATCCCCCGAAAACCAGTGGAGGTATGATAATGACATGGTGCTAGGGTTATAACCTAACACTGATGGCATCACAGAGCCCATGCTAGATCAAAGCACAGTGTCTGTGACGTCATCACGTTGCCTTTGATGACATCACAGCCACCTAACATTCTGATGTGTTCACTTGTGTGTGTGTGTATGTGTGTTGTGGGTGTGGGTGTGTGTGTGTGTGTGTGTGTGTGTGTGTGTGTGTGCAGACAAAGTTATGGGGGTGCAGAGCCTGCTTTCAAGTCTGTACCACATTCACTTCAAAAGTTATTCCACAAAAACCCGTCCAGGTATGCACCAGAGTCCTCGAGGTTCTAGTTGACCCACTTCCCAACCTTGTAGAGACTCGATGGTGGTACCCTTGGATCCGGAATGTCCAAAAATGGGGGTGCAGAGCTTAGTTTCACGTCTCTACCACCTTTCCTTCAAACGTTATCCTCCAAAAACCCGTCGAGGTATGCACCAGAGTCTTCAAGGTTCTGGTTGACCCACTTCCCGACCTCGTAGAGACGCGAGGGTGGCACCGTTGGATCCGGAATGTCCAGAAATGGGGGTGCAGAGCTTGGTTTCAAGTCTCTACCACCATCCCTTCAAAAGTTAGCCCCCGAAACCTGTCGAGGTAAGCACCAGAGTCCTCGAGGTTCTGGTTGACCCACTTCCCGACGTCGTAGAGACTCGATGGTGGCACCGTTGGATCCGGAATGTCCGAAAATGGGGGTGCAGAGCTTGGTTTCAAGTCTCTACCACCATCCCTTCAAAAGTTAGCCCCCAAAACCTGTCGAGGTATGCACCAGAGTCCTCGAGGTTCTGGTTGACCCACTTCCCGACGTCGTAGAGACTCGAGGGTGGCACCGTTGGATCCGGAATGTCCGAAAATGGGGGTGCAGAGCTTGGTTTCAAGTCTCTACCACCATCCCTTCAAAAGTTATCCCCCGAAACTTTTCGAGGTATGCACCAGAGTATTCGAGGTTCTGGTTGACCCACTTCCCGACGTCGTAGAGACTCGATGGTGGCACCGTTGGATCCGGAATGTCCGAAAATGGGGGTGCAGAGCTTGGTTTCAAGTCTGTACCACCATCCCTTCAAAAGTTATCCTCCGAAAACCAGTGGAGGTATGATAATGACATGGTGCTAGGGTTATAACCTAACACTGATGGCATCACAGAGCCCATGCTAGATCAAAGCACAGTGTCTGTGACGTCATCACGTTGCCTTTGATGACATCACAGCCACCTAACATTCTGATGTGTTCACTTGTGTGTGTGTGTATGTGTGTTGTGGGTGTGGGTGTGTGTGTGTGTGTGTGTGTGTGTGTGCAGACAAAGTTATGGGGGTGCAGAGCCTGCTTTCAAGTCTGTACCACATTCACTTCAAAAGTTATTCCACAAAAACCCGTCCAGGTATGCACCAGAGTCCTCGAGGTTCTAGTGGACCCACTTCCCAACCTTGTAGAGACTCGATGGTGGTACCCTTGGATCCGGAATGTCCAAAAATGGGGGTGCAGAGCTTAGTTTCACGTCTCTACCATCTTTCCTTCAAACGTTATCCTCCAAAAACCCGTCGAGGTATGCACCAGAGTCTTCAAGGTTCTGGTTGACCCACTTCCCGACCTTGTAGAGACGCGAGGCTGGCACCGTTGGATCCGGAATGTCCAGAAATGGGGGTGCAGAGCTTGGTTTCAAGTCTCTACCACCATCCCTTCAAAAGTTAGCCCCCGAAACCTGTCGAGGTATGCACCAGAGTCCTCGAGGTTCTGGTTGACCCACTTCCCGACGTCGTAGAGACTCGATGGTGGCACCATTGGATCCGGAATGTCCGAAAATGGGGGTGCAGAGCTTGGTTTCAAGTCTCTACCACCATCCCTTCAAAAGTTATCCCCCGAAAACCAGTGGAGGTATGACAATGACATGGTGCTAGGGTTATAACCTAACACTGATGGCATCACAGAGCCCATGCTAGATCAAAGCACAGTGTCTGTGACGTCATCACGTTGCCTTTGATGACATCACAGCCACCTAACATTCTGATGTGTTCACTTGTGTGTGTGTGTATGTGTGTTGTGGGTGTGGGTGTGTGTGTGTGTGTGTTTGTGCAGACAAAGTTAGGGGGGTGCAGAGCCTGCTT
>NC_139333.1:32656404-32681404 GCF_056507025.1 Lutjanus erythropterus | reverse complement strand
GGTGCAGAGCCTGCTTTCAAGTCTGTACCACATTCACTTCAAAAGTTATTCCACAAAAACCCGTCGAGGTATGCACCAGAGTCCTCGAGGTTCTAGTTGACCCACTTCCCAACCTTGTAGAGACTCGATGGTGGTACCCTTGGATCCGGAATGTCCAAAAATGGGGGTGCAGAGCTTAGTTTCACGTCTCTACCACCTTTCCTTCAAACGTTATCCTCCAAAAACCCGTCGAGGTATGCACCAGAGTCTTCAAGGTTCTGGTTGACCCACTTCCCGACCTCGTAGAGACGCGAGGGTGGCACCGTTGGATCCGGAATGTCCAGAAATGGGGGTGCAGAGCTTGGTTTCAAGTCTCTACCACCATCCCTTCAAAAGTTAGCCCCCGAAACCTGTCGAGGTATGCACCAGAGTCCTCGAGGTTCTGGTTGACCCACTTACCGACGTCGTAGAGACTAGATGGTGGCACCGTTGGATCCGGAATGTCCGAAAATGGGGGTGCAGAGCTTGGTTTCAAGTCTCTACCACCATCCCTTCAAAAGTTATCCCCCGAAACCTGTCGAGGTATGCACCAGAGTCCTCGAGGTTCTGGTTGACCCACTTCCCGACCTCGTAGAGACTCGAGGATGGCACCGTTGGATCCGGAATGTCCGAAAATGGGGGTGCAGAGCTTGGTTTCAAGTCTCTACCACCATCCCTTCAAAAGTTATCCCCCGAAAACCAGTGGAGGTATGATAATGACATGGTGCTAGGGTTATAACCTAACACTGATGGCATCACAGAGCCCATGCTAGATCAAAGCACAGTGTCTGTGACGTCATCACGTTGCCTTTGATGACATCACAGCCACCTAACATTCTGATGTGTTCACTTGTGTGTGTGTGTATGTGTGTTGTGGGTGTGGGTGTGTGTGTGTGTGTTTGTGCAGACAAAGTTAGGGGGGTGCAGAGCCTGCTTTCAAGTCTGTACCACATTCACTTCAAAAGTTATTCCACAAAAACCCGTCGAGGTATGCACCAGAGTCCTCGAGGTTCTAGTTGACCCACTTCCCAACCTTGTAGAGACTCGATGGTGGTACCCTTGGATCCGGAATGTCCAAAAATGGGGGTGCAGAGCTTAGTTTCACGTCTCTACCACCTTTCCTTCAAACGTTATCCTCCAAAAACCCGTCGAGGTATGCACCAGAGTCTTCAAGGTTCTGGTTGACCCACTTCCCGACCTCGTAGAGACGCGAGGGTGGCACCGTTGGATCCGGAATGTCCAGAAATGGGGGTGCAGAGCTTGGTTTCAAGTCTCTACCACCATCCCTTCAAAAGTTAGCCCCCGAAACCTGTCGAGGTATGCACCAGAGTCCTCGAGGTTCTGGTTGACCCACTTACCGACGTCGTAGAGACTAGATGGTGGCACCGTTGGATCCGGAATGTCCGAAAATGGGGGTGCAGAGCTTGGTTTCAAGTCTCTACCACCATCCCTTCAAAAGTTATCCCCCGAAACCTGTCGAGGTATGCACCAGAGTCCTCGAGGTTCTGGTTGACCCACTTCCCGACCTCGTAGAGACTCGAGGATGGCACCGTTGGATCCGGAATGTCCGAAAATGGGGGTGCAGAGCTTGGTTTCAAGTCTCTACCACCATCCCTTCAAAAGTTATCCCCCGAAAACCAGTGGAGGTATGATAATGACATGGTGCTAGGGTTATAACCTAACACTGATGGCATCACAGAGCCCATGCTAGATCAAAGCACAGTGTCTGTGACGTCATCACGTTGCCTTTGATGACATCACAGCCACCTAACATTCTGATGTGTTCACTTGTGTGTGTGTGTATGTGTGTTGTGGGTGTGGGTGTGTGTGTGTGTGTTTGTGCAGACAAAGTTAGGGGGGTGCAGAGCCTGCTTTCAAGTCTGTACCACATTCACTTCAAAAGTTATTCCACAAAAACCCGTCGAGGTATGCACCAGAGTCCTCGAGGTTCTAGTTGACCCACTTCCCAACCTTGTAGAGACTCGATGGTGGTACCCTTGGATCCGGAATGTCCAAAAATGGGGGTGCAGAGCTTAGTTTCACGTCTCTACCACCTTTCCTTCAAACGTTATCCTCCAAAAACCCGTCGAGGTATGCACCAGAGTCTTCAAGGTTCTGGTTGACCCACTTCCCGACCTCGTAGAGACGCGAGGGTGGCACCGTTGGATCCGGAATGTCCAGAAATGGGGGTGCAGAGCTTGGTTTCAAGTCTCTACCACCATCCCTTCAAAAGTTAGCCCCCGAAACCTGTCGAGGTATGCACCAGAGTCCTCGAGGTTCTGGTTGACCCACTTACCGACGTCGTAGAGACTCGATGGTGGCACCGTTGGATCCGGAATGTCCGAAAATGGGGGTGCAGAGCTTGGTTTCAAGTCTCTACCACCATCCCTTCAAAAGTTATCCCCCGAAACCTGTCGAGGTATGCACCAGAGTCCTCGAGGTTCTGGTTGACCCACTTCCCGACCTCGTAGAGACTCGAGGGTGGCACCGTTGGATCCGGAATGTCCGAAAATGGGGGTGCAGAGCTTGGTTTCAAGTCTCTACCACCATCCCTTCAAAAGTTATCCCCCGAAAACCAGTGGAGGTATGATAATGACATGGTGCTAGGGTTATAACCTAACACTGATGGCATCACAGAGCCCATGCTAGATCAAAGCACAGTGTCTGTGACGTCATCACGTTGCCTTTGATGACATCACAGCCACCTAACATTCTGATGTGTTCACTTGTGTGTGTGTGTATGTGTGTTGTGGGTGTGGGTGTGTGTGTGTGTGTGTGTGTGTGTGTGTGTGTGCAGACAAAGTTATGGGGGTGCAGAGCCTGCTTTCAAGTCTGTACCACATTCACTTCAAAAGTTATTCCACAAAAACCCGGCCAGGTATGCACCAGAGTCCTCGAGGTTCTAGTTGACCCACTTCCCAACCTTGTAGAGACTCGATGGTGGTACCCTTGGATCCGGAATGTCCAAAAATGGGGGTGCAGAGCTTAGTTTCACGTCTCTACCACCTTTCCTTCAAACGTTATCCTCCAAAAACCCGTCGAGGTATGCACCAGAGTCCTCGAGGTTCTAGTTGACCCACTTCCCAACCTTGTAGAGACTCGATGGTGGTACCCTTGGATCCGGAATGTCCAAAAATGGGGGTGCAGAGCTTAGTTTCACGTCTCTACCACCTTTCCTTCAAACGTTATCCTCCAAAAACCCGTCGAGGTATGCACCAGAGTCTTCAAGGTTCTGGTTGACCCACTTCCCGACCTCGTAGAGACTCGAGGGTGGCACCGTTGGATCCGGAATGTCCGAAAATGGGGGTGCAGAGCTTGGTTTCAAGTCTCTACCACCATCCCTTCAAAAGTTATCCCCCGAAAACCAGTGGAGGTATGATAATGACATGGTGCTAGGGTTATAACCTAACACTGATGGCATCACAGAGCCCATGCTAGATCAAAGCACAGTGTCTGTGACGTCATCACGTTGCCTTTGATGACATCACAGCCACCTAACATTCTGATGTGTTCACTTGTGTGTGTGTGTATGTGTGTTGTGGGTGTGGGTGTGTGTGTGTGTGTGTGTATGTGTGTGCAGACAAAGTTATGGGGGTGCAGAGCCTGCTTTCAAGTCTGTACCACATTCACTTCAAAAGTTATCCCCCGAAACCTGTCGAGGTATGCACCAGAGTACTCGAGGTTCTGGTTGACCCACTTCCCAACCTTGTAGAGACTCGATGGTGGTACCCTAGGATCCGGAATGTCCAAAAATGGGGGTGCAGAGCTTAGTTTCACGTCTCTACCACCTTTCCTTCAAACGTTATCCTCCAAAAACCCGTCGAGGTATGCACCAGAGTCCTCGAGGTTCTAGTTGACCCACTTCCCAACCTTGTAGAGACTCGATGGTGGTACCCTTGGATCCGGAATGTCCAAAAATGGGGGTGCAGAGCTTAGTTTCACGTCTCTACCACCTTTCCTTCAAACGTTATCCTCCAAAAACCCGTCGAGGTATGCACCAGAGTCTTCAAGGTTCTGGTTGACCCACTTCCCGACCTCGTAGAGACGCGAGGGTGGCACCGTTGGATCCGGAATGTCCAGAAATGGGGGTGCAGAGCTTGGTTTCAAGTCTCTACCACCATCCCTTCAAAAGTTAGCCCCCGAAACCTGTCGAGGTATGCACCAGAGTCCTCGAGGTTCTGGTTGACCCACTTCCCGACCTCGTAGAGACTCGAGGGTGGCACCGTTGGATCCGGAATGTCCGAAAATGGGGGTGCAGAGCTTGGTTTCAAGTCTCTACCACCATCCCTTCAAAAGTTATCCCCCGAAAACCAGTGGAGGTATGATAATGACATGGTGCTAGGGTTATAACCTAACACTGATGGCATCACAGAGCCCATGCTAGATCAAAGCACAGTGTCTGTGACGTCATCACGTTGCCTTTGATGACATCACAGCCACCTAACATTCTGATGTGTTCACTTGTGTGTGTGTGTATGTGTGTTGTGGGTGTGGGTGTGTGTGTGTGTGTGTGTGTGTTTGTGCAGACAAAGTTAGGGGGGTGCAGAGCCTGCTTTCAAGTCTGTACCACATTCACTTCAAAAGTTATTCCACAAAAACCCGTCGAGGTATGCACCAGAGTCCTCGAGGTTCTAGTTGACCCACTTCCCAACCTTGTAGAGACTCGATGGTGGTACCCTTGGATCCGGAATGTCCAAAAATGGGGGTGCAGAGCTTAGTTTCACGTCTCTACCACCTTTCCTTCAAACGTTATCCTCCAAAAACCCGTCGAGGTATGCACCAGAGTCTTCAAGGTTCTGGTTGACCCACTTCCCGACCTCGTAGAGACGCGAGGGTGGCACCGTTGGATCCGGAATGTCCAGAAATGGGGGTGCAGAGCTTGGTTTCAAGTCTCTACCACCATCCCTTCAAAAGTTAGCCCCCGAAACCTGTCGAGGTATGCACCAGAGTCCTCGAGGTTCTGGTTGACCCACTTACCGACGTCGTAGAGACTCGATGGTGGCACCGTTGGATCCGGAATGTCCGAAAATGGGGGTGCAGAGCTTGGTTTCAAGTCTCTACCACCATCCCTTCAAAAGTTATCCCCCGAAACCTGTCGAGGTATGCACCAGAGTCCTCGAGGTTCTGGTTGACCCACTTCCCGACCTCGTAGAGACTCGAGGGTGGCACCGTTGGATCCGGAATGTCCGAAAATGGGGGTGCAGAGCTTGGTTTCAAGTCTCTACCACCATCCCTTCAAAAGTTATCCCCCGAAAACCAGTGGAGGTATGATAATGACATGGTGCTAGGGTTATAACCTAACACTGATGGCATCACAGAGCCCATGCTAGATCAAAGCACAGTGTCTGTGACGTCATCACGTTGCCTTTGATGACATCACAGCCACCTAACATTCTGATGTGTTCACTTGTGTGTGTGTGTATGTGTGTTGTGGGTGTGGGTGTGTGTGTGTGTGTGTGTGTGTGTGTGTGTGTGCAGACAAAGTTATGGGGGTGCAGAGCCTGCTTTCAAGTCTGTACCACATTCACTTCAAAAGTTATTCCACAAAAACCCGTCCAGGTATGCACCAGAGTCCTCGAGGTTCTAGTTGACCCACTTCCCAACCTTGTAGAGACTCGATGGTGGTACCCTTGGATCCGGAATGTCCAAAAATGGGGGTGCAGAGCTTAGTTTCACGTCTCTACCACCTTTCCTTCAAACGTTATCCTCCAAAAACCCGTCGAGGTATGCACCAGAGTCTTCAAGGTTCTGGTTGACCCACTTCCCGACCTCGTAGAGACGCGATGGTGGCACCGTTGGATCCGGAATGTCCAGAAATGGGGGTGCAGAGCTTGGTTTCAAGTCTCTACCACCATCCCTTCAAAAGTTAGCCCCCGAAACCTGTCGAGGTATGCACCAGAGTCCTCGAGGTTCTGGTTGACCCACTTCCCGACGTCGTAGAGACTCGATGGTGGCACCGTTGGATCCGGAATGTCCGAAAATGGGGGTGCAGAGCTTGGTTTCAAGTCTCTACCAAGATCCCTTCAAAAGTTATCCCCCAAAACCTGTCGAGGTATGCACCAGAGTCCTCGAGGTTCTGGTTGACCCACTTCCCGACCTCGTAGAGACTCGAGGGTGGCACCGTTGGATCCGGAATGTCCGAAAATGGAGGTGCAGAGCTTGGTTTCAAGTCTCTACCACCATCCCTTCAAAAGTTATCCCCCGAAAACCAGTGGAGGTATGATAATGACATGGTGCTAGGGTTATAACCTAACACTGATGGCATCACAGAGCCCATGCTAGATCAAAGCACAGTGTCTGTGACGTCATCACGTTGCCTTTGATGACATCACAGCCACCTAACATTCTGATGTGTTCACTTGTGTGTGTGTGTATGTGTGTTGTGGGTGTGGGTGTGTGTGTGTGTGTGTGTGTGTGTGTGTGTGCAGACAAAGTTATGGGGGTGCAGAGCCTGCTTTCAAGTCTGTACCACATTCACTTCAAAAGTTATTCCACAAAAACCCGTCCAGGTATGCACCAGAGTCCTCGAGGTTCTAGTTGACCCACTTCCCAACCTTGTAGAGACTCGATGGTGGTACCCTTGGATCCGGAATGTCCAAAAATGGGGGTGCAGAGCTTAGTTTCACGTCTCTACCACCTTTCCTTCAAACGTTATCCTCCAAAAACCCGTCGAGGTATGCACCAGAGTCTTCAAGGTTCTGGTTGACCCACTTCCCGACCTCGTAGAGACGCGAGGGTGGCACCGTTGGATCCGGAATGTCCAGAAATGGGGGTGCAGAGCTTGGTTTCAAGTCTCTACCACCATCCCTTCAAAAGTTAGCCCCCGAAACCTGTCGAGGTATGCACCAGAGTCCTCGAGGTTCTGGTTGACCCACTTCCCGACGTCGTAGAGACTCGATGGTGGCACCGTTGGATCCGGAATGTCCGAAAATGGGGGTGCAGAGCTTGGTTTCAACTCTCTACCACCATCCCTTCAAAAGTTATCCCCCGAAACCTGTCGAGGTATGCACCAGAGTCCTCGAGGTTCTGGTTGACCCACTTCCCGACCTCGTAGAGACTCGAGGGTGGCACCGTTGGATCCGGAATGTCCGAAAATGGGGGTGCAGAGCTTGGTTTCAAGTCTCTACCACCATCCCTTCAAAAGTTATCCCCCGAAAACCAGTGGAGGTATGATAATGACATGGTGCTAGGGTTATAACCTAACACTGATGGCATCACAGAGCCCATGCTAGATCAAAGCACAGTGTCTGTGACGTCATCACGTTGCCTTTGATGACATCACAGCCACCTAACATTCTGATGTGTTCACTTGTGTGTGTGTGTATGTGTGTTGTGGGTGTGGGTGTGTGTGTGTGTGTGTGTGTTTGTGCAGACAAAGTTATGGGGGTGCAGAGCCTGCTTTCAAGTCTGTACCACATTCACTTCAAAAGTTATTCCACAAAAACCCGTCGAGGTATGCACCAGAGTCCTCGAGGTTCTAGTTGACCCACTTCCCAACCTTGTAGAGACTCGATGGTGGTACCCTTGGATCCGGAATGTCCAAAAATGGGGGTGCAGAGCTTAGTTTCACGTCTCTACCACCTTTCCTTCAAACGTTATCCTCCAAAAACCCGTCGAGGTATGCACCAGAGTCTTCAAGGTTCTGGTTGACCCACTTCCCGACCTCGTAGAGACGCGAGGGTGGCACCGTTGGATCCGGAATGTCCAGAAATGGGGGTGCAGAGCTTGGTTTCAAGTCTCTACCACCATCCCTTCAAAAGTTAGCCCCCGAAACCTGTCGAGGTATGCACCAGAGTCCTCGAGGTTCTGGTTGACCCACTTACCGACGTCGTAGAGACTCGATGGTGGCACCGTTGGATCCGGAATGTCCGAAAATGGGGGTGCAGAGCTTGGTTTCAAGTCTCTACCACCATCCCTTCAAAAGTTAGCCCCCGAAACCTGTCGAGGTATGCACCAGAGTCCTCGAGGTTCTGGTTGACCCACTTCCCGACGTCGTAGAGACTCGATGGTGGCACCGTTGGATCCGGAATGTCCGAAAATGGGGGTGCAGAGCTTGGTTTCAAGTCTCTACCACCATCCCTTCAAAAGTTATCCCCCGAAACCTGTCGAGGTATGCACCAGAGTCCTCGAGGTTCTGGTTGACCCACTTCCCGACCTCGTAGAGACTCGAGGGTGGCACCGTTGGATCCGGAATGTCCGAAAATGGGGGTGCAGAGCTTGGTTTCAAGTCTCTACCACCATCCCTTCAAAAGTTATCCCCCGAAAACCAGTGGAGGTATGATAATGACATGGTGCTAGGGTTATAACCTAACACTGATGGCATCACAGAGCCCATGCTAGATCAAAGCACAGTGTCTGTGACGTCATCACGTTGCCTTTGATGACATCACAGCCACCTAACATTCTGATGTGTTCACTTGTGTGTGTGTGTATGTGTGTTGTGGGTGTGGGTGTGTGTGTGTGTGTGTGTGTGTGTGTGCAGACAAAGTTATGGGGGTGCAGAGCCTGCTTTCAAGTCTGTACCACATTCACTTCAAAAGTTATTCCACAAAAACCCGTCCAGGTATGCACCAGAGTCCTCGAGGTTCTAGTGGACCCACTTCCCAACCTTGTAGAGACTCGATGGTGGTACCCTTGGATCCGGAATGTCCAAAAATGGGGGTGCAGAGCTTAGTTTCACGTCTCTACCATCTTTCCTTCAAACGTTATCCTCCAAAAACCCGTCGAGGTATGCACCAGAGTCTTCAAGGTTCTGGTTGACCCACTTCCCGACCTTGTAGAGACGCGAGGCTGGCACCGTTGGATCCGGAATGTCCAGAAATGGGGGTGCAGAGCTTGGTTTCAAGTCTCTACCACCATCCCTTCAAAAGTTAGCCCCCGAAACCTGTCGAGGTATGCACCAGAGTCCTCGAGGTTCTGGTTGACCCACTTCCCGACGTCGTAGAGACTCGATGGTGGCACCATTGGATCCGGAATGTCCGAAAATGGGGGTGCAGAGCTTGGTTTCAAGTCTCTACCACCATCCCTTCAAAAGTTATCCCCCGAAAACCAGTGGAGGTATGACAATGACATGGTGCTAGGGTTATAACCTAACACTGATGGCATCACAGAGCCCATGCTAGATCAAAGCACAGTGTCTGTGACGTCATCACGTTGCCTTTGATGACATCACAGCCACCTAACATTCTGATGTGTTCACTTGTGTGTGTGTGTATGTGTGTTGTGGGTGTGGGTGTGTGTGTGTGTGTGTGTGTGTTTGTGCAGACAAAGTTAGGGGGGTGCAGAGCCTGCTTTCAAGTCTGTACCACATTCACTTCAAAAGTTATTCCACAAAAACCCGTCGAGGTATGCACCAGAGTCCTCGAGGTTCTAGTTGACCCACTTCCCAACCTTGTAGAGACTCGATGGTGGTACCCTTGGATCCGGAATGTCCAAAAATGGGGGTGCAGAGCTTAGTTTCACGTCTCTACCACCTTTCCTTCAAACGTTATCCTCCAAAAACCCGTCGAGGTATGCACCAGAGTCCTCGAGGTTCTGGTTGACCCACTTCCCGACCTCGTAGAGACTCCAGGGTGGCACTGTTGGATCCGGAATGTCCGAAAATGGGGGTGCAGAGCTTGGTTTCAAGTCTCTACCATCCATCCCTTCAAAAGTTATCCCCCGAAACCTGTCGCGGTATGCACCAGAGTCCTCGAGGTTCTGGTTGACCCACTTCCCGACCTCGTAGAGACTCGAGGGTGGCACCGTTGGATCCGGAATGTCCGAAAATGGGGGTGCAGAGCTTGGTTTCAAGTCTCTACCACCATCCCTTCAAAAGTTATCCCCCGAAAACCAGTGGAGGTATGATAATGACATGGTGCTAGGGTTATAACCTAACACTGATGGCATCACAGAGCCCATGCTAGATCAAAGCACAGTGTCTGTGACGTCATCACGTTGCCTTTGATGACATCACAGCCACCTAACATTCTGATGTGTTCACTTGTGTGTGTGTGTATGTGTGTTGTGGGTGTGGGTGTGTGTGTGTGTGTGTGTGTTTGTGCAGACAAAGTTATGGGGGTGCAGAGCCTGCTTTCAAGTCTGTACCACATTCACTTCAAAAGTTATTCCACAAAAACCCGTCGAGGTATGCACCAGAGTCCTCGAGGTTCTAGTTGACCCACTTCCCAACCTTGTAGAGACTCGATGGTGGTACCCTTGGATCCGGAATGTCCAAAAATGGGGGTGCAGAGCTTAGTTTCACGTCTCTACCACCTTTCCTTCAAACGTTATCCTCCAAAAACCCGTCGAGGTATGCACCAGAGTCCTCGAGGTTCTGGTTGACCCACTTCCCGACCTCGTAGAGACTCCAGGGTGGCACCGTTGGATCCGGAATGTCCGAAAATGGGGGTGCATAGCTTGGTTTCAAGTCTCTACCATCCATCCCTTCAAAAGTTATCCCCCGAAACCTGTCGAGGTATGCACCAGAGTCCTCGAGGTTCTGGTTGACCCACTTCCCGACCTCGTAGAGACTCGAGGGTGGCACCGTTGGATCCGGAATGTCCGAAAATGGGGGTGCAGAGCTTGGTTTCAAGTCTCTACCACCATCCCTTCAAAAGTTATCCCCCGAAAACCAGTGGAGGTATGATAATGACATGGTGCTAGGGTTATAACCTAACACTGATGGCATCACAGAGCCCATGCTAGATCAAAGCACAGTGTCTGTGACGTCATCACGTTGCCTTTGATGACATCACAGCCACCTAACATTCTGATGTGTTCACTTGTGTGTGTGTGTATGTGTGTTGTGGGTGTGGGTGTGTGTGTGTGTGTGTGTGTTTGTGCAGACAAAGTTATGGGGGTGCAGAGCCTGCTTTCAAGTCTGTACCACATTCACTTCAAAAGTTATTCCACAAAAACCCGTCGAGGTATGCACCAGAGTCCTCGAGGTTCTAGTTGACCCACTTCCCAACCTTGTAGAGACTCGATGGTGGTACCCTTGGATCCGGAATGTCCAAAAATGGGGGTGCAGAGCTTAGTTTCACGTCTCTACCACCTTTCCTTCAAACGTTATCCTCCAAAAACCCGTCGAGGTATGCACCAGAGTCTTCAAGGTTCTGGTTGACCCACTTCCCGACCTCGTAGAGACGCGAGGGTGGCACCGTTGGATCCGGAATGTCCAGAAATGGGGGTGCAGAGCTTGGTTTCAAGTCTCTACCACCATCCCTTCAAAAGTTAGCCCCCGAAACCTGTCGAGGTATGCACCAGAGTCCTCGAGGTTCTGGTTGACCCACTTACCGACGTCGTAGAGACTAGATGGTGGCACCGTTGGATCCGGAATGTCCGAAAATGGGGGTGCAGAGCTTGGTTTCAAGTCTCTACCACCATCCCTTCAAAAGTTATCCCCCGAAACCTGTCGAGGTATGCACCAGAGTCCTCGAGGTTCTGGTTGACCCACTTCCCGACCTCGTAGAGACTCGAGGATGGCACCGTTGGATCCGGAATGTCCGAAAATGGGGGTGCAGAGCTTGGTTTCAAGTCTCTACCACCATCCCTTCAAAAGTTATCCCCCGAAAACCAGTGGAGGTATGATAATGACATGGTGCTAGGGTTATAACCTAACACTGATGGCATCACAGAGCCCATGCTAGATCAAAGCACAGTGTCTGTGACGTCATCACGTTGCCTTTGATGACATCACAGCCACCTAACATTCTGATGTGTTCACTTGTGTGTGTGTGTATGTGTGTTGTGGGTGTGGGTGTGTGTGTGTGTGTGTGTGCAGACAAAGTTATGGGGGTGCAGAGCCTGCTTTCAAGTCTGTACCACATTCACTTCAAAAGTTATTCCACAAAAACCCGTCGAGGTATGCACCAGAGTCCTCGAGGTTCTAGTTGACCCACTTCCCAACCTTGTAGAGACTCGATGGTGGTACCCTTGGATCCGGAATGTCCAAAAATGGGGGTGCAGAGCTTAGTTTCACGTCTCTACCACCTTTCCTTCAAACGTTATCCTCCAAAAACCCGTCGAGGTATGCACCAGAGTCTTCAAGGTTCTGGTTGACCCACTTCCCGACCTCGTAGAGACGCAAGGGTGGCACCGTTGGATCCGGAATGTCCAGAAATGGGGGTGCAGAGCTTGGTTTCAAGTCTCTACCACCATCCCTTCAAAAGTTAGCCCCCGAAACCTGTCGAGGTATGCACCAGAGTCCTCGAGGTTCTGGTTGACCCACTTACCGACGTCGTAGAGACTCGATGGTGGCACCGTTGGATCCGGAATGTCCGAAAATGGGGGTGCAGAGCTTGGTTTCAAGTCTCTACCACCATCCCTTCAAAAGTTATCCCCCGAAACCTGTCGAGGTATGCACCAGAGTCCTCGAGGTTCTGGTTGACCCACTTCCCGACCTCGTAGAGACTCGAGGGTGGCACCGTTGGATCCGGAATGTCCGAAAATGGGGGTGCAGAGCTTGGTTTCAAGTCTCTACCACCATCCCTTCAAAAGTTATCCCCCGAAAACCAGTGGAGGTATGATAATGACATGGTGCTAGGGTTATAACCTAACACTGATGGCATCACAGAGCCCATGCTAGATCAAAGCACAGTGTCTGTGACGTCATCACGTTGCCTTTGATGACATCACAGCCACCTAACATTCTGATGTGTTCACTTGTGTGTGTGTGTATGTGTGTTGTGGGTGTGGGTGTGTGTGTGTGTGTGTGTGTGTGTGTGTGTGTGCAGACAAAGTTATGGGGGTGCAGAGCCTGCTTTCAAGTCTGTACCACATTCACTTCAAAAGTTATTCCACAAAAACCCGTCCAGGTATGCACCAGAGTCCTCGAGGTTCTAGTTGACCCACTTCCCAACCTTGTAGAGACTCGATGGTGGTACCCTTGGATCCGGAATGTCCAAAAATGGGGGTGCAGAGCTTAGTTTCACGTCTCTACCACCTTTCCTTCAAACGTTATCCTCCAAAAACCCGTCGAGGTATGCACCAGAGTCTTCAAGGTTCTGGTTGACCCACTTCCCGACCTCGTAGAGACGCGAGGGTGGCACCGTTGGATCCGGAATGTCCGAAAATGGGGGTGCAGAGCTTGGTTTCAAGTCTCTACCACCATCCCTTCAAAAGTTAGCTCCCGAAACCTGTCGAGGTATGCACCAGAGTCCTCGAGGTTCTGGTTGACCCACTTCCCGACGTCGTAGAGACTCGATGGTGGCACCGTTGGATCCGGAATGTCCGAAAATGGGGGTGCAGAGCTTGGTTTCAAGTCTCTACCACCATCCCTTCAAAAGTTATCCCCCAAAACCTGTCGAGGTATGCACCAGAGTCCTCGAGGTTCTGGTTGACCCACTTCCCGACCTCGTAGAGACTCGAGGGTGGCACCGTTGGATCCGGAATGTCCGAAAATGGGGGTGCAGAGCTTGGTTTCAAGTCTCTACCACCATCCCTTCAAAAGTTATCCCCCGAAAACCAGTGGAGGTATGATAATGACATGGTGCTAGGGTTATAACCTAACACTGATGGCATCACAGAGCCCATGCTAGATCAAAGCACAGTGTCTGTGACGTCATCACGTTGCCTTTGATGACATCACAGCCACCTAACATTCTGATGTGTTCACTTGTGTGTGTGTGTATGTGTGTTGTGGGTGTGGGTGTGTGTGTGTGTGTGTGTGTGTGTGTGTGTGCAGACAAAGTTATGGGGGTGCAGAGCCTGCTTTCAAGTCTGTACCACATTCACTTCAAAAGTTATTCCACAAAAACCCGTCCAGGTATGCACCAGAGTCCTCAAGGTTCTAGTTGACCCACTTCCCAACCTTGTAGAGACTCGATGGTGGTACCCTTGGATCCGGAATGTCCAAAAATGGGGGTGCAGAGCTTAGTTTCACGTCTCTACCACCTTTCCTTCAAACGTTATCCTCCAAAAACCCGTCGAGGTATGCACCAGAGTCTTCAAGGTTCTGGTTGACCCACCTCCCGACCTCGTAGAGACGCGAGGGTGGCACCGTTGGATCCGGAATGTCCAGAAATGGGGGTGCAGAGCTTGGTTTCAAGTCTCTACCACCATCCCTTCAAAAGTTAGCCCCCGAAACCTGTCGAGGTATGCACCAGAGTCCTCGAGGTTCTGGTTGACCCACTTACCGACGTCGTAGAGACTCGATGGTGGCACCGTTGGATCCGGAATGTCCGAAAATGGGGGTGCAGAGCTTGGTTTCAAGTCTCTACCACCATCCCTTCAAAAGTTATCCCCCGAAAACCAGTGGAGGTATGATAATGACATGGTGCTACGGTTATAACCTAACACTGATGGCATCACAGAGCCCATGCTAGATCAAAGCACAGTGTCTGTGACGTCATCACGTTGCCTTTGATGACATCACAGCCACCTAACATTCTGATGTGTTCACTTGTGTGTGTGTGTATGTGTGTTGTGGGTGTGGGTGTGTGTGTGTGTGTGTGTGTGTGTGTGCAGACAGAGTTATGGGGGTGCAGAGCCTGCTTTCAAGTCTGTACCACATTCACTTCAAAAGTTATTCCACAAAAACCCGTCGAGGTATGCACCAGAGTCCTCGAGGTTCTAGTTGACCCACTTCCCAACCTTGTAGAGACTCGATGGTGGTACCCTTGGATCCGGAATGTCCAAAAATGGGGGTGCAGAGCTTAGTTTCACGTCTCTACCACCTTTCCTTCAAACGTTATCCTCCAAAAACCCGTCGAGGTATGCACCAGAGTCCTCGAGGTTCTGGTTGACCCACTTCCCGACCTCGTAGAGACTCCAGGGTGGCACCGTTGGATCCGGAATGTCCGAAAATGGGGGTGCAGAGCTTGGTTTCAAGTCTCTACCACCATCCCTTCAAAAGTTATCCCCCGAAACCTGTCGAGGTATGCACCAGAGTCCTCGAGGTTCTGGTTGACCCACTTCCCGACCTCGTAGAGACTCGAGGGTGGCACCCTTGGATCCGGAATGTCCGAAAATGGGGGTGCAGAGCTTGGTTTCAAGTCTCTACCACCATCCCTTCAAAAGTTATCCCCCGAAAACCAGTGGAGGTATGATAATGACATGGTGCTAGGGTTATAACCTAACACTGATGGCATCACAGAGCCCATGCTAGATCAAAGCACAGTGTCTGTGACGTCATCACGTTGCCTTTGATGACATCACAGCCACCTAACATTCTGATGTGTTCACTTGTGTGTGTGTGTATGTGTGTTGTGGGTGTGGGTGTGTGTGTGTGTGTGTGTGTGTGTGTGTGCAGACAAAGTTATGGGGGTGCAGAGCCTGCTTTCAAGTCTGTACCACATTCACTTCAAAAGTTATTCCACAAAAACCCGTCCAGGTATGCACCAGAGTCCACGAGGTTCTAGTTGACCCACTTCCCAACCTTGTAGAGACTCGATGGTGGTACCCTTGGATCCGGAATGTCCAAAAATGGGGGGGCAGAGCTTAGTTTCACGTCTCTACCACCTTTCCTTCAAACGTTATCCTCCAAAAACCCGTCGAGGTATGCACCAGAGTCTTCAAGGTTCTGGTTGACCCACTTCCCGACCTCGTAGAGACGCGAGGGTGGCACCGTTGGATCCGGAATGTCCAGAAATGGGGGTGCAGAGCTTGGTTTCAAGTCTCTACCACCATCCCTTCAAAAGTTAGCCCCCGAAACCTGTCGAGGTATGCACCAGAGTCCTCGAGGTTCTGGTTGACCCACTTACCGACGTCGTAGAGACTCGATGGTGGCACCGTTGGATCCGGAATGTCCGAAAATGGGGGTGCAGAGCTTGGTTTCAAGTCTGTACCACCATCCCTTCAAAAGTTAGCCCCCGAAACCTGTCGAGGTATGCACCAGAGTCCTCGAGGTTCTGGTTGACCCACTTACCGACGTCGTAGAGACTCGATGGTGGCACCGTTGGATCCGGAATGTCCGAAAATGGGGGTGCAGAGCTTGGTTTCAAGTCTCTACCACCATCCCTTCAAAAGTTATCCCCCGAAAACCAGTGGAGGTATGATAATGACATGGTGCTAGGGTTATAACCTAACACTGATGGCATCACAGAGCCCATGCTAGATCAAAGCACAGTGTCTGTGACGTCATCACGTTGCCTTTGATGACATCACAGCCACCTAACATTCTGATGTGTTCACTTGTGTGTGTGTGTATGTGTGTTGTGGGTGTGGGTGTGTGTGTGTGTGTGTGTGTGTGTGTGTGCAGACAAAGTTATGGGGGTGCAGAGCCTGCTTTCAAGTCTGTACCACATTCACTTCAAAAGTTATTCCACAAAAACCCGTCCAGGTATGCACCAGAGTCCTCGAGGTTCTAGTTGACCCACTTCCCAACCTTGTAGAGACTCGATGGTGGTACCCTTGGATCCGGAATGTCCAAAAATGGGGGTGCAGAGCTTAGTTTCACGTCTCTACCACCTTTCCTTCAAACGTTATCCTCCAAAAACCCATCGAGGTATGCACCAGAGTCCTCGAGGTTCTGGTTGACCCACTTCCCGACCTCGTAGAGACTCCAGGGTGGCACCGTTGGATCCGGAATGTCCGAAAATCGGGTTGCAGAGCTTGGTTTCAAGTCTCTACCACCATCCCTTCAAAAGTTATCCCCCGAAACCTGTCGAGGTATGCACCAGAGTCCTCGAGGTTCTGGTTGACCCACTTCCCGACCTCGTAGAGACTCGAGGGTGGCACCGTTGGATCCGGAATGTCCAAAAATGGGGGTGCAGAGCTTGGTTTCAAGTCTCTACCACCATCCCTTCAAAAGTTATCCCCCGAAAACCAGTGGAGGTATGATAATGACATGGTGCTAGGGTTATAACCTAACACTGATGGCATCACAGAGCCCATGCTAGATCAAAGCACAGTGTCTGTGACGTCATCACGTTGCCTTTGATGACATCACAGCCACCTAACATTCTGATGTGTTCACTTGTGTGTGTGTGTATGTGTGTTGTGGGTGTGGGTGTGTGTGTGTGTGTGTGTGTGTGTTTGTGCAGACAAAGTTATGGGGGTGCAGAGCCTGCTTTCAAGTCTGTACCACATTCACTTCAAAAGTTATTCCACAAAAACCCGTCCAGGTATGCACCAGAGTCCTCGAGGTTCTAGTTGACCCACTTCCCAACCTTGTAGAGACTCGATGGTGGTACCCTTGGATCCGGAATGTCCAAAAATGGGGGTGCAGAGCTTAGTTTCACGTCTCTACCACCTTTCCTTCAAACGTTATCCTCCAAAAACCCGTCGAGGTATGCACCAGAGTCTTCAAGGTTCTGGTTGACCCACTTCCCGACCTCGTAGAGACGCGAGGTTGGCACCGTTGGATCCGGAATGTCCAGAAATGGGGGTGCAGAGCTTGGTTTCAAGTCTCTACCACCATCCCTTCAAAAGTTAGCCCCCGAAACCTGTCGAGGTATGCACCAGAGTCCTCGAGGTTCTGGTTGACCCACTTACCGACGTCGTAGAGACTCGATGGTGGCACCGTTGGATCCGGAATGTCCGAAAATGCGGGTGCAGAGCTTGGTTTCAAGTCTCTACCACCATCCCTTCAAACGTTATCCCCCGAAACCTGTCGAGGTATGCACCAGAGTCCTCGAGGTTCTGGTTGACCCACTTCCCGACCTCGTAGAGACTCGAGGGTGGCACCGTTGGATCCGGAATGTCCGAAAATGGGGGTGCAGAGCTTGGTTTCAAGTCTCTACCACCATCCCTTCAAAAGTTATCCCCCGAAAACCAGTGGAGGTATGATAATGACATGGTGCTAGGGTTATAACCTAACACTGATGGCATCACAGAGCCCATGCTAGATCAAAGCACAGTGTCTGTGACGTCATCACGTTGCCTTTGATGACATCACAGCCACCTAACATTCTGATGTGTTCACTTGTGTGTGTGTGTATGTGTGTTGTGGGTGTGGGTGTGTGTGTGTGTGTGTGTGTGTGTGTGCAGACAAAGTTATGGGGGTGCAGAGCCTGCTTTCAAGTCTGTACCACATTCACTTCAAAAGTTATTCCACAAAAACCCGTCCAGGTATGCACCAGAGTCCTCGAGGTTCTAGTTGACCCACTTCCCAACCTTGTAGAGACTCGATGGTGGTACCCTTGGATCCGGAATGTCCAAAAATGGGGGTGCAGAGCTTAGTTTCACGTCTCTACCACCTTTCCTTCAAACGTTATCCTCCAAAAACCCGTCGAGGTATGCACCAGAGTCTTCAAGGTTCTGGTTGACCCACTTCCCGACCTCGTAGAGACGCAAGGGTGGCACCGTTGGATCCGGAATGTCCAGAAATGGGGGTGCAGAGCTTGGTTTCAAGTCTCTACCACCATCCCTTCAAAAGTTAGCCCCCGAAACCTGTCGAGGTATGCACCAGAGTCCTCGAGGTTCTGGTTGACCCACTTACCGACGTCGTAGAGACTCGATGGTGGCACCGTTGGATCCGGAATGTCCGAAAATGGGGGTGCAGAGCTTGGTTTCAAGTCTCTACCACCATCCCTTCAAAAGTTATCCCCCGAAACCTGTCGAGGTATGCACCAGAGTCCTCGAGGTTCTGGTTGACCCACTTCCCGACCTCGTAGAGACTCGAGGGTGGCACCGTTGGATCCGGAATGTCCGAAAATGGGGGTGCAGAGCTTGGTTTCAAGTCTCTACCACCATCCCTTCAAAAGTTATCCCCCGAAAACCAGTGGAGGTATGATAATGACATGGTGCTAGGGTTATAACCTAACACTGATGGCATCACAGAGCCCATGCTAGATCAAAGCACAGTGTCTGTGACGTCATCACGTTGCCTTTGATGACATCACAGCCACCTAACATTCTGATGTGTTCACTTGTGTGTGTGTGTATGTGTGTTGTGGGTGTGGGTGTGTGTGTGTGTGTGTGTGTGTGTGTGTGTGTGCAGACAAAGTTATGGGGGTGCAGAGCCTGCTTTCAAGTCTGTACCACATTCACTTCAAAAGTTATTCCACAAAAACCCGTCCAGGTATGCACCAGAGTCCTCGAGGTTCTAGTTGACCCACTTCCCAACCTTGTAGAGACTCGATGGTGGTACCCTTGGATCCGGAATGTCCAAAAATGGGGGTGCAGAGCTTAGTTTCACGTCTCTACCACCTTTCCTTCAAACGTTATCCTCCAAAAACCCGTCGAGGTATGCACCAGAGTCTTCAAGGTTCTGGTTGACCCACTTCCCGACCTCGTAGAGACGCGAGGGTGGCACCGTTGGATCCGGAATGTCCGAAAATGGGGGTGCAGAGCTTGGTTTCAAGTCTCTACCACCATCCCTTCAAAAGTTAGCTCCCGAAACCTGTCGAGGTATGCACCAGAGTCCTCGAGGTTCTGGTTGACCCACTTCCCGACGTCGTAGAGACTCGATGGTGGCACCGTTGGATCCGGAATGTCCGAAAATGGGGGTGCAGAGCTTGGTTTCAAGTCTCTACCACCATCCCTTCAAAAGTTATCCCCCAAAACCTGTCGAGGTATGCACCAGAGTCCTCGAGGTTCTGGTTGACCCACTTCCCGACCTCGTAGAGACTCGAGGGTGGCACCGTTGGATCCGGAATGTCCGAAAATGGGGGTGCAGAGCTTGGTTTCAAGTCTCTACCACCATCCCTTCAAAAGTTATCCCCCGAAAACCAGTGGAGGTATGATAATGACATGGTGCTAGGGTTATAACCTAACACTGATGGCATCACAGAGCCCATGCTAGATCAAAGCACAGTGTCTGTGACGTCATCACGTTGCCTTTGATGACATCACAGCCACCTAACATTCTGATGTGTTCACTTGTGTGTGTGTGTATGTGTGTTGTGGGTGTGGGTGTGTGTGTGTGTGTGTGTGTGTGTGTGTGTGCAGACAAAGTTATGGGGGTGCAGAGCCTGCTTTCAAGTCTGTACCACATTCACTTCAAAAGTTATTCCACAAAAACCCGTCCAGGTATGCACCAGAGTCCTCAAGGTTCTAGTTGACCCACTTCCCAACCTTGTAGAGACTCGATGGTGGTACCCTTGGATCCGGAATGTCCAAAAATGGGGGTGCAGAGCTTAGTTTCACGTCTCTACCACCTTTCCTTCAAACGTTATCCTCCAAAAACCCGTCGAGGTATGCACCAGAGTCTTCAAGGTTCTGGTTGACCCACCTCCCGACCTCGTAGAGACGCGAGGGTGGCACCGTTGGATCCGGAATGTCCAGAAATGGGGGTGCAGAGCTTGGTTTCAAGTCTCTACCACCATCCCTTCAAAAGTTAGCCCCCGAAACCTGTCGAGGTATGCACCAGAGTCCTCGAGGTTCTGGTTGACCCACTTACCGACGTCGTAGAGACTCGATGGTGGCACCGTTGGATCCGGAATGTCCGAAAATGGGGGTGCAGAGCTTGGTTTCAAGTCTCTACCACCATCCCTTCAAAAGTTATCCCCCGAAAACCAGTGGAGGTATGATAATGACATGGTGCTACGGTTATAACCTAACACTGATGGCATCACAGAGCCCATGCTAGATCAAAGCACAGTGTCTGTGACGTCATCACGTTGCCTTTGATGACATCACAGCCACCTAACATTCTGATGTGTTCACTTGTGTGTGTGTGTATGTGTGTTGTGGGTGTGGGTGTGTGTGTGTGTGTGTGTGTGTGTGTGCAGACAGAGTTATGGGGGTGCAGAGCCTGCTTTCA
The DNA here is from genome assembly GCF_056507025.1 of Lutjanus erythropterus. Taxonomy (NCBI): domain Eukaryota; kingdom Metazoa; phylum Chordata; class Actinopteri; order Lutjaniformes; family Lutjanidae; genus Lutjanus; species Lutjanus erythropterus. The sequence continues at coordinate 32,660,760 of NC_139333.1, read as the reverse complement.
AGTCTGTACCACATTCACTTCAAAAGTTATTCCACAAAAACCCGTCGAGGTATGCACCAGAGTCCTCGAGGTTCTAGTTGACCCACTTCCCAACCTTGTAGAGACTCGATGGTGGTACCCTTGGATCCGGAATGTCCAAAAATGGGGGTGCAGAGCTTAGTTTCACGTCTCTACCACCTTTCCTTCAAACGTTATCCTCCAAAAACCCGTCGAGGTATGCACCAGAGTCCTCGAGGTTCTGGTTGACCCACTTCCCGACCTCGTAGAGACTCCAGGGTGGCACCGTTGGATCCGGAATGTCCGAAAATGGGGGTGCAGAGCTTGGTTTCAAGTCTCTACCACCATCCCTTCAAAAGTTATCCCCCGAAACCTGTCGAGGTATGCACCAGAGTCCTCGAGGTTCTGGTTGACCCACTTCCCGACCTCGTAGAGACTCGAGGGTGGCACCCTTGGATCCGGAATGTCCGAAAATGGGGGTGCAGAGCTTGGTTTCAAGTCTCTACCACCATCCCTTCAAAAGTTATCCCCCGAAAACCAGTGGAGGTATGATAATGACATGGTGCTAGGGTTATAACCTAACACTGATGGCATCACAGAGCCCATGCTAGATCAAAGCACAGTGTCTGTGACGTCATCACGTTGCCTTTGATGACATCACAGCCACCTAACATTCTGATGTGTTCACTTGTGTGTGTGTGTATGTGTGTTGTGGGTGTGGGTGTGTGTGTGTGTGTGTGTGTGTGTGTGTGCAGACAAAGTTATGGGGGTGCAGAGCCTGCTTTCAAGTCTGTACCACATTCACTTCAAAAGTTATTCCACAAAAACCCGTCCAGGTATGCACCAGAGTCCACGAGGTTCTAGTTGACCCACTTCCCAACCTTGTAGAGACTCGATGGTGGTACCCTTGGATCCGGAATGTCCAAAAATGGGGGGGCAGAGCTTAGTTTCACGTCTCTACCACCTTTCCTTCAAACGTTATCCTCCAAAAACCCGTCGAGGTATGCACCAGAGTCTTCAAGGTTCTGGTTGACCCACTTCCCGACCTCGTAGAGACGCGAGGGTGGCACCGTTGGATCCGGAATGTCCAGAAATGGGGGTGCAGAGCTTGGTTTCAAGTCTCTACCACCATCCCTTCAAAAGTTAGCCCCCGAAACCTGTCGAGGTATGCACCAGAGTCCTCGAGGTTCTGGTTGACCCACTTACCGACGTCGTAGAGACTCGATGGTGGCACCGTTGGATCCGGAATGTCCGAAAATGGGGGTGCAGAGCTTGGTTTCAAGTCTGTACCACCATCCCTTCAAAAGTTAGCCCCCGAAACCTGTCGAGGTATGCACCAGAGTCCTCGAGGTTCTGGTTGACCCACTTACCGACGTCGTAGAGACTCGATGGTGGCACCGTTGGATCCGGAATGTCCGAAAATGGGGGTGCAGAGCTTGGTTTCAAGTCTCTACCACCATCCCTTCAAAAGTTATCCCCCGAAAACCAGTGGAGGTATGATAATGACATGGTGCTAGGGTTATAACCTAACACTGATGGCATCACAGAGCCCATGCTAGATCAAAGCACAGTGTCTGTGACGTCATCACGTTGCCTTTGATGACATCACAGCCACCTAACATTCTGATGTGTTCACTTGTGTGTGTGTGTATGTGTGTTGTGGGTGTGGGTGTGTGTGTGTGTGTGTGTGTGTGTGTGAGCAGACAAAGTTATGGGGGTGCAGAGCCTGCTTTCAAGTCTGTACCACATTCACTTCAAAAGTTATTCCACAAAAACCCGTCCAGGTATGCACCAGAGTCCTCGAGGTTCTAGTTGACCCACTTCCCAACCTTGTAGAGACTCGATGGTGGTACCCTTGGATCCGGAATGTCCAAAAATGGGGGTGCAGAGCTTAGTTTCACGTCTCTACCACCTTTCCTTCAAACGTTATCCTCCAAAAACCCATCGAGGTATGCACCAGAGTCCTCGAGGTTCTGGTTGACCCACTTCCCGACCTCGTAGAGACTCCAGGGTGGCACCGTTGGATCCGGAATGTCCGAAAATCGGGTTGCAGAGCTTGGTTTCAAGTCTCTACCACCATCCCTTCAAAAGTTATCCCCCGAAACCTGTCGAGGTATGCACCAGAGTCCTCGAGGTTCTGGTTGACCCACTTCCCGACCTCGTAGAGACTCGAGGGTGGCACCGTTGGATCCGGAATGTCCAAAAATGGGGGTGCAGAGCTTGGTTTCAAGTCTCTACCACCATCCCTTCAAAAGTTATCCCCCGAAAACCAGTGGAGGTATGATAATGACATGGTGCTAGGGTTATAACCTAACACTGATGGCATCACAGAGCCCATGCTAGATCAAAGCACAGTGTCTGTGACGTCATCACGTTGCCTTTGATGACATCACAGCCACCTAACATTCTGATGTGTTCACTTGTGTGTGTGTGTATGTGTGTTGTGGGTGTGGGTGTGTGTGTGTGTGTGTGTGTGTGTTTGTGCAGACAAAGTTATGGGGGTGCAGAGCCTGCTTTCAAGTCTGTACCACATTCACTTCAAAAGTTATTCCACAAAAACCCGTCCAGGTATGCACCAGAGTCCTCGAGGTTCTAGTTGACCCACTTCCCAACCTTGTAGAGACTCGATGGTGGTACCCTTGGATCCGGAATGTCCAAAAATGGGGGTGCAGAGCTTAGTTTCACGTCTCTACCACCTTTCCTTCAAACGTTATCCTCCAAAAACCCGTCGAGGTATGCACCAGAGTCTTCAAGGTTCTGGTTGACCCACTTCCCGACCTCGTAGAGACGCGAGGTTGGCACCGTTGGATCCGGAATGTCCAGAAATGGGGGTGCAGAGCTTGGTTTCAAGTCTCTACCACCATCCCTTCAAAAGTTAGCCCCCGAAACCTGTCGAGGTATGCACCAGAGTCCTCGAGGTTCTGGTTGACCCACTTACCGACGTCGTAGAGACTCGATGGTGGCACCGTTGGATCCGGAATGTCCGAAAATGCGGGTGCAGAGCTTGGTTTCAAGTCTCTACCACCATCCCTTCAAACGTTATCCCCCGAAACCTGTCGAGGTATGCACCAGAGTCCTCGAGGTTCTGGTTGACCCACTTCCCGACCTCGTAGAGACTCGAGGGTGGCACCGTTGGATCCGGAATGTCCGAAAATGGGGGTGCAGAGCTTGGTTTCAAGTCTCTACCACCATCCCTTCAAAAGTTATCCCCCGAAAACCAGTGGAGGTATGATAATGACATGGTGCTAGGGTTATAACCTAACACTGATGGCATCACAGAGCCCATGCTAGATCAAAGCACAGTGTCTGTGACGTCATCACGTTGCCTTTGATGACATCACAGCCACCTAACATTCTGATGTGTTCACTTGTGTGTGTGTGTATGTGTGTTGTGGGTGTGGGTGTGTGTGTGTGTGTGTGTGTGTGTGTGCAGACAAAGTTATGGGGGTGCAGAGCCTGCTTTCAAGTCTGTACCACATTCACTTCAAAAGTTATTCCACAAAAACCCGTCCAGGTATGCACCAGAGTCCTCGAGGTTCTAGTTGACCCACTTCCCAACCTTGTAGAGACTCGATGGTGGTACCCTTGGATCCGGAATGTCCAAAAATGGGGGTGCAGAGCTTAGTTTCACGTCTCTACCACCTTTCCTTCAAACGTTATCCTCCAAAAACCCGTCGAGGTATGCACCAGAGTCTTCAAGGTTCTGGTTGACCCACTTCCCGACCTCGTAGAGACGCGAGGCTGGCACCGTTGGATCCGGAATGTCCAGAAATGGGGGTGCAGAGCTTGGTTTCAAGTCTCTACCACCATCCCTTCAAAAGTTAGCCCCCGAAACCTGTCGAGGTATGCACCAGAGTCCTCGAGGTTCTGGTTGACCCACTTCCCGACGTCGTAGAGACTCGATGGTGGCACCGTTGGATCCGGAATGTCCGAAAATGGGGGTGCAGAGCTTGGTTTCAAGTCTCTACCACCATCCCTTCAAAAGTTATCCCCCGAAACCTGTCGAGGTATGCACCAGAGTCCTCGAGGTTCTGGTTGACCCAATTCCCGACTTCGTAGAGACTCGAGGGTGGCACCGTTGGATCCGGAATGTCCGAAAATGGGGGTGCAGAGCTTGGTTTCAAGTCTCTACCACCATCCCTTCAAAAGTTATCCCCCGAAACCTGTCGAGGTATGCACCAGAGTCCTCGAGGTTCTGGTTGACCCACTTCCCGACCTCGTAGAGACTCGAGGGTGGCACCGTTGGATCCGGAATGTCCGAAAATGGGGGTGCAGAGCTTGGTTTCAAGTCTCTACCACCATCCCTTCAAAAGTTATCCCCCGAAAACCAGTGGAGGTATGATAATGACATGGTGCTAG
>NC_139333.1:32588904-32646404 GCF_056507025.1 Lutjanus erythropterus | reverse complement strand
GAAAATGGGGGTGCAGAGCTTGGTTTCAAGTCTCTACCACCATCCCTTCAAAAGTTATCCCCCAAAACCTGTCGAGGTATGCACCAGAGTCCTCGAGGTTCTGGTTGACCCACTTCCCGACCTCGTAGAGACTCGAGGGTGGCACCGTTGGATCCGGAATGTCCGAAAATGGGGGTGCAGAGCTTGGTTTCAAGTCTCTACCACCATCCCTTCAAAAGTTATCCCCCGAAAACCAGTGGAGGTATGATAATGACATGGTGCTAGGGTTATAACCTAACACTGATGGCATCACAGAGCCCATGCTAGATCAAAGCACAGTGTCTGTGACGTCATCACGTTGCCTTTGATGACATCACAGCCACCTAACATTCTGATGTGTTCACTTGTGTGTGTGTGTATGTGTGTTGTGGGTGTGGGTGTGTGTGTGTGTGTGTGTGTGTGTGTGTGCAGACAAAGTTATGGGGGTGCAGAGCCTGCTTTCAAGTCTGTACCACATTCACTTCAAAAGTTATTCCACAAAAACCCGTCCAGGTATGCACCAGAGTCCTCGAGGTTCTAGTTGACCCACTTCCCAACCTTGTAGAGACTCGATGGTGGTACCCTTGGATCCGGAATGTCCAAAAATGGGGGTGCAGAGCTTAGTTTCACGTCTCTACCACCTTTCCTTCAAACGTTATCCTCCAAAAACCCGTCGAGGTATGCACCAGAGTCTTCAAGGTTCTGGTTGACCCACTTCCCGACCTCGTAGAGACGCGAGGGTGGCACCGTTGGATCCGGAATGTCCAGAAATGGGGGTGCAGAGCTTGGTTTCAAGTCTCTACCACCATCCCTTCAAATGTTAGCCCCCGAAACCTGTCGAGGTATGCACCAGAGTCCTCGAGGTTCTGGTTGACCCACTTCCCGACGTCGTAGAGACTCGATGGTGGCACCGTTGGATCCGGAATGTCCGAAAATGGGGGTGCAGAGCTTGGTTTCAAGTCTCTACCACCATCCCTTCAAAAGTTATCCCCCGAAACCTGTCGAGGTATGCACCAGAGTCCTCGAGGTTCTGGTTGACCCACTTCCCGACTTCGTAGAGACTCGAGGGTGGTACCGTTGGATCCGGAATGTCCGACAATGGGGGTGCAGAGCTTGGTTTCAAGTCTCTACCACCATCCCTTCAAAAGTTATCCCCCGAAAACCAGTGGAGGTATGATAATGACATGGTGCTAGGGTTATAACCTAACACTGATGGCATCACAGAGCCCATGCTAGATCAAAGCACAGTGTCTGTGACGTCATCACGTTGCCTTTGATGACATCACAGCCACCTAACATTCTGATGTGTTCACTTGTGTGTGTGTGTATGTGTGTTGTGGGTGTGGGTGTGTGTGTGTGTGTGTGTGTGTGTGTGTGTGCAGACAAAGTTATGGGGGTGCAGAGCCTGCTTTCAAGTCTGTACCACATTCACTTCAAAAGTTATTCCACAAAAACCCGTCCAGGTATGCACCAGAGTCCTCGAGGTTCTAGTTGACCCACTTCCCAACCTTGTAGAGACTCGATGGTGGTACCCTTGGATCCGGAATGTCCAAAAATGGGGGTGCAGAGCTTAGTTTCACGTCTCTACCACCTTTCCTTCAAACGTTATCCTCCAAAAACCCATCGAGGTATGCACCAGAGTCCTCGAGGTTCTGGTTGACCCACTTCCCGACCTCGTAGAGACTCCAGGGTGGCACCGTTGGATCCGGAATGTCCGAAAATGGGGGTGCAGAGCTTGGTTTCAAGTCTCTACCACCATCCCTTCAAAAGTTATCCCCCGAAAACCAGTGGAGGTATGATAATGACATGGTGCTAGGGTTATAACCTAACACTGATGGCATCACAGAGCCCATGCTAGATCAAAGCACAGTGTCTGTGACGTCATCACGTTGCCTTTGATGACATCACAGCCACCTAACATTCTGATGTGTTCACTTGTGTGTGTGTGTATGTGTGTTGTGGGTGTGGGTGTGTGTGTGTGTGTGTGTGTGTGTGTGTGTGTGTGTGTGCAGACAAAGTTATGGGGGTGCAGAGCCTGCTTTCAAGTCTGTACCACATTCACTTCAAAAGTTATTCAACAAAAACCCGTCCAGGTATGCACCAGAGTCCTCGAGGTTCTAGTTGACCCACTTCCCAACCTTGTAGAGACTCGATGGTGGTACCCTTGGATCCGGAATGTCCAAAAATGGGGGTGCAGAGCTTAGTTTCACGTCTCTACCACCTTTCCTTCAAACGTTATCCTCCAAAAACCCGTCGAGGTATGCACCAGAGTCTTCAAGGTTCTGGTTGACCCACTTCCCGACCTCGTAGAGACGCGAGGGTGGCACCGTTGGATCCGGAATGTCCGAAAATGGGGGTGCAGAGCTTGGTTTCAAGTCTCTACCACCATCCCTTCAAAAGTTATCCCCCGAAACCTGTCGAGGTATGCACCAGAGTCCTCGAGGTTCTGGTTGACCCACTTCCCGAGGTCGTAGAGACTCGATGGTGGCACCGTTGGATCCGGAATGTCCGAAAATGGGGGTGCAGAGCTTGGTTTCAAGTCTCTACCACCATCCCTTCAAAAGTTATCCGCCAAAACCTGTCGAGGTATGCACCAGAGTCCTCGAGGTTCTGGTTGACCCACTTCCCGACCTCGTAGAGACTCGAGGGTGGCACCGTTGGATCCGGAATGTCCGATAATGGGGGTGCAGAGCTTGGTTTCAAGTCTCTACCACCATCCCTTCAAAAGTTATCCGCCAAAACCTGTCGAGGTATGCACCAGAGTCCTCGAGGTTCTGGTTGACCCACTTCCCGACCTCGTAGAGACGCGAGGGTGGCACCGTTGGATCCGGAATGTCCAGAAATGGGGGTGCAGAGCTTGGTTTCAAGTCTCTACCACCATCCCTTCAAAAGTTATCCCCCGAAACCTGTCGAGGTATGCACCAGAGTCCTCAAGGTTCTGGTTGACCCACTTCCCGACGTCGTAGAGACTCGGGGGTGGCACCGTTGGATCCGGAATGTCCGAAAATGGGCGTGCAGAGCTTGGTTTCAAGTCTCTACCACCATCCCTTCAAAAGTTATCCCCCAAAACCTGTCGAGGTATGCACCAGAGTCCTCGAGGTTCTGGTTGACCCACTTCCCGACCTCGTAGAGACTCGAGGGTGGCACCGTTGGATCCGGAATGTCCGAAAATGGGGGTGCAGAGCTTGGTTTCAAGTCTCTACCACCATCCCTTCAAAAGTTATCCCCCGAAAACCAGTGGAGGTATGATAATGACATGGTGCTAGGGTTATAACCTAACACTGATGGCATCACAGAGCCCATGCTAGATCAAAGCACAGTGTCTGTGACGTCATCACGTTGCCTTTGATGACATCACAGCCACCTAACATTCTGATGTGTTCACTTGTGTGTGTGTGTATGTGTGTTGTGGGTGTGGGTGTGTGTGTGTGTGTGTGTGTGTGTGTGTGTGCAGACAAAGTTATGGGGGTGCAGAGCCTGCTTTCAAGTCTGTACCACATTCACTTCAAAAGTTATTCCACAAAAACCCGTCCAGGTATGCACCAGAGTCCTCGAGGTTCTAGTTGACCCACTTCCCAACCTTGTAGAGACTCGATGGTGGTACCCTTGGATCCGGAATGTCCAAAAATGGGGGTGCAGAGCTTAGTTTCACGTCTCTACCACCTTTCCTTCAAACGTTATCCTCCAAAAACCCGTCGAGGTATGCACCAGAGTCCTCGAGGTTCTGGTTGACCCACTTCCCGACCTCGTAGAGACTCGAGGGTGGCACCGTTGGATCCGGAATGTCCGAAAATGGGGGTGCAGAGCTTGGTTTCAAGTCTCTACCACCATCCCTTCAAAAGTTATCCCCCGAAAACCAGTGGAGGTATGATAATGACATGGTGCTAGGGTTATAACCTAACACTGATGGCATCACAGAGCCCATGCTAGATCAAAGCACAGTGTCTGTGACGTCATCACGTTGCCTTTGATGACATCACAGCCACCTAACATTCTGATGTGTTCACTTGTGTGTGTGTGTATGTGTGTTGTGGGTGTGTGTGTGTGTGTGTGTGTGTGTGTGTGTGTGTGTGTGTGTGTGCAGACAAAGTTATGGGGGTGCAGAGCCTGCTTTCAAGTCTGTACCACATTCACTTCAAAAGTTATTCCACAAAAACCCGTCCAGGTATGCACCAGAGTCCTCGAGGTTCTAGTTGACCCACTTCCCAACCTTGTAGAGACTCGATGGTGGTACCCTTGGATCCGGAATGTCCAAAAATGGGGGTGCAGAGCTTAGTTTCACGTCTCTACCACCTTTCCTTCAAACGTTATCCTCCAAAAACCCGTCGAGGTATTCACCAGAGTCTTCAAGGTTCTGGTTGACCCACTTCCCGACCTCGTAGAGACGCGAGGGTGGCACCGTTGGATCCGGAATGTCCAGAAATGGGGGTGCAGAGCTTGGTTTCAAGTCTCTACCACCATCCCTTCAAAAGTTATCCCCCGAAACCTGTCGAGGTATGCACCAGAGTCCTCGAGGTTCTGGTTGACCCACTTCCCGACGTCGTAGAGACTCGGGGGTGGCACCGTTGGATCCGGAATGTCCGAAAATGGGCGTGCAGAGCTTGGTTTCAAGTCTCTACCACCATCCCTTCAAAAGTTATCCCCCAAAACCTGTCGAGGTATGCACCAGAGTCCTCGAGGTTCTGGTTGACCCACTTCCCGACCTCGTAGAGACTCGAGGGTGGCACCGTTGGATCCGGAATGTCCGAAAATGGGGGTGCAGAGCTTGGTTTCAAGTCTCTACCACCATCCCTTCAAAAGTTATCCCCCGAAAACCAGTGGAGGTATGATAATGACATGGTGCTAGGGTTATAACCTAACACTGATGGCATCACAGAGCCCATGCTAGATCAAAGCACAGTGTCTGTGACGTCATCACGTTGCCTTTGATGACATCACAGCCACCTAACATTCTGATGTGTTCACTTGTGTGTGTGTGTATGTGTGTTGTGGGTGTGTGTGTGTGTGTGTGTGTGTGTGTGTGTGTGTGCAGACAAAGTTATGGGGGTGCAGAGCCTGCTTTCAAGTCTGTACCACATTCACTTCAAAAGTTATTCCACAAAAACCCGTCCAGGTATGCACCAGAGTCCTCGAGGTTCTAGTTGACCCACTTCCCAACCTTGTAGAGACTCGATGGTGGTACCCTTGGATCCGGAATGTCCAAAAATGGGGGTGCAGAGCTTAGTTTCACGTCTCTACCACCTTTCCTTCAAACGTTATCCTCCAAAAACCCGTCGAGGTATGCACCAGAGTCTTCAAGGTTCTGGTTGACCCACTTCCCGACCTCGTAGAGACGCGAGGGTGGCACCGTTGGATCCGGAATGTCCAGAAATGGGGGTGCAGAGCTTGGTTTCAAGTCTCTACCACCATCCCTTCAAAAGTTAGCCCCCGAAACCTGTCGAGGTATGCACCAGAGTCCTCGAGGTTCTTGTTGACCCACTTCCCGACGTCGTAGAGACTCGATGGTGGCACCGTTGGATCCGGAATGTCCGAAAATGGGGGTGCAGAGCTTGGTTTCAAGTCTCTACCACCATCCCTTCAAAAGTTATCTCCCGAAACCTGTCGAGGTATGCACCAGAGTCCTCGAGGTTCTGGTTGACCCACTTCCCGACCTCGTAGAGACTCGAGGGTGGCACCGTTGGATCCGGAATGTCCGAAAATGGGGGTGCAGAGCTTGGTTTCAAGTCTCTACCACCATCCCTTCAAAAGTTATCCCCCGAAAACCAGTGGAGGTATGATAATGACATGGTGCTAGGTTTATAACCTAACACTGATGGCATCACAGAGCCCATGCTAGATCAAAGCACAGTGTCTGTGACGTCATCACGTTGCCTTTGATGACATCACAGCCACCTAACATTCTGATGTGTTCACTTGTGTGTGTGTGTATGTGTGTTGTGGGTGTGTGTGTGTGTGTGTGTGTGTGTGTGTGTGTGTGTGCAGACAAAGTTATGGGGGTGCAGAGCCTGCTTTCAAGTCTGTACCACATTCACTTCAAAAGTTATTCCACAAAAACCCGTCCAGGTATGCACCAGAGTCCTCGAGGTTCTAGTTGACCCACTTCCCAACCTTGTAGAGACTCGATGGTGGTACCCTTGGATCCGGAATGTCCAAAAATGGGGGTGCAGAGCTTAGTTTCACGTCTCTACCACCTTTCCTTCAAACGTTATCCTCCAAAAACCCGTCAAGGTATGCACCAGAGTCTTCAAGGTTCTGGTTGACCCACTTCCCGACCTCGTAGAGACGCGAGGGTGGCACCGTTGGATCCGGAATGTCCAGAAATGGGGGTGCAGAGCTTGGTTTCAAGTCTCTACCACCATCCCTTCAAAAGTTAGCCCCCGAAACCTGTCGAGGTATGCACCAGAGTCCTCGAGGTTCTTGTTGACCCACTTCCCGACGTCGTAGAGACTCGATGGTGGCACCGTTGGATCCGGAATGTCCGAAAATGGGGGTGCAGAGCTTGGTTTCAAGTCTCTACCACCATCCCTTCAAAAGTTATCTCCCGAAACCTGTCGAGGTATGCACCAGAGTCCTCGAGGTTCTGGTTGACCCACTTCCCGACCTCGTAGAGACTCGAGGGTGGCACCGTTGGATCCGGAATGTCCAAAAATGGGGGTGCAGAGCTTAGTTTCACGTCTCTACCACCTTTCCTTCAAACGTTATCCTCCAAAAACCCGTCGAGGTATGCACCAGAGTCTTCAAGGTTCTGGTTGACCCACTTCCCGACCTCGTAGAGACGCGAGGGTGGCACCGTTGGATCCGGAATGTCCAGAAATGGGGGTGCAGAGCTTGGTTTCAAGTCTCTACCACCATCCCTTCAAAAGTTATCCCCCGAAACCTGTCGAGGTATGCACCAGAGTCCTCGAGGTTCTGGTTGACCCACTTCCCGACGTCGTAGAGACTCGGGGGTGGCACCGTTGGATCCGGAATGTCCGAAAATGGGCGTGCAGAGCTTGGTTTCAAGTCTCTACCACCATCCCTTCAAAAGTTATCCCCCAAAACCTGTCGAGGTATGCACCAGAGTCCTCGAGGTTCTGGTTGACCCACTTCCCGACCTCGTAGAGACTCGAGGGTGGCACCGTTGGATCCGGAATGTCCGAAAATGGGGGTGCAGAGCTTGGTTTCAAGTCTCTACCACCATCCCTTCAAAAGTTATCCCCCGAAAACCAGTGGAGGTATGATAATGACATGGTGCTAGGGTTATAACCTAACACTGATGGCATCACAGAGCCCATGCTAGATCAAAGCACAGTGTCTGTGACGTCATCACGTTGCCTTTGATGACATCACAGCCACCTAACATTCTGATGTGTTCACTTGTGTGTGTGTGTATGTGTGTTGTGGGTGTGTGTGTGTGTGTGTGTGTGTGTGTGTGTGTGTGTGTGTGCAGACAAAGTTATGGGGGTGCAGAGCCTGCTTTCAAGTCTGTACCACATTCACTTCAAAAGTTATTCCACAAAAACCCGTCCAGGTATGCACCAGAGTCCTCGAGGTTCTAGTTGACCCACTTCCCAACCTTGTAGAGACTCGATGGTGGTACCCTTGGATCCGGAATGTCCAAAAATGGGGGTGCAGAGCTTAGTTTCACGTCTCTACCACCTTTCCTTCAAACGTTATCCTCCAAAAACCCGTCGAGGTATGCACCAGAGTCTTCAAGGTTCTGGTTGACCCACTTCCCGACCTCGTAGAGACGCGAGGGTGGCACCGTTGGATCCGGAATGTCCAGAAATGGGGGTGCAGAGCTTGGTTTCAAGTCTCTACCACCATCCCTTCAAAAGTTAGCCCCCGAAACCTGTCGAGGTATGCACCAGAGTCCTCGAGGTTCTTGTTGACCCACTTCCCGACGTCGTAGAGACTCGATGGTGGCACCGTTGGATCCGGAATGTCCGAAAATGGGGGTGCAGAGCTTGGTTTCAAGTCTCTACCACCATCCCTTCAAAAGTTATCTCCCGAAACCTGTCGAGGTATGCACCAGAGTCCTCGAGGTTCTGGTTGACCCACTTCCCGACCTCGTAGAGACTCGAGGGTGGCACCGTTGGATCCGGAATGTCCGAAAATGGGGGTGCAGAGCTTGGTTTCAAGTCTCTACCACCATCCCTTCAAAAGTTATCCCCCGAAAACCAGTGGAGGTATGATAATGACATGGTGCTAGGTTTATAACCTAACACTGATGGCATCACAGAGCCCATGCTAGATCAAAGCACAGTGTCTGTGACGTCATCACGTTGCCTTTGATGACATCACAGCCACCTAACATTCTGATGTGTTCACTTGTGTGTGTGTGTATGTGTGTTGTGGGTGTGTGTGTGTGTGTGTGTGTGTGTGTGTGTGTGTGTGCAGACAAAGTTATGGGGGTGCAGAGCCTGCTTTCAAGTCTGTACCACATTCACTTCAAAAGTTATTCCACAAAAACCCGTCCAGGTATGCACCAGAGTCCTCGAGGTTCTAGTTGACCCACTTCCCAACCTTGTAGAGACTCGATGGTGGTACCCTTGGATCCGGAATGTCCAAAAATGGGGGTGCAGAGCTTAGTTTCACGTCTCTACCACCTTTCCTTCAAACGTTATCCTCCAAAAACCCGTCAAGGTATGCACCAGAGTCTTCAAGGTTCTGGTTGACCCACTTCCCGACCTCGTAGAGACGCGAGGGTGGCACCGTTGGATCCGGAATGTCCAGAAATGGGGGTGCAGAGCTTGGTTTCAAGTCTCTACCACCATCCCTTCAAAAGTTAGCCCCCGAAACCTGTCGAGGTATGCACCAGAGTCCTCGAGGTTCTTGTTGACCCACTTCCCGACGTCGTAGAGACTCGATGGTGGCACCGTTGGATCCGGAATGTCCGAAAATGGGGGTGCAGAGCTTGGTTTCAAGTCTCTACCACCATCCCTTCAAAAGTTATCTCCCGAAACCTGTCGAGGTATGCACCAGAGTCCTCGAGGTTCTGGTTGACCCACTTCCCGACCTCGTAGAGACTCGAGGGTGGCACCGTTGGATCCGGAATGTCCAAAAATGGGGGTGCAGAGCTTAGTTTCACGTCTCTACCACCTTTCCTTCAAACGTTATCCTCCAAAAACCCGTCGAGGTATGCACCAGAGTCTTCAAGGTTCTGGTTGACCCACTTCCCGACCTCGTAGAGACGCGAGGGTGGCACCGTTGGATCCGGAATGTCCAGAAATGGGGGTGCAGAGCTTGGTTTCAAGTCTCTACCACCATCCCTTCAAAAGTTATCCCCCGAAACCTGTCGAGGTATGCACCAGAGTCCTCGAGGTTCTGGTTGACCCACTTCCCGACGTCGTAGAGACTCGGGGGTGGCACCGTTGGATCCGGAATGTCCGAAAATGGGCGTGCAGAGCTTGGTTTCAAGTCTCTACCACCATCCCTTCAAAAGTTATCCCCCAAAACCTGTCGAGGTATGCACCAGAGTCCTCGAGGTTCTGGTTGACCCACTTCCCGACCTCGTAGAGACTCGAGGGTGGCACCGTTGGATCCGGAATGTCCGAAAATGGGGGTGCAGAGCTTGGTTTCAAGTCTCTACCACCATCCCTTCAAAAGTTATCCCCCGAAAACCAGTGGAGGTATGATAATGACATGGTGCTAGGGTTATAACCTAACACTGATGGCATCACAGAGCCCATGCTAGATCAAAGCACAGTGTCTGTGACGTCATCACGTTGCCTTTGATGACATCACAGCCACCTAACATTCTGATGTGTTCACTTGTGTGTGTGTGTATGTGTGTTGTGGGTGTGTGTGTGTGTGTGTGTGTGTGTGTGTGTGTGTGTGCAGACAAAGTTATGGGGGTGCAGAGCCTGCTTTCAAGTCTGTACCACATTCACTTCAAAAGTTATTCCACAAAAACCCGTCCAGGTATGCACCAGAGTCCTCGAGGTTCTAGTTGACCCACTTCCCAACCTTGTAGAGACTCGATGGTGGTACCCTTGGATCCGGAATGTCCAAAAATGGGGGTGCAGAGCTTAGTTTCACGTCTCTACCACCTTTCCTTCAAACGTTATCCTCCAAAAACCTGTCGAGGTATGCACCAGAGTCTTCAAGGTTCTGGTTGACCCACTTCCCGACCTCGTAGAGACGCGAGGGTGGCACCGTTGGATCCGGAATGTCCAGAAATGGGGGTGCAGAGCTTGGTTTCAAGTCTCTACCACCATCCCTTCAAAAGTTAGCCCCCGAAACCTGTCGAGGTATGCACCAGAGTCCTCGAGGTTCTTGTTGACCCACTTCCCGACGTCGTAGAGACTCGATGGTGGCACCGTTGGATCCGGAATGTCCGAAAATGGGGGTGCAGAGCTTGGTTTCAAGTCTCTACCACCATCCCTTCAAAAGTTATCTCCCGAAACCTGTCGAGGTATGCACCAGAGTCCTCGAGGTTCTGGTTGACCCACTTCCCGACCTCGTAGAGACTCGAGGGTGGCACCGTTGGATCCGGAATGTCCGAAAATGGGGGTGCAGAGCTTGGTTTCAAGTCTCTACCACCATCCCTTCAAAAGTTATCCCCCGAAAACCAGTGGAGGTATGATAATGACATGGTGCTAGGTTTATAAACTACCACTGATGGCATCACAGAGCCCATGCTAGATCAAAGCACAGTGTCTGTGACGTCATCACGTTGCCTTTGATGACATCACAGCCACCTAACATTCTGATGTGTTCACTTGTGTGTGTGTGTATGTGTGTTGTGGGTGTGGGTGTGTGTGTGTGTGTGTGTGTGTGTGTGCAGACAAAGTTATGGGGGTGCAGAGCCTGCTTTCAAGTCTGTACCACATTCACTTCAAAAGTTATTCCACAAAAACCCGTCCAGGTATGCACCAGAGTCCTCGAGGTTCTAGTTGACCCACTTCCCAACCTTGTAGAGACTCGATGGTGGTACCCTTGGATCCGGAATGTCCAAAAATGGGGGTGCAGAGCTTAGTTTCACGTCTCTACCACCTTTCCTTCAAACGTTATCCTCCAAAAACCCGTCGAGGTATGCACCAGAGTCCTCGAGGTTCTGGTTGACCCACTTCCCGACCTCGTAGAGACTCGATGGTGGCACCGTTGGATCCGGAATGTCCGAAAATGGGGGTGCAGAGCTTGGTTTCAAGTCTCTACCACCATCCCTTCAAAAGTTATCCCCCGAAACCTGTCGAGGTATGCACCAGAGTCCTCGAGGTTCTGGTTGACCCACTTCCCGACGTCGTAGAGACTCGAGGGTGGCACCGTTGGATCCGGAATGTCCGAAAATGGGGGTGCAGAGCTTGGTTTCAAGTCTCTACCACCATCCCTTCAAAAGTTATCCCCCGAAAACCAGTGGAGGTATGATAATGACATGGTGCTAGGGTTATAACCTAACACTGATGGCATCACAGAGCCCATGCTAGATCAAAGCACAGTGTCTGTGACGTCATCACGTTGCCTTTGATGACATCACAGCCACCTAACATTCTGATGTGTTCACTTGTGTGTGTGTGTATGTGTGTTGTGGGTGTGGGTGTGTGTGTGTGTGTGTGTGTGTGTGTGCAGACAAAGTTATGGGGGTGCAGAGCCTGCTTTCAAGTCTGTACCACATTCACTTCAAAAGTTATTCCACAAAAACCCGTCGAGGTATGCACCAGAGTCCTCGAGGTTCTAGTTGACCCACTTCCCAACCTTGTAGAGACTCGATGGTGGTACCCTTGGATCCGGAATGTCCAAAAATGGGGGTGCAGAGCTTAGTTTCACGTCTCTACCACCTTTCCTTCAAACGTTATCCTCCAAAAACCCGTCGAGGTATGCACCAGAGTCTTCAAGGTTCTGGTTGACCCACTTCCCGACCTCGTAGAGACGCGAGGGTGGCACCGTTGGATCCGGAATGTCCGAAAATGGGGGTGCAGAGCTTGGTTTCAAGTCTCTACCACCATCCCTTCAAAAGTTATCCCCCGAAACCTGTCGAGGTATGCACCAGAGTCCTCGAGGTTCTGGTTGACCCACTTCCCGAGGTCGTAGAGACTCGATGGTGGCACCGTTGGATCCGGAATGTCCGAAAATGGGGGTGCAGAGCTTGGTTTCAAGTCTCTACCACCATCCCTTCAAAAGTTATCCCCCGAAAACCAGTGGAGGTATGATAATGACATGGTGCTAGGGTTATAACCTAACACTGATGGCATCACAGAGCCCATGCTAGATCAAAGCACAGTGTCTGTGACGTCATCACGTTGCCTTTGATGACATCACAGCCACCTAACATTCTGATGTGTTCACTTGTGTGTGTGTGTATGTGTGTTGTGGGTGTGGGTGTGTGTGTGTGTGTGTGTGTGTGTGTGTGTGCAGACAAAGTTATGGGGGTGCAGAGCCTGCTTTCAAGTCTGTACCACATTCACTTCAAAAGTTATTCCACAAAAACCCGTCCAGGTATGCACCAGAGTCCTCGAGGTTCTAGTTGACCCACTTCCCAACCTTGTAGAGACTCGATGGTGGTACCCTTGGATCCGGAATGTCCAAAAATGGGGGTGCAGAGCTTAGTTTCACGTCTCTACCACCTTTCCTTCAAACGTTATCCTCCAAAAACCCGTCGAGGTATGCACCAGAGTCTTCAAGGTTCTGGTTGACCCACTTCCCGACCTCGTAGAGACGCGAGGGTGGCACCGTTGGATCCGGAATGTCCAGAAATGGGGGTGCAGAGCTTGGTTTCAAGTCTCTACCACCATCCCTTCAAAAGTTAGCCCCCGAAACCTGTCGAGGTATGCACCAGAGTCCTCGAGGTTCTTGTTGACCCACTTCCCGACGTCGTAGAGACTCGATGGTGGCACCGTTGGATCCGGAATGTCCGAAAATGGGGGTGCAGAGCTTGGTTTCAAGTCTCTACCACCATCCCTTCAAAAGTTATCTCCCGAAACCTGTCGAGGTATGCACCAGAGTCCTCGAGGTTCTGGTTGACCCACTTCCCGACCTCGTAGAGACTCGAGGGTGGCACCGTTGGATCCGGAATGTCCGAAAATGGGGGTGCAGAGCTTGGTTTCAAGTCTCTACCACCATCCCTTCAAAAGTTATCCCCCGAAAACCAGTGGAGGTATGATAATGACATGGTGCTAGGTTTATAACCTAACACTGATGGCATCACAGAGCCCATGCTAGATCAAAGCACAGTGTCTGTGACGTCATCACGTTGCCTTTGATGACATCACAGCCACCTAACATTCTGATGTGTTCACTTGTGTGTGTGTGTATGTGTGTTGTGGGTGTGTGTGTGTGTGTGTGTGTGTGTGTGTGTGTGTGTGTGTGCAGACAAAGTTATGGGGGTGCAGAGCCTGCTTTCAAGTCTGTACCACATTCACTTCAAAAGTTATTCCACAAAAACCCGTCCAGGTATGCACCGGAGTCCTCGAGGTTCTAGTTGACCCACTTCCCAACCTTGTAGAGACTCGATGGTGGTACCCTTGGATCCGGAATGTCCAAAAATGGGGGTGCAGAGCTTAGTTTCACGTCTCTACCACCTTTCCTTCAAACGTTATCCTCCAAAAACCCGTCGAGGTATGCACCAGAGTCTTCAAGGTTCTGGTTGACCCACTTCCCGACCTCGTAGAGACGCGAGGGTGGCACCGTTGGATCCGGAATGTCCAGAAATGGGGGTGCAGAGCTTGGTTTCAAGTCTCTACCACCATCCCTTCAAAAGTTAGCCCCCGAAACCTGTCGAGGTATGCACCAGAGTCCTCGAGGTTCTTGTTGACCCACTTCCCGACGTCGTAGAGACTCGATGGTGGCACCGTTGGATCCGGAATGTCCGAAAATGGGGGTGCAGAGCTTGGTTTCAAGTCTCTACCACCATCCCTTCAAAAGTTATCTCCCGAAACCTGTCGAGGTATGCACCAGAGTCCTCGAGGTTCTGGTTGACCCACTTCCCGACCTCGTAGAGACTCGAGGGTGGCACCGTTGGATCCGGAATGTCCAAAAATGGGGGTGCAGAGCTTAGTTTCACGTCTCTACCACCTTTCCTTCAAACGTTATCCTCCAAAAACCCGTCGAGGTATGCACCAGAGTCTTCAAGGTTCTGGTTGACCCACTTCCCGACCTCGTAGAGACGCGAGGGTGGCACCGTTGGATCCGGAATGTCCAGAAATGGGGGTGCAGAGCTTGGTTTCAAGTCTCTACCACCATCCCTTCAAAAGTTATCCCCCGAAACCTGTCGAGGTATGCACCAGAGTCCTCGAGGTTCTGGTTGACCCACTTCCCGACGTCGTAGAGACTCGGGGGTGGCACCGTTGGATCCGGAATGTCCGAAAATGGGCGTGCAGAGCTTGGTTTCAAGTCTCTACCACCATCCCTTCAAAAGTTATCCCCCAAAACCTGTCGAGGTATGCACCAGAGTCCTCGAGGTTCTGGTTGACCCACTTCCCGACCTCGTAGAGACTCGAGGGTGGCACCGTTGGATCCGGAATGTCCGAAAATGGGGGTGCAGAGCTTGGTTTCAAGTCTCTACCACCATCCCTTCAAAAGTTATCCCCCGAAAACCAGTGGAGGTATGATAATGACATGGTGCTAGGGTTATAACCTAACACTGATGGCATCACAGAGCCCATGCTAGATCAAAGCACAGTGTCTGTGACGTCATCACGTTGCCTTTGATGACATCACAGCCACCTAACATTCTGATGTGTTCACTTGTGTGTGTGTGTATGTGTGTTGTGGGTGTGTGTGTGTGTGTGTGTGTGTGTGTGTGTGTGTGCAGACAAAGTTATGGGGGTGCAGAGCCTGCTTTCAAGTCTGTACCACATTCACTTCAAAAGTTATTCCACAAAAACCCGTCCAGGTATGCACCAGAGTCCTCGAGGTTCTAGTTGACCCACTTCCCAACCTTGTAGAGACTCGATGGTGGTACCCTTGGATCCGGAATGTCCAAAAATGGGGGTGCAGAGCTTAGTTTCACGTCTCTACCACCTTTCCTTCAAACGTTATCCTCCAAAAACCTGTCGAGGTATGCACCAGAGTCTTCAAGGTTCTGGTTGACCCACTTCCCGACCTCGTAGAGACGCGAGGGTGGCACCGTTGGATCCGGAATGTCCAGAAATGGGGGTGCAGAGCTTGGTTTCAAGTCTCTACCACCATCCCTTCAAAAGTTAGCCCCCGAAACCTGTCGAGGTATGCACCAGAGTCCTCGAGGTTCTTGTTGACCCACTTCCCGACGTCGTAGAGACTCGATGGTGGCACCGTTGGATCCGGAATGTCCGAAAATGGGGGTGCAGAGCTTGGTTTCAAGTCTCTACCACCATCCCTTCAAAAGTTATCTCCCGAAACCTGTCGAGGTATGCACCAGAGTCCTCGAGGTTCTGGTTGACCCACTTCCCGACCTCGTAGAGACTCGAGGGTGGCACCGTTGGATCCGGAATGTCCGAAAATGGGGGTGCAGAGCTTGGTTTCAAGTCTCTACCACCATCCCTTCAAAAGTTATCCCCCGAAAACCAGTGGAGGTATGATAATGACATGGTGCTAGGTTTATAACCTAACACTGATGGCATCACAGAGCCCATGCTAGATCAAAGCACAGTGTCTGTGACGTCATCACGTTGCCTTTGATGACATCACAGCCACCTAACATTCTGATGTGTTCACTTGTGTGTGTGTGTATGTGTGTTGTGGGTGTGGGTGTGTGTGTGTGTGTGTGTGTGTGTGTGCAGACAAAGTTATGGGGGTGCAGAGCCTGCTTTCAAGTCTGTACCACATTCACTTCAAAAGTTATTCCACAAAAACCCGTCCAGGTATGCACCAGAGTCCTCGAGGTTCTAGTTGACCCACTTCCCAACCTTGTAGAGACTCGATGGTGGTACCCTTGGATCCGGAATGTCCAAAAATGGGGGTGCAGAGCTTAGTTTCACGTCTCTACCACCTTTCCTTCAAACGTTATCCTCCAAAAACCCGTCGAGGTATGCACCAGAGTCTTCAAGGTTCTGGTTGACCCACTTCCCGACCTCGTAGAGACGCGAGGGTGGCACCGTTGGATCCGGAATGTCCGAAAATGGGGGTGCAGAGCTTGGTTTCAAGTCTCTACCACCATCCCTTCAAAAGTTATCCCCCGAAACCTGTCGAGGTATGCACCAGAGTCCTCGAGGTTCTGGTTGACCCACTTCCCGACGTCGTAGAGACTCGAGGGTGGCACCGTTGGATCCGGAATGTCCGAAAATGGGGGTGCAGAGCTTGGTTTCAAGTCTCTACCACCATCCCTTCAAAAGTTATCCCCCGAAAACCAGTGGAGGTATGATAATGACATGGTGCTAGGGTTATAACCTAACACTGATGGCATCACAGAGCCCATGCTAGATCAAAGCACAGTGTCTGTGACGTCATCACGTTGCCTTTGATGACATCACAGCCACCTAACATTCTGATGTGTTCACTTGTGTGTGTGTGTATGTGTGTTGTGGGTGTGGGTGTGTGTGTGTGTGTGTGTGTGTGTGTGTGTGCAGACAAAGTTATGGGGGTGCAGAGCCTGCTTTCAAGTCTGTACCACATTCACTTCAAAAGTTATTCCACAAAAACCCGTCCAGGTATGCACCAGAGTCCTCGAGGTTCTAGTTGACCCACTTCCCAACCTTGTAGAGACTCGATGGTGGTACCCTTGGATCCGGAATGTCCAAAAATGGGGGTGCAGAGCTTAGTTTCACGTCTCTACCACCTTTCCTTCAAACGTTATCCTCCAAAAACCCGTCGAGGTATGCACCAGAGTCTTCAAGGTTCTGGTTGACCCACTTCCCGACCTCGTAGAGACGCGAGGGTGGCACCGTTGGATCCGGAATGTCCGAAAATGGGGGTGCAGAGCTTGGTTTCAAGTCTCTACCACCATCCCTTCAAAAGTTATCCCCCGAAACCTGTCGAGGTATGCACCAGAGTCCTCGAGGTTCTGGTTGACCCACTTCCCGAGGTCGTAGAGACTCGATGGTGGCACCGTTGGATCCGGAATGTCCGAAAATGGGGGTGCAGAGCTTGGTTTCAAGTCTCTACCACCATCCCTTCAAAAGTTATCCCCCGAAAACCAGTGGAGGTATGATAATGACATGGTGCTAGGGTTATAACCTAACACTGATGGCATCACAGAGCCCATGCTAGATCAAAGCACAGTGTCTGTGACGTCATCACGTTGCCTTTGATGACATCACAGCCACCTAACATTCTGATGTGTTCACTTGTGTGTGTGTGTATGTGTGTTGTGGGTGTGTGTGTGTGTGTGTGTGTGTGTGTGTGTGTGTGTGCAGACAAAGTTATGGGGGTGCAGAGCCTGCTTTCAAGTCTGTACCACATTCACTTCAAAAGTTATTCCACAAAAACCCGTCCAGGTATGCACCAGAGTCCTCGAGGTTCTAGTTGACCCACTTCCCAACCTTGTAGAGACTCGATGGTGGTACCCTTGGATCCGGAATGTCCAAAAATGGGGGTGCAGAGCTTAGTTTCACGTCTCTACCACCTTTCCTTCAAACGTTATCCTCCAAAAACCTGTCGAGGTATGCATCAGAGTCTTCAAGGTTCTGGTTGACCCACTTCCCGACCTCGTAGAGACGCGAGGGTGGCACCGTTGGATCCGGAATGTCCAGAAATGGGGGTGCAGAGCTTGGTTTCAAGTCTCTACCACCATCCCTTCAAAAGTTAGCCCCCGAAACCTGTCGAGGTATGCACCAGAGTCCTCGAGGTTCTTGTTGACCCACTTCCCGACGTCGTAGAGACTCGATGGTGGCACCGTTGGATCCGGAATGTCCGAAAATGGGGGTGCAGAGCTTGGTTTCAAGTCTCTACCACCATCCCTTCAAAAGTTATCTCCCGAAACCTGTCGAGGTATGCACCAGAGTCCTCGAGGTTCTGGTTGACCCACTTCCCGACCTCGTAGAGACTCGAGGGTGGCACCGTTGGATCCGGAATGTCCGAAAATGGGGGTGCAGAGCTTGGTTTCAAGTCTCTACCACCATCCCTTCAAAAGTTATCCCCCGAAAACCAGTGGAGGTATGATAATGACATGGTGCTAGGTTTATAACCTAACACTGATGGCATCACAGAGCCCATGCTAGATCAAAGCACAGTGTCTGTGACGTCATCACGTTGCCTTTGATGACATCACAGCCACCTAACATTCTGATGTGTTCACTTGTGTGTGTGTGTATGTGTGTTGTGGGTGTGGGTGTGTGTGTGTGTGTGTGTGTGTGTGTGCAGACAAAGTTATGGGGGTGCAGAGCCTGCTTTCAAGTCTGTACCACATTCACTTCAAAAGTTATTCCACAAAAACCCGTCCAGGTATGCACCAGAGTCCTCGAGGTTCTAGTTGACCCACTTCCCAACCTTGTAGAGACTCGATGGTGGTACCCTTGGATCCGGAATGTCCAAAAATGGGGGTGCAGAGCTTAGTTTCACGTCTCTACCACCTTTCCTTCAAACGTTATCCTCCAAAAACCCGTCGAGGTATGCACCAGAGTCTTCAAGGTTCTGGTTGACCCACTTCCCGACCTCGTAGAGACGCGAGGGTGGCACCGTTGGATCCGGAATGTCCGAAAATGGGGGTGCAGAGCTTGGTTTCAAGTCTCTACCACCATCCCTTCAAAAGTTATCCCCCGAAACCTGTCGAGGTATGCACCAGAGTCCTCGAGGTTCTGGTTGACCCACTTCCCGAGGTCGTAGAGACTCGATGGTGGCACCGTTGGATCCGGAATGTCCGAAAATGGGGGTGCAGAGCTTGGTTTCAAGTCTCTACCACCATCCCTTCAAAAGTTATCCCCCGAAAACCAGTGGAGGTATGATAATGACATGGTGCTAGGGTTATAACCTAACACTGATGGCATCACAGAGCCCATGCTAGATCAAAGCACAGTGTCTGTGACGTCATCACGTTGCCTTTGATGACATCACAGCCACCTAACATTCTGATGTGTTCACTTGTGTGTGTGTGTATGTGTGTTGTGGGTGTGTGTGTGTGTGTGTGTGTGTGTGTGTGTGTGTGTGCAGACAAAGTTATGGGGGTGCAGAGCCTGCTTTCAAGTCTGTACCACATTCACTTCAAAAGTTATTCCACAAAAACCCGTCCAGGTATGCACCAGAGTCCTCGAGGTTCTAGTTGACCCACTTCCCAACCTTGTAGAGACTCGATGGTGGTACCCTTGGATCCGGAATGTCCAAAAATGGGGGTGCAGAGCTTAGTTTCACGTCTCTACCACCTTTCCTTCAAACGTTATCCTCCAAAAACCTGTCGAGGTATGCATCAGAGTCTTCAAGGTTCTGGTTGACCCACTTCCCGACCTCGTAGAGACGCGAGGGTGGCACCGTTGGATCCGGAATGTCCAGAAATGGGGGTGCAGAGCTTGGTTTCAAGTCTCTACCACCATCCCTTCAAAAGTTAGCCCCCGAAACCTGTCGAGGTATGCACCAGAGTCCTCGAGGTTCTTGTTGACCCACTTCCCGACGTCGTAGAGACTCGATGGTGGCACCGTTGGATCCGGAATGTCCGAAAATGGGGGTGCAGAGCTTGGTTTCAAGTCTCTACCACCATCCCTTCAAAAGTTATCTCCCGAAACCTGTCGAGGTATGCACCAGAGTCCTCGAGGTTCTGGTTGACCCACTTCCCGACCTCGTAGAGACTCGAGGGTGGCACCGTTGGATCCGGAATGTCCGAAAATGGGGGTGCAGAGCTTGGTTTCAAGTCTCTACCACCATCCCTTCAAAAGTTATCCCCCGAAAACCAGTGGAGGTATGATAATGACATGGTGCTAGGTTTATAACCTAACACTGATGGCATCACAGAGCCCATGCTAGATCAAAGCACAGTGTCTGTGACGTCATCACGTTGCCTTTGATGACATCACAGCCACCTAACATTCTGATGTGTTCACTTGTGTGTGTGTGTATGTGTGTTGTGGGTGTGGGTGTGTGTGTGTGTGTGTGTGTGTGTGTGCAGACAAAGTTATGGGGGTGCAGAGCCTGCTTTCAAGTCTGTACCACATTCACTTCAAAAGTTATTCCACAAAAACCCGTCCAGGTATGCACCAGAGTCCTCGAGGTTCTAGTTGACCCACTTCCCAACCTTGTAGAGACTCGATGGTGGTACCCTTGGATCCGGAATGTCCAAAAATGGGGGTGCAGAGCTTAGTTTCACGTCTCTACCACCTTTCCTTCAAACGTTATCCTCCAAAAACCCGTCGAGGTATGCACCAGAGTCTTCAAGGTTCTGGTTGACCCACTTCCCGACCTCGTAGAGACGCGAGGGTGGCACCGTTGGATCCGGAATGTCCGAAAATGGGGGTGCAGAGCTTGGTTTCAAGTCTCTACCACCATCCCTTCAAAAGTTATCCCCCGAAACCTGTCGAGGTATGCACCAGAGTCCTCGAGGTTCTGGTTGACCCACTTCCCGACGTCGTAGAGACTCGAGGGTGGCACCGTTGGATCCGGAATGTCCGAAAATGGGGGTGCAGAGCTTGGTTTCAAGTCTCTACCACCATCCCTTCAAAAGTTATCCCCCGAAAACCAGTGGAGGTATGATAATGACATGGTGCTAGGGTTATAACCTAACACTGATGGCATCACAGAGCCCATGCTAGATCAAAGCACAGTGTCTGTGACGTCATCACGTTGCCTTTGATGACATCACAGCCACCTAACATTCTGATGTGTTCACTTGTGTGTGTGTGTATGTGTGTTGTGGGTGTGGGTGTGTGTGTGTGTGTGTGTGTGTGTGTGTGTGCAGACAAAGTTATGGGGGTGCAGAGCCTGCTTTCAAGTCTGTACCACATTCACTTCAAAAGTTATTCCACAAAAACCCGTCCAGGTATGCACCAGAGTCCTCGAGGTTCTAGTTGACCCACTTCCCAACCTTGTAGAGACTCGATGGTGGTACCCTTGGATCCGGAATGTCCAAAAATGGGGGTGCAGAGCTTAGTTTCACGTCTCTACCACCTTTCCTTCAAACGTTATCCTCCAAAAACCCGTCGAGGTATGCACCAGAGTCTTCAAGGTTCTGGTTGACCCACTTCCCGACCTCGTAGAGACGCGAGGGTGGCACCGTTGGATCCGGAATGTCCGAAAATGGGGGTGCAGAGCTTGGTTTCAAGTCTCTACCACCATCCCTTCAAAAGTTATCCCCCGAAACCTGTCGAGGTATGCACCAGAGTCCTCGAGGTTCTGGTTGACCCACTTCCCGAGGTCGTAGAGACTCGATGGTGGCACCGTTGGATCCGGAATGTCCGAAAATGGGGGTGCAGAGCTTGGTTTCAAGTCTCTACCACCATCCCTTCAAAAGTTATCCCCCGAAAACCAGTGGAGGTATGATAATGACATGGTGCTAGGGTTATAACCTAACACTGATGGCATCACAGAGCCCATGCTAGATCAAAGCACAGTGTCTGTGACGTCATCACGTTGCCTTTGATGACATCACAGCCACCTAACATTCTGATGTGTTCACTTGTGTGTGTGTGTATGTGTGTTGTGGGTGTGGGTGTGTGTGTGTGTGTGTGTGTGTGTGTGTGTGTGCAGACAAAGTTATGGGGGTGCAGAGCCTGCTTTCAAGTCTGTACCACATTCACTTCAAAAGTTATTCCACAAAAACCCGTCCAGGTATGCACCAGAGTCCTCGAGGTTCTAGTTGACCCACTTCCCAACCTTGTAGAGACTCGATGGTGGTACCCTTGGATCCGGAATGTCCAAAAATGGGGGTGCAGAGCTTAGTTTCACGTCTCTACCACCTTTCCTTCAAACGTTATCCTCCAAAAACCCGTCGAGGTATGCACCAGAGTCTTCAAGGTTCTGGTTGACCCACTTCCCGACCTCGTAGAGACGCGAGGGTGGCACCGTTGGATCCTGAATGTCCAGAAATGGGGGTGCAGAGCTTGGTTTCAAGTCTCTACCACCATCCCTTCAAAAGTTAGCCCCCGAAACCTGTCGAGGTATGCACCAGAGTCCTCGAGGTTCTGGTTGACCCACTTCCCGACGTCGTAGAGACTCGATGGTGGCACCGTTGGATCCGGAATGTCCGAAAATGGGGGTGCAGAGCTTGGTTTCAAGTCTCTACCACCATCCCTTCAAAAGTTATCTCCCGAAACCTGTCGAGGTATGCACCAGAGTCCTCGAGGTTCTGGTTGACCCACTTCCCGACCTCGTAGAGACTCGAGGGTGGCACCGTTGGATCCGGAATGTCCGAAAATGGGGGTGCAGAGCTTGGTTTCAAGTCTCTACCACCATCCCTTCAAAAGTTATCCCCCGAAAACCAGTGGAGGTATGATAATGACATGGTGCTAGGGTTATAACCTAACACTGATGGCATCACAGAGCCCATGCTAGATCAAAGCACAGTGTCTGTGACGTCATCACGTTGCCTTTGATGACATCACAGCCACCTAACATTCTGATGTGTTCACTTGTGTGTGTGTGTATGTGTGTTGTGGGTGTGGGTGTGTGTGTGTGTGTGTGTGTGTGTGTGTGTGTGTGCAGACAAAGTTATGGGGGTGCAGAGCCTGCTTTCAAGTCTGTACCACATTCACTTCAAAAGTTATTCCACAAAAACCCGTCCAGGTATGCACCAGAGTCCTCGAGGTTCTAGTTGACCCACTTCCCAACCTTGTAGAGACTCGATGGTGGTACCCTTGGATCCGGAATGTCCAAAAATGGGGGTGCAGAGCTTAGTTTCACGTCTCTACCACCTTTCCTTCAAACGTTATCCTCCAAAAACCCGTCGAGGTATGCACCAGAGTCTTCAAGGTTCTGGTTGACCCACTTCCCGACCTCGTAGAGACGCGAGGGTGGCACCGTTGGATCCGGAATGTCCAGAAATGGGGGTGCAGAGCTTGGTTTCAAGTCTCTACCACCATCCCTTCAAAAGTTATCCCCCGAAACCTGTCGAGGTATGCACCAGAGTCCTCGAGGTTCTGGTTGACCCACTTCCCGACGTCGTAGAGACTCAGGGGTGGAACCGTTGGATCCGGAATGTCCGAAAATGGGGGTGCAGAGCTTGGTTTCAAGTCTCTACCACCATCCCTTCAAAAGTTATCCGCCAAAACCTGTCGAGGTATGCACCAGAGTCCTCGAGGTTCTGGTTGACCCACTTCCCGACCTCGTAGAGACTCGAGGGTGGCACCGTTGGATCCGGAATGTCCGAAAATGGGGGTGCAGAGCTTGGTTTCAAGTCTCTACCACCATCCCTTCAAAAGTTATCCCCCGAAAACCAGTGGAGGTATGATAATGACATGGTGCTAGGGTTATAACCTAACACTGATGGCATCACAGAGCCCATGCTAGATCAAAGCACAGTGTCTGTGACGTCATCACGTTGCCTTTGATGACATCACAGCCACCTAACATTCTGATGTGTTCACTTGTGTGTGTGTGTATGTGTGTTGTGGGTGTGTGTGTGTGTGTGTGTGTGTGTGTGTGTGTGTGTGTGTGTGTGTGCAGACAAAGTTATGGGGGTGCAGAGCCTGCTTTCAAGTCTGTACCACATTCACTTCAAAAGTTATTCCACAAAAACCCGTCCAGGTATGCACCAGAGTCCTCGAGGTTCTAGTTGACCCACTTCCCAACCTTGTAGAGACTCGATGGTGGTACCCTTGGATCCGGAATGTCCAAAAATGGGGGTGCAGAGCTTAGTTTCACGTCTCTACCACCTTTCCTTCAAACGTTATCCTCCAAAAACCCGTCGAGGTATGCACCAGAGTCTTCAAGGTTCTGGTTGACCCACTTCCCGACCTCGTAGAGACGCGAGGGTGGCACCGTTGGATCCGGAATGTCCAGAAATAGGGGTGCAGAGCTTGGTTTCAAGTCTCTACCACCATCCCTTCAAAAGTTAGCCCCCGAAACCTGTCGAGGTATGCACCAGAGTCCTCGAGGTTCTTGTTGACCCACTTCCCGACGTCGTAGAGACTTGATGGTGGCACCGTTGGATCCGGAATGTCCGAAAATGGGGGTGCAGAGCTTGGTTTCAAGTCTCTACCACCATCCCTTCAAAAGTTATCTCCCGAAACCTGTCGAGGTATGCACCAGAGTCCTCGAGGTTCTGGTTGACCCACTTCCCGACCTCGTAGAGACTCGAGGGTGGCACCGTTGGATCCGGAATGTCCAAAAATGGGGGTGCAGAGCTTAGTTTCACGTCTCTACCACCTTTCCTTCAAACGTTATCCTCCAAAAACCCGTCGAGGTATGCACCAGAGTCTTCAAGGTTCTGGTTGACCCACTTCCCGACCTCGTAGAGACGCGAGGGTGGCACCGTTGGATCCGGAATGTCCAGAAATGGGGGTGCAGAGCTTGGTTTCAAGTCTCTACCACCATCCCTTCAAAAGTTATCCCCCGAAACCTGTCGAGGTATGCACCAGAGTCCTCGAGGTTCTGGTTGACCCACTTCCCGACGTCGTAGAGACTCGGGGGTGGCACCGTTGGATCCGGAATGTCCGAAAATGGGCGTGCAGAGCTTGGTTTCAAGTCTCTACCACCATCCCTTCAAAAGTTATCCCCCAAAACCTGTCGAGGTATGCACCAGAGTCCTCGAGGTTCTGGTTGACCCACTTCCCGACCTCGTAGAGACTCGAGGGTGGCACCGTTGGATCCGGAATGTCCGAAAATGGGGGTGCAGAGCTTGGTTTCAAGTCTCTACCACCATCCCTTCAAAAGTTATCCCCCGAAAACCAGTGGAGGTATGATAATGACATGGTGCTAGGGTTATAACCTAACACTGATGGCATCACAGAGCCCATGCTAGATCAAAGCACAGTGTCTGTGACGTCATCACGTTGCCTTTGATGACATCACAGCCACCTAACATTCTGATGTGTTCACTTGTGTGTGTGTGTATGTGTGTTGTGGGTGTGTGTGTGTGTGTGTGTGTGTGTGTGTGTGTGTGCAGACAAAGTTATGGGGGTGCAGAGCCTGCTTTCAAGTCTGTACCACATTCACTTCAAAAGTTATTCCACAAAAACCCGTCCAGGTATGCACCAGAGTCCTCGAGGTTCTAGTTGACCCACTTCCCAACCTTGTAGAGACTCGATGGTGGTACCCTTGGATCCGGAATGTCCAAAAATGGGGGTGCAGAGCTTAGTTTCACGTCTCTACCACCTTTCCTTCAAACGTTATCCTCCAAAAACCCGTCGAGGTATGCACCAGAGTCTTCAAGGTTCTGGTTGACCCACTTCCCGACCTCGTAGAGACGCGAGGGTGGCACCGTTGGATCCGGAATGTCCAGAAATGGGGGTGCAGAGCTTGGTTTCAAGTCTCTACCACCATCCCTTCAAAAGTTAGCCCCCGAAACCTGTCGAGGTATGCACCAGAGTCCTCGAGGTTCTTGTTGACCCACTTCCCGACGTCGTAGAGACTCGATGGTGGCACCGTTGGATCCGGAATGTCCGAAAATGGGGGTGCAGAGCTTGGTTTCAAGTCTCTACCACCATCCCTTCAAAAGTTATCTCCCGAAACCTGTCGAGGTATGCACCAGAGTCCTCGAGGTTCTGGTTGACCCACTTCCCGACCTCGTAGAGACTCGAGGGTGGCACCGTTGGATCCGGAATGTCCGAAAATGGGGGTGCAGAGCTTGGTTTCAAGTCTCTACCACCATCCCTTCAAAAGTTATCCCCCGAAAACCAGTGGAGGTATGATAATGACATGGTGCTAGGTTTATAACCTAACACTGATGGCATCACAGAGCCCATGCTAGATCAAAGCACAGTGTCTGTGACGTCATCACGTTGCCTTTGATGACATCACAGCCACCTAACATTCTGATGTGTTCACTTGTGTGTGTGTGTATGTGTGTTGTGGGTGTGTGTGTGTGTGTGTGTGTGTGTGTGTGTGTGTGTGCAGACAAAGTTATGGGGGTGCAGAGCCTGCTTTCAAGTCTGTACCACATTCACTTCAAAAGTTATTCCACAAAAACCCGTCCAGGTATGCACCAGAGTCCTCGAGGTTCTAGTTGACCCACTTCCCAACCTTGTAGAGACTCGATGGTGGTACCCTTGGATCCGGAATGTCCAAAAATGGGGGTGCAGAGCTTAGTTTCACGTCTCTACCACCTTTCCTTCAAACGTTATCCTCCAAAAACCCGTCGAGGTATGCACCAGAGTCTTCAAGGTTCTGGTTGACCCACTTCCCGACCTCGTAGAGACGCGAGGGTGGCACCGTTGGATCCGGAATGTCCGAAAATGGGGGTGCAGAGCTTGGTTTCAAGTCTCTACCACCATCCCTTCAAAAGTTATCCCCCGAAACCTGTCGAGGTATGCACCAGAGTCCTCGAGGTTCTGGTTGACCCACTTCCCGAGGTCGTAGAGACTCGATGGTGGCACCGTTGGATCCGGAATGTCCGAAAATGGGGGTGCAGAGCTTGGTTTCAAGTCTCTACCACCATCCCTTCAAAAGTGATCCCCCGAAAACCAGTGGAGGTATGATAATGACATGGTGCTAGGGTTATAACCTAACACTGATGGCATCACAGAGCCCATGCTAGATCAAAGCACAGTGTCTGTGACGTCATCACGTTGCCTTTGATGACATCACAGCCACCTAACATTCTGATGTGTTCACTTGTGTGTGTGTGTATGTGTGTTGTGGGTGTGTGTGTGTGTGTGTGTGTGTGTGTGTGTGTGTGCAGACAAAGTTATGGGGGTGCAGAGCCTGCTTTCAAGTCTGTACCACATTCACTTCAAAAGTTATTCCACAAAAACCCGTCCAGGTATGCACCAGAGTCCTCGAGGTTCTAGTTGACCCACTTCCCAACCTTGTAGAGACTCGATGGTGGTACCCTTGGATCCGGAATGTCCAAAAATGGGGGTGCAGAGCTTAGTTTCACGTCTCTACCACCTTTCCTTCAAACGTTATCCTCCAAAAACCCGTCGAGGTATGCACCAGAGTCTTCAAGGTTCTGGTTGACCCACTTCCCGACCTCGTAGAGACGCGAGGGTGGCACCGTTGGATCCTGAATGTCCAGAAATGGGGGTGCAGAGCTTGGTTTCAAGTCTCTACCACCATCCCTTCAAAAGTTAGCCCCCGAAACCTGTCGAGGTATGCACCAGAGTCCTCGAGGTTCTGGTTGACCCACTTCCCGACGTCGTAGAGACTCGATGGTGGCACCGTTGGATCCGGAATGTCCGAAAATGGGGGTGCAGAGCTTGGTTTCAAGTCTCTACCACCATCCCTTCAAAAGTTATCTCCCGAAACCTGTCGAGGTATGCACCAGAGTCCTCGAGGTTCTGGTTGACCCACTTCCCGACCTCGTAGAGACTCGAGGGTGGCACCGTTGGATCCGGAATGTCCGAAAATGGGGGTGCAGAGCTTGGTTTCAAGTCTCTACCACCATCCCTTCAAAAGTTATCCCCCGAAAACCAGTGGAGGTATGATAATGACATGGTGCTAGGTTTATAACCTAACACTGATGGCATCACAGAGCCCATGCTAGATCAAAGCACAGTGTCTGTGACGTCATCACGTTGCCTTTGATGACATCACAGCCACCTAACATTCTGATGTGTTCACTTGTGTGTGTGTGTATGTGTGTTGTGGGTGTGGGTGTGTGTGTGTGTGTGTGTGTGTGTGTGTGTGCAGACAAAGTTATGGGGGTGCAGAGCCTGCTTTCAAGTCTGTACCACATTCACTTCAAAAGTTATTCCACAAAAACCCGTCCAGGTATGCACCAGAGTCCTCGAGGTTCTAGTTGACCCACTTCCCAACCTTGTAGAGACTCGATGGTGGTACCCTTGGATCCGGAATGTCCAAAAATGGGGGTGCAGAGCTTAGTTTCACGTCTCTACCACCTTTCCTTCAAACGTTATCCTCCAAAAACCCGTCGAGGTATGCACCAGAGTCTTCAAGGTTCTGGTTGACCCACTTCCCGACCTCGTAGAGACGCTAGGATGGCACCGTTGGATCCGGAATGTCCAGAAATGGGGGTGCAGAGCTTGGTTTCAAGTCTCTACCACCATCCCTTCAAAAGTTATCCCCCGAAACCTGTCGAGGTATGCACCAGAGTCCTCGAGGTTCTGGTTGACCCACTTCCCGACGTCGTAGAGACTCGGGGGTGGCACCGTTGGATCCGGAATGTCCGAAAATGGGGGTGCAGAGCTTGGTTTCAAGTCTCTACCACCATCCCTTCAAAAGTTATCCCCCAAAACCTGTCGAGGTATGCACCAGAGTCCTCGAGGTTCTGGTTGACCCACTTCCCGACCTCGTAGAGACTCGAGGGTGGCACCGTTGGATCCGGAATGTCCGAAAATGGGGGTGCAGAGCTTGGTTTCAAGTCTCTACCACCATCCCTTCAAAAGTTATCCCCCGAAAACCAGTGGAGGTATGATAATGACATGGTGCTAGGTTTATAACCTAACACTGATGGCATCACAGAGCCCATGCTAGATCAAAGCACAGTGTCTGTGACGTCATCACGTTGCCTTTGATGACATCACAGCCACCTAACATTCTGATGTGTTCACTTGTGTGTGTGTGTATGTGTGTTGTGGGTGTGGGTGTGTGTGTGTGTGTGTGTGTGTGTGTGCAGACAAAGTTATGGGGGTGCAGAGCCTGCTTTCAAGTCTGTACCACATTCACTTCAAAAGTTATTCCACAAAAACCCGTCGAGGTATGCACCAGAGTCCTCGAGGTTCTAGTTGACCCACTTCCCAACCTTGTAGAGACTCGATGGTGGTACCCTTGGATCCGGAATGTCCAAAAATGGGGGTGCAGAGCTTAGTTTCACGTCTCTACCACCTTTCCTTCAAACGTTATCCTCCAAAAACCCGTCGAGGTATGCACCAGAGTCTTCAAGGTTCTGGTTGACCCACTTCCCGACCTCGTAGAGACGCGAGGGTGGCACCGTTGGATCCGGAATGTCCGAAAATGGGGGTGCAGAGCTTGGTTTCAAGTCTCTACCACCATCCCTTCAAAAGTTATCCCCCGAAACCTGTCGAGGTATGCACCAGAGTCCTCGAGGTTCTGGTTGACCCACTTCCCGAGGTCGTAGAGACTCGATGGTGGCACCGTTGGATCCGGAATGTCCGAAAATGGGGGTGCAGAGCTTGGTTTCAAGTCTCTACCACCATCCCTTCAAAAGTGATCCCCCGAAAACCAGTGGAGGTATGATAATGACATGGTGCTAGGGTTATAACCTAACACTGATGGCATCACAGAGCCCATGCTAGATCAAAGCACAGTGTCTGTGACGTCATCACGTTGCCTTTGATGACATCACAGCCACCTAACATTCTGATGTGTTCACTTGTGTGTGTGTGTATGTGTGTTGTGGGTGTGTGTGTGTGTGTGTGTGTGTGTGTGTGTGTGTGCAGACAAAGTTATGGGGGTGCAGAGCCTGCTTTCAAGTCTGTACCACATTCACTTCAAAAGTTATTCCACAAAAACCCGTCCAGGTATGCACCAGAGTCCTCGAGGTTCTAGTTGACCCACTTCCCAACCTTGTAGAGACTCGGTGGTGGTACCCTTGGATCCGGAATGTCCAAAAATGGGGGTGCAGAGCTTAGTTTCACGTCTCTACCACCTTTCCTTCAAACGTTATCCTCCAAAAACCCGTCGAGGTATGCACCAGAGTCTTCAAGGTTCTGGTTGACCCACTTCCCGACCTCGTAGAGACGCGAGGGTGGCACCGTTGGATCCTGAATGTCCAGAAATGGGGGTGCAGAGCTTGGTTTCAAGTCTCTACCACCATCCCTTCAAAAGTTAGCCCCCGAAACCTGTCGAGGTATGCACCAGAGTCCTCGAGGTTCTGGTTGACCCACTTCCCGACGTCGTAGAGACTCGATGGTGGCACCGTTGGATCCGGAATGTCCGAAAATGGGGGTGCAGAGCTTGGTTTCAAGTCTCTACCACCATCCCTTCAAAAGTTATCTCCCGAAACCTGTCGAGGTATGCACCAGAGTCCTCGAGGTTCTGGTTGACCCACTTCCCGACCTCGTAGAGACTCGAGGGTGGCACCGTTGGATCCGGAATGTCCGAAAATGGGGGTGCAGAGCTTGGTTTCAAGTCTCTACCACCATCCCTTCAAAAGTTATCCCCCGAAAACCAGTGGAGGTATGATAATGACATGGTGCTAGGTTTATAACCTAACACTGATGGCATCACAGAGCCCATGCTAGATCAAAGCACAGTGTCTGTGACGTC
This sequence comes from Lutjanus erythropterus, assembly GCF_056507025.1. NCBI lineage: Eukaryota > Metazoa > Chordata > Actinopteri > Lutjaniformes > Lutjanidae > Lutjanus > Lutjanus erythropterus. The sequence continues at coordinate 32,616,287 of NC_139333.1, read as the reverse complement.
ATCACGTTGCCTTTGATGACATCACAGCCACCTAACATTCTGATGTGTTCACTTGTGTGTGTGTGTATGTGTGTTGTGGGTGTGGGTGTGTGTGTGTGTGTGTGTGTGTGTGTGCAGACAAAGTTATGGGGGTGCAGAGCCTGCTTTCAAGTCTGTACCACATTCACTTCAAAAGTTATTCCACAAAAACCCGTCCAGGTATGCACCAGAGTCCTCGAGGTTCTAGTTGACCAACTTCCCAACCTTGTAGAGACTCGATGGTGGTACCCTTGGATCCGGAATGTCCAAAAATGGGGGTGCAGAGCTTAGTTTCACGTCTCTACCACCTTTCCTTCAAACGTTATCCTCCAAAAACCCGTCGAGGTATGCACCAGAGTCTTCAAGGTTCTGGTTGACCCACTTCCCGACCTCGTAGAGACGCGAGGGTGGCACCGTTGGATCCGGAATGTCCGAAAATGGGGGTGCAGAGCTTGGTTTCAAGTCTCTACCACCATCCCTTCAAAAGTTATCCCCCGAAACCTGTCGAGGTATGCACCAGAGTCCTCGAGGTTCTGGTTGACCCACTTCCCGACGTCGTAGAGACTCGAGGGTGGCACCGTTGGATCCGGAATGTCCGAAAATGGGGGTGCAGAGCTTGGTTTCAAGTCTCTACCACCATCCCTTCAAAAGTTATCCCCCGAAAACCAGTGGAGGTATGATAATGACATGGTGCTAGGGTTATAACCTAACACTGATGGCATCACAGAGCCCATGCTAGATCAAAGCACAGTGTCTGTGACGTCATCACGTTGCCTTTGATGACATCACAGCCACCTAACATTCTGATGTGTTCACTTGTGTGTGTGTGTATGTGTGTTGTGGGTGTGGGTGTGTGTGTGTGTGTGTGTGTGTGTGTGCAGACAAAGTTATGGGGGTGCAGAGCCTGCTTTCAAGTCTGTACCACATTCACTTCAAAAGTTATTCCACAAAAACCCGTCGAGGTATGCACCAGAGTCCTCGAGGTTCTAGTTGACCCACTTCCCAACCTTGTAGAGACTCGATGGTGGTACCCTTGGATCCGGAATGTCCAAAAATGGGGGTGCAGAGCTTAGTTTCACGTCTCTACCACCTTTCCTTCAAACGTTATCCTCCAAAAACCCGTCGAGGTATGCACCAGAGTCTTCAAGGTTCTGGTTGACCCACTTCCCGACCTCGTAGAGACGCGAGGGTGGCACCGTTGGATCCGGAATGTCCAGAAATGGGGGTGCAGAGCTTGGTTTCAAGTCTCTACCACCATCCCTTCAAAAGTTATCCCCCGAAACCTGTCGAGGTATGCACCAGAGTCCTCGAGGTTCTGGTTGACCCACTTCCCGACGTCGTAGAGACTCGGGGGTGGCACCGTTGGATCCGGAATGTCCGAAAATGGGGGTGCAGAGCTTGGTTTCAAGTCTCTACCACCATCCCTTCAAAAGTTATCCCCCGAAACCTGTCGAGGTATGCACCAGAGTCCTCGAGGTTCTGGTTGACCCACTTCCCGACCTCGTAGAGACTCGAGGGTGGCACCGTTGGATCCGGAATGTCCGAAAATGGGGGTGCAGAGCTTGGTTTCAAGTCTCTACCACCATCCCTTCAAAAGTTATCCCCCGAAAACCAGTGGAGGTATGATAATGACATGGTGCTAGGGTTATAACCTAACACTGATGGCATCACAGAGCCCATGCTAGATCAAAGCACAGTGTCTGTGACGTCATCACGTTGCCTTTGATGACATCACAGCCACCTAACATTCTGATGTGTTCACTTGTGTGTGTGTGTATGTGTGTTGTGGGTGTGGGTGTGTGTGTGTGAGTGTGTGTGTGTGTGCAGACAAAGTTATGGGGGTGCAGAGCCTGCTTTCAAGTCTGTACCACATTCACTTCAAAAGTTATTCCACAAAAACCCGTCGAGGTATGCACCAGAGTCCTCGAGGTTCTAGTTGACCCACTTCCCAACCTTGTAGAGACTCGATGGTGGTACCCTTGGATCCGGAATGTCCAAAAATGGGGGTGCAGAGCTTAGTTTCACGTCTCTACCACCTTTCCTTCAAACGTTATCCTCCAAAAACCCGTCGAGGTATGCACCAGAGTCTTCAAGGTTCTGGTTGACCCACTTCCCGACCTCGTAGAGACGCGAGGGTGGCACCGTTGGATCCGGAATGTCCGAAAATGGGGGTGCAGAGCTTGGTTTCAAGTCTCTACCACCATCCCTTCAAAAGTTATCCCCCGAAACCTGTCGAGGTATGCACCAGAGTCCTCGAGGTTCTGGTTGACCCACTTCCCGAGGTCGTAGAGACTCGATGGTGGCACCGTTGGATCCGGAATGTCCGAAAATGGGGGTGCAGAGCTTGGTTTCAAGTCTCTACCACCATCCCTTCAAAAGTTATCCCCCGAAAACCAGTGGAGGTATGATAATGACATGGTGCTAGGGTTATAACCTAACACTGATGGCATCACAGAGCCCATGCTAGATCAAAGCACAGTGTCTGTGACGTCATCACGTTGCCTTTGATGACATCACAGCCACCTAACATTCTGATGTGTTCACTTGTGTGTGTGTGTATGTGTGTTGTGGGTGTGTGTGTGTGTGTGTGTGTGTGTGTGTGTGCAGACAAAGTTATGGGGGTGCAGAGCCTGCTTTCAAGTCTGTACCACATTCACTTCAAAAGTTATTCCACAAAAACCCGTCCAGGTATGCACCAGAGTCCTCGAGGTTCTAGTTGACCCACTTCCCAACCTTGTAGAGACTCGATGGTGGTACCCTTGGATCCGGAATGTCCAAAAATGGGGGTGCAGAGCTTAGTTTCACGTCTCTACCACCTTTCCTTCAAACGTTATCCTCCAAAAACCCGTCGAGGTATGCACCAGAGTCTTCAAGGTTCTGGTTGACCCACTTCCCGACCTCGTAGAGACGCGAGGGTGGCACCGTTGGATCCTGAATGTCCAGAAATGGGGGTGCAGAGCTTGGTTTCAAGTCTCTACCACCATCCCTTCAAAAGTTAGCCCCCGAAACCTGTCGAGGTATGCACCAGAGTCCTCGAGGTTCTGGTTGACCCACTTCCCGACGTCGTAGAGACTCGATGGTGGCACCGTTGGATCCGGAATGTCCGAAAATGGGGGTGCAGAGCTTGGTTTCAAGTCTCTACCACCATCCCTTCAAAAGTTATCCCCCGAAAACCAGTGGAGGTATGATAATGACATGGTGCTAGGGTTATAACCTAACACTGATGGCATCACAGAGCCCATGCTAGATCAAAGCACAGTGTCTGTGACGTCATCACGTTGCCTTTGATGACATCACAGCCACCTAACATTCTGATGTGTTCACTTGTGTGTGTGTGTATGTGTGTTGTGGGTGTGGGTGTGTGTGTGTGTGTGTGTGTGTGTGTGCAGACAAAGTTATGGGGGTGCAGAGCCTGCTTTCAAGTCTGTACCACATTCACTTCAAAAGTTATTCCACAAAAACCCGTCGAGGTATGCACCAGAGTCCTCGAGGTTCTAGTTGACCCACTTCCCAACCTTGTAGAGACTCGATGGTGGTACCCTTGGATCCGGAATGTCCAAAAATGGGGGTGCAGAGCTTAGTTTCACGTCTCTACCACCTTTCCTTCAAACGTTATCCTCCAAAAACCCGTCGAGGTATGCACCAGAGTCTTCAAGGTTCTGGTTGACCCACTTCCCGACCTCGTAGAGACGCGAGGGTGGCACCGTTGGATCCGGAATGTCCAGAAATGGGGGTGCAGAGCTTGGTTTCAAGTCTCTACCACCATCCCTTCAAAAGTTATCCCCCGAAACCTGTCGAGGTATGCACCAGAGTCCTCGAGGTTCTGGTTGACCCACTTCCCGACGTCGTAGAGACTCGGGGGTGGCACCGTTGGATCCGGAATGTCCGAAAATGGGGGTGCAGAGCTTGGTTTCAAGTCTCTACCACCATCCCTTCAAAAGTTATCCCCCGAAACCTGTCGAGGTATGCACCAGAGTCCTCGAGGTTCTGGTTGACCCACTTCCCGACCTCGTAGAGACTCGAGGGTGGCACCGTTGGATCCGGAATGTCCGAAAATGGGGGTGCAGAGCTTGGTTTCAAGTCTCTACCACCATCCCTTCAAAAGTTATCCCCCGAAAACCAGTGGAGGTATGATAATGACATGGTGCTAGGGTTATAACCTAACACTGATGGCATCACAGAGCCCATGCTAGATCAAAGCACAGTGTCTGTGACGTCATCACGTTGCCTTTGATGACATCACAGCCACCTAACATTCTGATGTGTTCACTTGTGTGTGTGTGTATGTGTGTTGTGGGTGTGGGTGTGTGTGTGTGAGTGTGTGTGTGTGTGCAGACAAAGTTATGGGGGTGCAGAGCCTGCTTTCAAGTCTGTACCACATTCACTTCAAAAGTTATTCCACAAAAACCCGTCGAGGTATGCACCAGAGTCCTCGAGGTTCTAGTTGACCCACTTCCCAACCTTGTAGAGACTCGATGGTGGTACCCTTGGATCCGGAATGTCCAAAAATGGGGGTGCAGAGCTTAGTTTCACGTCTCTACCACCTTTCCTTCAAACGTTATCCTCCAAAAACCCGTCGAGGTATGCACCAGAGTCTTCAAGGTTCTGGTTGACCCACTTCCCGACCTCGTAGAGACGCGAGGGTGGCACCGTTGGATCCGGAATGTCCGAAAATGGGGGTGCAGAGCTTGGTTTCAAGTCTCTACCACCATCCCTTCAAAAGTTATCCCCCGAAACCTGTCGAGGTATGCACCAGAGTCCTCGAGGTTCTGGTTGACCCACTTCCCGAGGTCGTAGAGACTCGATGGTGGCACCGTTGGATCCGGAATGTCCGAAAATGGGGGTGCAGAGCTTGGTTTCAAGTCTCTACCACCATCCCTTCAAAAGTTATCCCCCGAAAACCAGTGGAGGTATGATAATGACATGGTGCTAGGGTTATAACCTAACACTGATGGCATCACAGAGCCCATGCTAGATCAAAGCACAGTGTCTGTGACGTCATCACGTTGCCTTTGATGACATCACAGCCACCTAACATTCTGATGTGTTCACTTGTGTGTGTGTGTATGTGTGTTGTGGGTGTGTGTGTGTGTGTGTGTGTGTGTGTGTGTGTGTGTGCAGACAAAGTTATGGGGGTGCAGAGCCTGCTTTCAAGTCTGTACCACATTCACTTCAAAAGTTATTCCACAAAAACCCGTCCAGGTATGCACCAGAGTCCTCGAGGTTCTAGTTGACCCACTTCCCAACCTTGTAGAGACTCGATGGTGGTACCCTTGGATCCGGAATGTCCAAAAATGGGGGTGCAGAGCTTAGTTTCACGTCTCTACCACCTTTCCTTCAAACGTTATCCTCCAAAAACCCGTCGAGGTATGCACCAGAGTCTTCAAGGTTCTGGTTGACCCACTTCCCGACCTCGTAGAGACGCGAGGGTGGCACCGTTGGATCCTGAATGTCCAGAAATGGGGGTGCAGAGCTTGGTTTCAAGTCTCTACCACCATCCCTTCAAAAGTTAGCCCCCGAAACCTGTCGAGGTATGCACCAGAGTCCTCGAGGTTCTGGTTGACCCACTTCCCGACGTCGTAGAGACTCGATGGTGGCACCGTTGGATCCGGAATGTCCGAAAATGGGGGTGCAGAGCTTGGTTTCAAGTCTCTACCACCATCCCTTCAAAAGTTATCTCCCGAAACCTGTCGAGGTATGCACCAGAGTCCTCGAGGTTCTGGTTGACCCACTTCCCGACCTCGTAGAGACTCGAGGGTGGCACCGTTGGATCCGGAATGTCCGAAAATGGGGGTGCAGAGCTTGGTTTCAAGTCTCTACCACCATCCCTTCAAAAGTTATCCCCCGAAAACCAGTGGAGGTATGATAATGACATGGTGCTAGGTTTATAACCTAACACTGATGGCATCACAGAGCCCATGCTAGATCAAAGCACAGTGTCTGTGACGTCATCACGTTGCCTTTGATGACATCACAGCCACCTAACATTCTGATGTGTTCACTTGTGTGTGTGTGTATGTGTGTTGTGGGTGTGGGTGTGTGTGTGTGTGTGTGTGTGTGTGTGCAGACAAAGTTATGGGGGTGCAGAGCCTGCTTTCAAGTCTGTACCACATTCACTTCAAAAGTTATTCCACAAAAACCCGTCCAGGTATGCACCAGAGTCCTCGAGGTTCTAGTTGACCAACTTCCCAACCTTGTAGAGACTCGATGGTGGTACCCTTGGATCCGGAATGTCCAAAAATGGGGGTGCAGAGCTTAGTTTCACGTCTCTACCACCTTTCCTTCAAACGTTATCCTCCAAAAACCCGTCGAGGTATGCACCAGAGTCTTCAAGGTTCTGGTTGACCCACTTCCCGACCTCGTAGAGACGCGAGGGTGGCACCGTTGGATCCGGAATGTCCGAAAATGGGGGTGCAGAGCTTGGTTTCAAGTCTCTACCACCATCCCTTCAAAAGTTATCCCCCGAAACCTGTCGAGGTATGCACCAGAGTCCTCGAGGTTCTGGTTGACCCACTTCCCGACGTCGTAGAGACTCGAGGGTGGCACCGTTGGATCCGGAATGTCCGAAAATGGGGGTGCAGAGCTTGGTTTCAAGTCTCTACCACCATCCCTTCAAAAGTTATCCCCCGAAAACCAGTGGAGGTATGATAATGACATGGTGCTAGGGTTATAACCTAACACTGATGGCATCACAGAGCCCATGCTAGATCAAAGCACAGTGTCTGTGACGTCATCACGTTGCCTTTGATGACATCACAGCCACCTAACATTCTGATGTGTTCACTTGTGTGTGTGTGTATGTGTGTTGTGGGTGTGGGTGTGTGTGTGTGTGTGTGTGTGTGTGTGTGTGTGCAGACAAAGTTATGGGGGTGCAGAGCCTGCTTTCAAGTCTGTACCACATTCACTTCAAAAGTTATTCCACAAAAACCCGTCCAGGTATGCACCAGAGTCCTCGAGGTTCTAGTTGACCCACTTCCCAACCTTGTAGAGACTCGATGGTGGTACCCTTGGATCCGGAATGTCCAAAAATGGGGGTGCAGAGCTTAGTTTCACGTCTCTACCACCTTTCCTTCAAACGTTATCCTCCAAAAACCCGTCGAGGTATGCACCAGAGTCTTCAAGGTTCTGGTTGACCCACTTCCCGACCTCGTAGAGACGCGAGGGTGGCACCGTTGGATCCGGAATGTCCAGAAATGGGTGTGCAGAGCTTGGTTTCAAGTCTCTACCACCATCCCTTCAAAAGTTATCCCCCGAAACCTGTCGAGGTATGCACCAGAGTCCTCGAGGTTCTGGTTGACCCACTTCCCGACGTCGTAGAGACTCGGGGGTGGCACCGTTGGATCCGGAATGTCCGAAAATGGGGGTGCAGAGCTTGGTTTCAAGTCTCTACCACCATCCCTTCAAAAGTTATCCCCCGAAAACCAGTGGAGGTATGATAATGACATGGTGCTAGGGTTATAACCTAACACTGATGGCATCACAGAGCCCATGCTAGATCAAAGCACAGTGTCTGTGACGTCATCACGTTGCCTTTGATGACATCACAGCCACCTAACATTCTGATGTGTTCACTTGTGTGTGTGTGTATGTGTGTTGTGGGTGTGTGTGTGTGTGTGTGTGTGTGTGTGTGTGCAGACAAAGTTATGGGGGTGCAGAGCCTGCTTTCAAGTCTGTACCACATTCACTTCAAAAGTTATTCCACAAAAACCCGTCCAGGTATGCACCAGAGTCCTCGAGGTTCTAGTTGACCCACTTCCCAACCTTGTAGAGACTCGATGGTGGTACCCTTGGATCCGGAATGTCCAAAAATGGGGGTGCAGAGCTTAGTTTCACGTCTCTACCACCTTTCCTTCAAACGTTATCCTCCAAAAACCCGTCGAGGTATGCACCAGAGTCTTCAAGGTTCTGGTTGACCCACTTCCCGACCTCGTAGAGACGCGAGGGTGGCACCGTTGGATCCTGAATGTCCAGAAATGGGGGTGCAGAGCTTGGTTTCAAGTCTCTACCACCATCCCTTCAAAAGTTAGCCCCCGAAACCTGTCGAGGTATGCACCAGAGTCCTCGAGGTTCTGGTTGACCCACTTCCCGACGTCGTAGAGACTCGATGGTGGCACCGTTGGATCCGGAATGTCCGAAAATGGGGGTGCAGAGCTTGGTTTCAAGTCTCTACCACCATCCCTTCAAAAGTTATCCCCCGAAAACCAGTGGAGGTATGATAATGACATGGTGCTAGGGTTATAACCTAACACTGATGGCATCACAGAGCCCATGCTAGATCAAAGCACAGTGTCTGTGACGTCATCACGTTGCCTTTGATGACATCACAGCCACCTAACATTCTGATGTGTTCACTTGTGTGTGTGTGTATGTGTGTTGTGGGTGTGGGTGTGTGTGTGTGTGTGTGTGTGTGTGTGCAGACAAAGTTATGGGGGTGCAGAGCCTGCTTTCAAGTCTGTACCACATTCACTTCAAAAGTTATTCCACAAAAACCCGTCGAGGTATGCACCAGAGTCCTCGAGGTTCTAGTTGACCCACTTCCCAACCTTGTAGAGACTCGATGGTGGTACCCTTGGATCCGGAATGTCCAAAAATGGGGGTGCAGAGCTTAGTTTCACGTCTCTACCACCTTTCCTTCAAACGTTATCCTCCAAAATCCCGTCGAGGTATGCACCAGAGTCTTCAAGGTTCTGGTTGACCCACTTCCCGACCTCGTAGAGACGCGAGGGTGGCACCGTTGGATCCGGAATGTCCAGAAATGGGGGTGCAGAGCTTGGTTTCAAGTCTCTACCACCATCCCTTCAAAAGTTATCCCCCGAAACCTGTCGAGGTATGCACCAGAGTCCTCGAGGTTCTGGTTGACCCACTTCCCGACGTCGTAGAGACTCGGGGGTGGCACCGTTGGATCCGGAATGTCCGAAAATGGGGGTGCAGAGCTTGGTTTCAAGTCTCTACCACCATCCCTTCAAAAGTTATCCCCCGAAACCTGTCGAGGTATGCACCAGAGTCCTCGAGGTTCTGGTTGACCCACTTCCCGACCTCGTAGAGACTCGAGGGTGGCACCGTTGGATCCGGAATGTCCGAAAATGGGGGTGCAGAGCTTGGTTTCAAGTCTCTACCACCATCCCTTCAAAAGTTATCCCCCGAAAACCAGTGGAGGTATGATAATGACATGGTGCTAGGGTTATAACCTAACACTGATGGCATCACAGAGCCCATGCTAGATCAAAGCACAGTGTCTGTGACGTCATCACGTTGCCTTTGATGACATCACAGCCACCTAACATTCTGATGTGTTCACTTGTGTGTGTGTGTATGTGTGTTGTGGGTGTGGGTGTGTGTGTGTGAGTGTGTGTGTGTGTGCAGACAAAGTTATGGGGGTGCAGAGCCTGCTTTCAAGTCTGTACCACATTCACTTCAAAAGTTATTCCACAAAAACCCGTCGAGGTATGCACCAGAGTCCTCGAGGTTCTAGTTGACCCACTTCCCAACCTTGTAGAGACTCGATGGTGGTACCCTTGGATCCGGAATGTCCAAAAATGGGGGTGCAGAGCTTAGTTTCACGTCTCTACCACCTTTCCTTCAAACGTTATCCTCCAAAAACCCGTCGAGGTATGCACCAGAGTCTTCAAGGTTCTGGTTGACCCACTTCCCGACCTCGTAGAGACGCGAGGGTGGCACCGTTGGATCCGGAATGTCCGAAAATGGGGGTGCAGAGCTTGGTTTCAAGTCTCTACCACCATCCCTTCAAAAGTTATCCCCCGAAACCTGTCGAGGTATGCACCAGAGTCCTCGAGGTTCTGGTTGACCCACTTCCCGAGGTCGTAGAGACTCGATGGTGGCACCGTTGGATCCGGAATGTCCGAAAATGGGGGTGCAGAGCTTGGTTTCAAGTCTCTACCACCATCCCTTCAAAAGTTATCCCCCGAAAACCAGTGGAGGTATGATAATGACATGGTGCTAGGGTTATAACCTAACACTGATGGCATCACAGAGCCCATGCTAGATCAAAGCACAGTGTCTGTGACGTCATCACGTTGCCTTTGATGACATCACAGCCACCTAACATTCTGATGTGTTCACTTGTGTGTGTGTGTATGTGTGTTGTGGGTGTGTGTGTGTGTGTGTGTGTGTGTGTGTGTGTGTGTGCAGACAAAGTTATGGGGGTGCAGAGCCTGCTTTCAAGTCTGTACCACATTCACTTCAAAAGTTATTCCACAAAAACCCGTCCAGGTATGCACCAGAGTCCTCGAGGTTCTAGTTGACCCACTTCCCAACCTTGTAGAGACTCGATGGTGGTACCCTTGGATCCGGAATGTCCAAAAATGGGGGTGCAGAGCTTAGTTTCACGTCTCTACCACCTTTCCTTCAAACGTTATCCTCCAAAAACCCGTCGAGGTATGCACCAGAGTCTTCAAGGTTCTGGTTGACCCACTTCCCGACCTCGTAGAGACGCGAGGGTGGCACCGTTGGATCCTGAATGTCCAGAAATGGGGGTGCAGAGCTTGGTTTCAAGTCTCTACCACCATCCCTTCAAAAGTTAGCCCCCGAAACCTGTCGAGGTATGCACCAGAGTCCTCGAGGTTCTGGTTGACCCACTTCCCGACGTCGTAGAGACTCGATGGTGGCACCGTTGGATCCGGAATGTCCGAAAATGGGGGTGCAGAGCTTGGTTTCAAGTCTCTACCACCATCCCTTCAAAAGTTATCTCCCGAAACCTGTCGAGGTATGCACCAGAGTCCTCGAGGTTCTGGTTGACCCACTTCCCGACCTCGTAGAGACTCGAGGGTGGCACCGTTGGATCCGGAATGTCCGAAAATGGGGGTGCAGAGCTTGGTTTCAAGTCTCTACCACCATCCCTTCAAAAGTTATCCCCCGAAAACCAGTGGAGGTATGATAATGACATGGTGCTAGGTTTATAACCTAACACTGATGGCATCACAGAGCCCATGCTAGATCAAAGCACAGTGTCTGTGACGTCATCACGTTGCCTTTGATGACATCACAGCCACCTAACATTCTGATGTGTTCACTTGTGTGTGTGTGTATGTGTGTTGTGGGTGTGGGTGTGTGTGTGTGTGTGTGTGTGTGTGTGCAGACAAAGTTATGGGGGTGCAGAGCCTGCTTTCAAGTCTGTACCACATTCACTTCAAAAGTTATTCCACAAAAACCCGTCCAGGTATGCACCAGAGTCCTCGAGGTTCTAGTTGACCAACTTCCCAACCTTGTAGAGACTCGATGGTGGTACCCTTGGATCCGGAATGTCCAAAAATGGGGGTGCAGAGCTTAGTTTCACGTCTCTACCACCTTTCCTTCAAACGTTATCCTCCAAAAACCCGTCGAGGTATGCACCAGAGTCTTCAAGGTTCTGGTTGACCCACTTCCCGACCTCGTAGAGACGCGAGGGTGGCACCGTTGGATCCGGAATGTCCGAAAATGGGGGTGCAGAGCTTGGTTTCAAGTCTCTACCACCATCCCTTCAAAAGTTATCCCCCGAAACCTGTCGAGGTATGCACCAGAGTCCTCGAGGTTCTGGTTGACCCACTTCCCGACGTCGTAGAGACTCGAGGGTGGCACCGTTGGATCCGGAATGTCCGAAAATGGGGGTGCAGAGCTTGGTTTCAAGTCTCTACCACCATCCCTTCAAAAGTTATCCCCCGAAAACCAGTGGAGGTATGATAATGACATGGTGCTAGGGTTATAACCTAACACTGATGGCATCACAGAGCCCATGCTAGATCAAAGCACAGTGTCTGTGACGTCATCACGTTGCCTTTGATGACATCACAGCCACCTAACATTCTGATGTGTTCACTTGTGTGTGTGTGTATGTGTGTTGTGGGTGTGGGTGTGTGTGTGTGTGTGTGTGTGTGTGTGTGTGTGCAGACAAAGTTATGGGGGTGCAGAGCCTGCTTTCAAGTCTGTACCACATTCACTTCAAAAGTTATTCCACAAAAACCCGTCCAGGTATGCACCAGAGTCCTCGAGGTTCTAGTTGACCCACTTCCCAACCTTGTAGAGACTCGATGGTGGTACCCTTGGATCCGGAATGTCCAAAAATGGGGGTGCAGAGCTTAGTTTCACGTCTCTACCACCTTTCCTTCAAACGTTATCCTCCAAAAACCCGTCGAGGTATGCACCAGAGTCTTCAAGGTTCTGGTTGACCCACTTCCCGACCTCGTAGAGACGCGAGGGTGGCACCGTTGGATCCGGAATGTCCAGAAATGGGTGTGCAGAGCTTGGTTTCAAGTCTCTACCACCATCCCTTCAAAAGTTATCCCCCGAAACCTGTCGAGGTATGCACCAGAGTCCTCGAGGTTCTGGTTGACCCACTTCCCGACGTCGTAGAGACTCGGGGGTGGCACCGTTGGATCCGGAATGTCCGAAAATGGGGGTGCAGAGCTTGGTTTCAAGTCTCTACCACCATCCCTTCAAAAGTTATCCCCCAAAACCTGTCGAGGTATGCACCAGAGTCCTCGAGGTTCTGGTTGACCCACTTCCCGACCTCGTAGAGACTCGAGGGTGGCACCGTTGGATCCGGAATGTCCGAAAATGGGGGTGCAGAGCTTGGTTTCAAGTCTCTACCACCATCCCTTCAAAAGTTATCCCCCGAAAACCAGTGGAGGTATGATAATGACATGGTGCTAGGGTTATAACCTAACACTGATGGCATCACAGAGCCCATGCTAGATCAAAGCACAGTGTCTGTGACGTCATCACGTTGCCTTTGATGACATCACAGCCACCTAACATTCTGATGTGTTCACTTGTGTGTGTGTGTATGTGTGTTGTGGGTGTGGGTGTGTGTGTGTGTGTGTGTGTGTGTGTGTGTGTGCAGACAAAGTTATGGTGGTGCAGAGCCTGCTTTCAAGTCTGTACCACATTCACTTCAAAAGTTATTCCACAAAAACCCGTCCAGGTATGCACCAGAGTCCTCGAGGTTCTGTTTGACCCACTTCCCGACCTCGTAGAGACGCGAGGGTGGCACCGTTGGATCCGGAATGTCCAGAAATGGGGGTGCAGAGCTTGGTTTCAAGTCTCTACCACCATCCCTTCAAAAGTTATCCCCCGAAACCTGTCGAGGTATGCACCAGAGTCCTCGAGGTTCTGGTTGACCCACTTCCCGACGTCGTAGAGACTCGGGGGTGGCACCGTTGGATCCGGAATGTCCGAAAATGGGGGTGCAGAGCTTGGTTTCAAGTCTCTACCACCATCCCTTCAAAAGTTATCCCCCAAAACCTGTCGAGGTATGCACCAGAGTCCTCGAGGTTCTGGTTGACCCACTTCCCGACCTCGTAGAGACTCGAGGGTGGCACCGTTGGATCCGGAATGTCCGAAAATGGGGGTGCAGAGCTTGGTTTCAAGTCTCTACCACCATCCCTTCAAAAGTTATCCCCCGAAAACCAGTGGAGGTATGATAATGACATGGTGCTAGGGTTATAACCTAACACTGATGGCATCACAGAGCCCATGCTAGATCAAAGCACAGTGTCTGTGACGTCATCACGTTGCCTTTGATGACATCACAGCCACCTAACATTCTGATGTGTTCACTTGTGTGTGTGTGTATGTGTGTTGTGGGTGTGGGTGTGTGTGTGTGTGTGTGTGTGTGTGTGTGTGTGCAGACAAAGTTATGGGGGTGCAGAGCCTGCTTTCAAGTCTGTACCACATTCACTTCAAAAGTTATTCCACAAAAACCCGTCCAGGTATGCACCAGAGTCCTCGAGGTTCTGGTTGACCCACTTCCCAACCTTGTAGAGACTCGATGGTGGTACCCTTGGATCCGAAATGTCCAAAAATGGGGGTGCAGAGCTTAGTTTCACGTCTCTACCACCTTTCCTTCAAACGTTATCCTCCAAAAACCCGTCGAGGTATGCACCAGAGTCTTCAAGGTTCTGGTTGACCCACTTCCCGACCTCGTAGAGACGCGAGGGTGGCACCGTTGGATCCGGAATGTCCAGAAATGGGGGTGCAGAGCTTGGTTTCAAGTCTCTACCACCATCCCTTCAAAAGTTATCCCCCGAAACCTGTCGAGGTATGCACCAGAGTCCTCGAGGTTCTGGTTGACCCACTTCCCGACGTCGTAGAGACTCGATGGTGGCACCGTTGGATCCGGAATGTCCGAAAATGGGGGTGCAGAGCTTGGTTTCAAGTCTCTACCACCATCCCTTCAAAAGTTATCTCCCGAAACCTGTCGAGGTATGCACCAGAGTCCTCGAGGTTCTGGTTGACCCACTTCCCGACCTCGTAGAGACTCGAGGGTGGCACCGTTGGATCCGGAATGTCCGAAAATGGGGGTGCAGAGCTTGGTTTCAAGTCTCTACCACCATCCCTTCAAAAGTTATCCCCCGAAAACCAGTGGAGGTATGATAATGACATGGTGCTAGGTTTATAACCTAACACTGATGGCATCACAGAGCCCATGCTAGATCAAAGCACAGTGTCTGTGACGTCATCACGTTGCCTTTGATGACATCACAGCCACCTAACATTCTGATGTGTTCACTTGTGTGTGTGTGTATGTGTGTTGTGGGTGTGGGTGTGTGTGTGTGTGTGTGTGTGTGTGTGCAGACAAAGTTATGGGGGTGCAGAGCCTGCTTTCAAGTCTGTACCACATTCACTTCAAAAGTTATTCCACAAAAACCCGTCCATGTATGCACCAGAGTCCTCGAGGTTCTAGTTGACCCACTTCCCAACCTTGTAGAGACTCGATGGTGGTACCCTTGGATCCGGAATGTCCAAAAATGGGGGTGCAGAGCTTAGTTTCACGTCTCTACCACCTTTCCTTCAAACGTTATCCTCCAAAAACCCGTCGAGGTATGCACCAGAGTCTTCAAGGTTCTGGTTGACCCACTTCCCGACCTCGTAGAGACGCGAGGGTGGCACCGTTGGATCCGGAATGTCCGAAAATGGGGGTGCAGAGCTTGGTTTCAAGTCTCTACCACCATCCCTTCAAAAGTTATCCCCCGAAACCTGTCGAGGTATGCACCAGAGTCCTCGAGGTTCTGGTTGACCCACTTCCCGAGGTCGTAGAGACTCGATGGTGGCACCGTTGGATCCGGAATGTCCGAAAATGGGGGTGCAGAGCTTGGTTTCAAGTCTCTACCACCATCCCTTCAAAAGTTATCTCCCGAAACCTGTCGAGGTATGCACCAGAGTCCTCGAGGTTCTGGTTGACCCACTTCCCGACCTCGTAGAGACTCGAGGGTGGCACCGTTGGATCCGGAATGTCCGAAAATGGGGGTGCAGAGCTTGGTTTCAAGTCTCTACCACCATCCCTTCAAAAGTTATCCCCCGAAAACCAGTGGAGGTATGATAATGACATGGTGCTAGGTTTATAACCTAACACTGATGGCATCACAGAGCCCATGCTAGATCAAAGCACAGTGTCTGTGACGTCATCACGTTGCCTTTGATGACATCACAGCCACCTAACATTCTGATGTGTTCACTTGTGTGTGTGTGTATGTGTGTTGTGGGTGTGGGTGTGTGTGTGTGTGTGTGTGTGTGTGTGCAGACAAAGTTATGGGGGTGCAGAGCCTGCTTTCAAGTCTGTACCACATTCACTTCAAAAGTTATTCCACAAAAACCCGTCCAGGTATGCACCAGAGTCCTCGAGGTTCTAGTTGACCAACTTCCCAACCTTGTAGAGACTCGATGGTGGTACCCTTGGATCCGGAATGTCCAAAAATGGGGGTGCAGAGCTTAGTTTCACGTCTCTACCACCTTTCCTTCAAACGTTATCCTCCAAAAACCCGTCGAGGTATGCACCAGAGTCTTCAAGGTTCTGGTTGACCCACTTCCCGACCTCGTAGAGACGCGAGGGTGGCACCGTTGGATCCGGAATGTCCGAAAATGGGGGTGCAGAGCTTGGTTTCAAGTCTCTACCACCATCCCTTCAAAAGTTATCCCCCGAAACCTGTCGAGGTATGCACCAGAGTCCTCGAGGTTCTGGTTGACCCACTTCCCGACGTCGTAGAGACTCGAGGGTGGCACCGTTGGATCCGGAATGTCCGAAAATGGGGGTGCAGAGCTTGGTTTCAAGTCTCTACCACCATCCCTTCAAAAGTTATCCCCCGAAAACCAGTGGAGGTATGATAATGACATGGTGCTAGGGTTATAACCTAACACTGATGGCATCACAGAGCCCATGCTAGATCAAAGCACAGTGTCTGTGACGTCATCACGTTGCCTTTGATGACATCACAGCCACCTAACATTCTGATGTGTTCACTTGTGTGTGTGTGTATGTGTGTTGTGGGTGTGGGTGTGTGTGTGTGTGTGTGTGTGTGTGTGTGTGTGCAGACAAAGTTATGGGGGTGCAGAGCCTGCTTTCAAGTCTGTACCACATTCACTTCAAAAGTTATTCCACAAAAACCCGTCCAGGTATGCACCAGAGTCCTCGAGGTTCTAGTTGACCCACTTCCCAACCTTGTAGAGACTCGATGGTGGTACCCTTGGATCCGGAATGTCCAAAAATGGGGGTGCAGAGCTTAGTTTCACGTCTCTACCACCTTTCCTTCAAACGTTATCCTCCAAAAACCCGTCGAGGTATGCACCAGAGTCTTCAAGGTTCTGGTTGACCCACTTCCCGACCTCGTAGAGACGCGAGGGTGGCACCGTTGGATCCGGAATGTCCAGAAATGGGTGTGCAGAGCTTGGTTTCAAGTCTCTACCACCATCCCTTCAAAAGTTATCCCCCGAAACCTGTCGAGGTATGCACCAGAGTCCTCGAGGTTCTGGTTGACCCACTTCCCGACGTCGTAGAGACTCGGGGGTGGCACCGTTGGATCCGGAATGTCCGAAAATGGGGGTGCAGAGCTTGGTTTCAAGTCTCTACCACCATCCCTTCAAAAGTTATCCCCCAAAACCTGTCGAGGTATGCACCAGAGTCCTCGAGGTTCTGGTTGACCCACTTCCCGACCTCGTAGAGACTCGAGGGTGGCACCGTTGGATCCGGAATGTCCGAAAATGGGGGTGCAGAGCTTGGTTTCAAGTCTCTACCACCATCCCTTCAAAAGTTATCCCCCGAAAACCAGTGGAGGTATGATAATGACATGGTGCTAGGGTTATAACCTAACACTGATGGCATCACAGAGCCCATGCTAGATCAAAGCACAGTGTCTGTGACGTCATCACGTTGCCTTTGATGACATCACAGCCACCTAACATTCTGATGTGTTCACTTGTGTGTGTGTGTATGTGTGTTGTGGGTGTGGGTGTGTGTGTGTGTGTGTGTGTGTGTGTGTGTGTGCAGACAAAGTTATGGTGGTGCAGAGCCTGCTTTCAAGTCTGTACCACATTCACTTCAAAAGTTATTCCACAAAAACCCGTCCAGGTATGCACCAGAGTCCTCGAGGTTCTGGTTGACCCACTTCCCGACCTCGTAGAGACGCGAGGGTGGCACCGTTGGATCCGGAATGTCCAGAAATGGGGGTGCAGAGCTTGGTTTCAAGTCTCTACCACCATCCCTTCAAAAGTTATCCCCCGAAACCTGTCGAGGTATGCACCAGAGTCCTCGAGGTTCTGGTTGACCCACTTCCCGACGTCGTAGAGACTCGGGGGTGGCACCGTTGGATCCGGAATGTCCGAAAATGGGGGTGCAGAGCTTGGTTTCAAGTCTCTACCACCATCCCTTCAAAAGTTATCCCCCAAAACCTGTCGAGGTATGCACCAGAGTCCTCGAGGTTCTGGTTGACCCACTTCCCGACCTCGTAGAGACTCGAGGGTGGCACCGTTGGATCCGGAATGTCCGAAAATGGGGGTGCAGAGCTTGGTTTCAAGTCTCTACCACCATCCCTTCAAAAGTTATCCCCCGAAAACCAGTGGAGGTATGATAATGACATGGTGCTAGGGTTATAACCTAACACTGATGGCATCACAGAGCCCATGCTAGATCAAAGCACAGTGTCTGTGACGTCATCACGTTGCCTTTGATGACATCACAGCCACCTAACATTCTGATGTGTTCACTTGTGTGTGTGTGTATGTGTGTTGTGGGTGTGGGTGTGTGTGTGTGTGTGTGTGTGTGTGTGTGTGTGCAGACAAAGTTATGGGGGTGCAGAGCCTGCTTTCAAGTCTGTACCACATTCACTTCAAAAGTTATTCCACAAAAACCCGTCCAGGTATGCACCAGAGTCCTCGAGGTTCTGGTTGACCCACTTCCCAACCTTGTAGAGACTCGATGGTGGTACCCTTGGATCCGAAATGTCCAAAAATGGGGGTGCAGAGCTTAGTTTCACGTCTCTACCACCTTTCCTTCAAACGTTATCCTCCAAAAACCCGTCGAGGTATGCACCAGAGTCTTCAAGGTTCTGGTTGACCCACTTCCCGACCTCGTAGAGACGCGAGGGTGGCACCGTTGGATCCGGAATGTCCAGAAATGGGGGTGCAGAGCTTGGTTTCAAGTCTCTACCACCATCCCTTCAAAAGTTATCCCCCGAAACCTGTCGAGGTATGCACCAGAGTCCTCGAGGTTCTGGTTGACCCACTTCCCGACGTCGTAGAGACTCGATGGTGGCACCGTTGGATCCGGAATGTCCGAAAATGGGGGTGCAGAGCTTGGTTTCAAGTCTCTACCACCATCCCTTCAAAAGTTATCTCCCGAAACCTGTCGAGGTATGCACCAGAGTCCTCGAGGTTCTGGTTGACCCACTTCCCGACCTCGTAGAGACTCGAGGGTGGCACCGTTGGATCCGGAATGTCCGAAAATGGGGGTGCAGAGCTTGGTTTCAAGTCTCTACCACCATCCCTTCAAAAGTTATCCCCCGAAAACCAGTGGAGGTATGATAATGACATGGTGCTAGGTTTATAACCTAACACTGATGGCATCACAGAGCCCATGCTAGATCAAAGCACAGTGTCTGTGACGTCATCACGTTGCCTTTGATGACATCACAGCCACCTAACATTCTGATGTGTTCACTTGTGTGTGTGTGTATGTGTGTTGTGGGTGTGGGTGTGTGTGTGTGTGTGTGTGTGTGTGTGCAGACAAAGTTATGGGGGTGCAGAGCCTGCTTTCAAGTCTGTACCACATTCACTTCAAAAGTTATTCCACAAAAACCCGTCCATGTATGCACCAGAGTCCTCGAGGTTCTAGTTGACCCACTTCCCAACCTTGTAGAGACTCGATGGTGGTACCCTTGGATCCGGAATGTCCAAAAATGGGGGTGCAGAGCTTAGTTTCACGTCTCTACCACCTTTCCTTCAAACGTTATCCTCCAAAAACCCGTCGAGGTATGCACCAGAGTCTTCAAGGTTCTGGTTGACCCACTTCCCGACCTCGTAGAGACGCGAGGGTGGCACCGTTGGATCCGGAATGTCCGAAAATGGGGGTGCAGAGCTTGGTTTCAAGTCTCTACCACCATCCCTTCAAAAGTTATCCCCCGAAACCTGTCGAGGTATGCACCAGAGTCCTCGAGGTTCTGGTTGACCCACTTCCCGACCTCGTAGAGACTCGAGGGTGGCACCGTTGGATCCGGAATGTCCGAAAATGGGGGTGCAGAGCTTGGTTTCAAGTCTCTACCACCATCCCTTCAAAAGTTATCCCCCGAAAACCAGTGGAGGTATGATAATGACATGGTGCTAGGGTTATAACCTAACACTGATGGCATCACAGAGCCCATGCTAGATCAAAGCACAGTGTCTGTGACGTCATCACGTTGCCTTTGATGACATCACAGCCACCTAACATTCTGATGTGTTCACTTGTGTGTGTGTGTATGTGTGTTGTGGGTGTGTGTGTGTGTGTGTGTGTGTGTGTGTGTGTGTGTGTGTGCAGACAAAGTTATGGGGGTGCAGAGCCTGCTTTCAAGTCTGTACCACATTCACTTCAAAAGTTATTCCACAAAAACCCGTCCAGGTATGCACCAGAGTCCTCGAGGTTCTAGTTGACCCACTTCCCAACCTTGTAGAGACTCGATGGTGGTACCCTTGGATCCGGAATGTCCAAAAATGGGGGTGCAGAGCTTAGTTTCACGTCTCTACCACCTTTCCTTCAAACGTTATCCTCCAAAAACCCGTCGAGGTATGCACCAGAGTCTTCAAGGTTCTGGTTGACCCACTTCCCGACCTCGTAGAGACGCGAGGGTGGCACCGTTGGATCCGGAATGTCCAGAAATGGGGGTGCAGAGCTTGGTTTCAAGTCTCTACCACCATCCCTTCAAAAGTTATCCCCCGAAACCTGTCGAGGTATGCACCAGAGTCCTCGAGGTTCTGGTTGACCCACTTCCCGACGTCGTAGAGACTCGGGGGTGGCACCGTTGGATCCGGAATGTCCGAAAATGGGGGTGCAGAGCTTGGTTTCAAGTCTCTACCACCATCCCTTCAAAAGTTATCCCCCAAAACCTGTCGAGGTATGCACCAGAGTCCTCGAGGTTCTGGTTGACCCACTTCCCGACCTCGTAGAGACTCGAGGGTGGCACCGTTGGATCCGGAATGTCCGAAAATGGGGGTGCAGAGCTTGGTTTCAAGTCTCTACCACCATCCCTTCAAAAGTTATCCCCCGAAAACCAGTGGAGGTATGATAATGACATGGTGCTAGGGTTATAACCTAACACTGATGGCATCACAGAGCCCATGCTAGATCAAAGCACAGTGTCTGTGACGTCATCACGTTGCCTTTGATGACATCACAGCCACCTAACATTCTGATGTGTTCACTTGTGTGTGTGTGTATGTGTGTTGTGGGTGTGTGTGTGTGTGTGTGTGTGTGTGTGTGTGTGTGCAGACAAAGTTATGGGGGTGCAGAGCCTGCTTTCAAGTCTGTACCACATTCACTTCAAAAGTTATTCCACAAAAACCCGTCCAGGTATGCACCAGAGTCCTCGAGGTTCTAGTTGACCCACTTCCCAACCTTGTAGAGACTCGATGGTGGTACCCTTGGATCCGGAATGTCCAAAAATGGGGGTGCAGAGCTTAGTTTCACGTCTCTACCACCTTTCCTTCAAACGTTATCCTCCAAAAACCCGTCGAGGTATGCACCAGAGTCTTCAAGGTTCTGGTTGACCCACTTCCCGACCTCGTAGAGACGCGAGGGTGGCACCGTTGGATCCGGAATGTCCAGAAATGGGGGTGCAGAGCTTGGTTTCAAGTCTCTACCACCATCCCTTCAAAAGTTAGCCCCCGAAACCTGTCGAGGTATGCACCAGAGTCCTCGAGGTTCTGGTTGACCCACTTCCCGACGTCGTAGAGACTCGATGGTGGCACCGTTGGATCCGGAATGTCCGAAAATGGGGGTGCAGAGCTTGGTTTCAAGTCTCTACCACCATCCCTTCAAAAGTTATCTCCCGAAACCTGTCGAGGTATGCACCAGAGTCCTCGAGGTTCTGGTTGACCCACTTCCCGACCTCGTAGAGACTCGAGGGTGGCACCGTTGGATCCGGAATGTCCGAAAATGGGGGTGCAGAGCTTGGTTTCAAGTCTCTACCACCATCCCTTCAAAAGTTATCCCCCGAAAACCAGTGGAGGTATGATAATGACATGGTGCTAGGTTTATAACCTAACACTGATGGCATCACAGAGCCCATGCTAGATCAAAGCACAGTGTCTGTGACGTCATCACGTTGCCTTTGATGACATCACAGCCACCTAACATTCTGATGTGTTCACTTGTGTGTGTGTGTATGTGTGTTGTGGGTGTGGGTGTGTGTGTGTGTGTGTGTGTGTGTGTGTGTGCAGACAAAGTTATGGGGGTGCAGAGCCTGCTTTCAAGTCTGTACCACATTCACTTCAAAAGTTATTCCACAAAAACCCGTCCAGGTATGCACCAGAGTCCTCGAGGTTCTAGTTGACCCACTTCCCAACCTTGTAGAGACTCGATGGTGGTACCCTTGGATCCGGAATGTCCAAAAATGGGGGTGCAGAGCTTAGTTTCACGTCTCTACCACCTTTCCTTCAAACGTTATCCTCCAAAAACCCGTCGAGGTATGCACCAGAGTCTTCAAGGTTCTGGTTGACCCACTTCCCGACCTCGTAGAGACGCGAGGGTGGCACCGTTGGATCCGGAATGTCCAGAAATGGGGGTGCAGAGCTTGGTTTCAAGTCTCTACCACCATCCCTTCAAAAGTTATCCCCCGAAACCTGTCGAGGTATGCACCAGAGTCCTCGAGGTTCTGGTTGACCCACTTCCCGACGTCGTAGAGACTCGGGGGTGGCACCGTTGGATCCGGAATGTCCGAAAATGGGGGTGCAGAGCTTGGTTTCAAGTCTCTACCACCATCCCTTCAAAAGTTATCCCCCAAAACCTGTCGAGGTATGCACCAGAGTCCTCGAGGTTCTGGTTGACCCACTTCCCGACCTCGTAGAGACTCGAGGGTGGCACCGTTGGATCCGGAATGTCCGAAAATGGGGGTGCAGAGCTTGGTTTCAAGTCTCTACCACCATCCCTTCAAAAGTTATCCCCCGAAAACCAGTGGAGGTATGATAATGACATGGTGCTAGGTTTATAACCTAACACTGATGGCATCACAGAGCCCATGCTAGATCAAAGCACAGTGTCTGTGACGTCATCACGTTGCCTTTGATGACATCACAGCCACCTAACATTCTGATGTGTTCACTTGTGTGTGTGTGTATGTGTGTTGTGGGTGTGGGTGTGTGTGTGTGTGTGTGTGTGTGTGTGCAGACAAAGTTATGGGGGTGCAGAGCCTGCTTTCAAGTCTGTACCACATTCACTTCAAAAGTTATTCCACAAAAACCCGTCCAGGTATGCACCAGAGTCCTCGAGGTTCTAGTTGACCAACTTCCCAACCTTGTAGAGACTCGATGGTGGTACCCTTGGATCCGGAATGTCCAAAAATGGGGGTGCAGAGCTTAGTTTCACTTCTCTACCACCTTTCCTTCAAACGTTATCCTCCAAAAACCCGTCGAGGTATGCACCAGAGTCTTCAAGGTTCTGGTTGACCCACTTCCCGACCTCGTAGAGACGCGAGGGTGGCACCGTTGGATCCGGAATGTCCGAAAATGGGGGTGCAGAGCTTGGTTTCAAGTCTCTACCACCATCCCTTCAAAAGTTATCCCCCGAAACCTGTCGAGGTATGCACCAGAGTCCTCGAGGTTCTGGTTGACCCACTTCCCGACGTCGTAGAGACTCGAGGGTGGCACCGTTGGATCCGGAATGTCCGAAAATGGGGGTGCAGAGCTTGGTTTCAAGTCTCTACCACCATCCCTTCAAAAGTTATCCCCCGAAAACCAGTGGAGGTATGATAATGACATGGTGCTAGGGTTATAACCTAACACTGATGGCATCACAGAGCCCATGCTAGATCAAAGCACAGTGTCTGTGACGTCATCACGTTGCCTTTGATGACATCACAGCCACCTAACATTCTGATGTGTTCACTTGTGTGTGTGTGTATGTGTGTTGTGGGTGTGGGTGTGTGTGTGTGTGTGTGTGTGTGTGTGTGCAGACAAAGTTATGGGGGTGCAGAGCCTGCTTTCAAGTCTGTACCACATTCACTTCAAAAGTTATTCCACAAAAACCCGTCGAGGTATGCACCAGAGTCCTCGAGGTTCTAGTTGACCCACTTCCCAACCTTGTAGAGACTCGATGGTGGTACCCTTGGATCCGGAATGTCCAAAAATGGGGGTGCAGAGCTTAGTTTCACGTCTCTACCACCTTTCCTTCAAACGTTATCCTCCAAAAACCCGTCGAGGTATGCACCAGAGTCTTCAAGGTTCTGGTTGACCCACTTCCCGACCTCGTAGAGACGCGAGGGTGGCACCGTTGGATCCTGAATGTCCAGAAATGGGGGTGCAGAGCTTGGTTTCAAGTCTCTACCACCATCCCTTCAAAAGTTAGCCCCCGAAACCTGTCGAGGTATGCACCAGAGTCCTCGAGGTTCTGGTTGACCCACTTCCCGAGGTCGTAGAGACTCGATGGTGGCACCGTTGGATCCGGAATGTCCGAAAATGGGGGTGCAGAGCTTGGTTTCAAGTCTCTACCACCATCCCTTCAAAAGTTATCTCCCGAAACCTGTCGAGGTATGCACCAGAGTCCTCGAGGTTCTGGTTGACCCACTTCCCGACCTCGTAGAGACTCGAGGGTGGCACCGTTGGATCCGGAATGTCCGAAAATGGGGGTGCAGAGCTTGGTTTCAAGTCTCTACCACCATCCCTTCAAAAGTGATCCCCCGAAAACCAGTGGAGGTATGATAATGACATGGTGCTAGGGTTATAACCTAACACTGATGGCATCACAGAGCCCATGCTAGATCAAAGCACAGTGTCTGTGACGTCATCACGTTGCCTTTGATGACATCACAGCCACCTAACATTCTGATGTGTTCACTTGTGTGTGTGTGTATGTGTGTTGTGGGTGTGGGTGTGTGTGTGTGTGTGTGTGTGTGTGTGTGTGTGCAGACAAAGTTATGGGGGTGCAGAGCCTGCTTTCAAGTCTGTACCACATTCACTTCAAAAGTTATTCCACAAAAACCCGTCCAGGTATGCACCAGAGTCCTCGAGGTTCTAGTTGACCCACTTCCCAACCTTGTAGAGACTCGATGGTGGTACCCTTGGATCCGGAATGTCCAAAAATGGGGGTGCAGAGCTTAGTTTCACGTCTCTACCACCTTTCCTTCAAACGTTATCCTCCAAAAACCCGTCGAGGTATGCACCAGAGTCTTCAAGGTTCTGGTTGACCCACTTCCCGACCTCGTAGAGACGCGAGGGTGGCACCGTTGGATCCGGAATGTCCAGAAATGGGTGTATAGAGCTTGGTTTCAAGTCTCTACCACCATCCCTTCAAAAGTTATCCCCCGAAACCTGTCGAGGTATGTACCAGAGTCCTCGAGGTTCTGGTTGACCCACTTCCCGACGTCGTAGAGACTCGGGGGTGGCACCGTTGGATCCGGAATGTCCGAAAATGGGGGTGCAGAGCTTGGTTTCAAGTCTCTACCACCATCCCTTCAAAAGTTATCCCCCAAAACCTGTCGAGGTATGCACCAGAGTCCTCGAGGTTCTGGTTGACCCACTTCCCGACCTCGTAGAGACTCGAGGGTGGCACCGTTGGATCCGGAATGTCCGAAAATGGGGGTGCAGAGCTTGGTTTCAAGTCTCTACCACCATCCCTTCAAAAGTTATCCCCCGAAAACCAGTGGAGGTATGATAATGACATGGTGCTAGGGTTATAACCTAACACTGATGGCATCACAGAGCCCATGCTAGATCAAAGCACAGTGTCTGTGACGTCATCACGTTGCCTTTGATGACATCACAGCCACCTAACATTCTGATGTGTTCACTTGTGTGTGTGTGTATGTGTGTTGTGGGTGTGGGTGTGTGTGTGTGTGTGTGTGTGTGTGTGTGTGTGCAGACAAAGTTATGGGGGTGCAGAGCCTGCTTTCAAGTCTGTACCACATTCACTTCAAAAGTTATTCCACAAAAACCCGTCCAGGTATGCACCAGAGTCCTCGAGGTTCTGGTTGACCCACTTCCCAACCTTGTAGAGACTCGATGGTGGTACCCTTGGATCCGAAATGTCCAAAAATGGGGGTGCAGAGCTTAGTTTCACGTCTCTACCACCTTTCCTTCAAACGTTATCCTCCAAAAACCCGTCGAGGTATGCACCAGAGTCTTCAAGGTTCTGGTTGACCCACTTCCCGACCTCGTAGAGACGCGAGGGTGGCACCGTTGGATCCGGAATGTCCAGAAATGGGGGTGCAGAGCTTGGTTTCAAGTCTCTACCACCATCCCTTCAAAAGTTATCCCCCGAAACCTGTCGAGGTATGCACCAGAGTCCTCGAGGTTCTGGTTGACCCACTTCCCGACGTCGTAGAGACTCGATGGTGGCACCGTTGGATCCGGAATGTCCGAAAATGGGGGTGCAGAGCTTGGTTTCAAGTCTCTACCACCATCCCTTCAAAAGTTATCTCCCGAAACCTGTCGAGGTATGCACCAGAGTCCTCGAGGTTCTGGTTGACCCACTTCCCGACCTCGTAGAGACTCGAGGGTGGCACCGTTGGATCCGGAATGTCCGAAAATGGGGGTGCAGAGCTTGGTTTCAAGTCTCTACCACCATCCCTTCAAAAGTTATCCCCCGAAAACCAGTGGAGGTATGATAATGACATGGTGCTAGGTTTATAACCTAACACTGATGGCATCACAGAGCCCATGCTAGATCAAAGCACAGTGTCTGTGACGTCATCACGTTGCCTTTGATGACATCACAGCCACCTAACATTCTGATGTGTTCACTTGTGTGTGTGTGTATGTGTGTTGTGGGTGTGGGTGTGTGTGTGTGTGTGTGTGTGTGTGTGTGCAGACAAAGTTATGGGGGTGCAGAGCCTGCTTTCAAGTCTGTACCACATTCACTTCAAAAGTTATTCCACAAAAACCCGTCGAGGTATGCACCAGAGTCCTCGAGGTTCTAGTTGACCCACTTCCCAACCTTGTAGAGACTCGATGGTGGTACCCTTGGATCCGGAATGTCCAAAAATGGGGGTGCAGAGCTTAGTTTCACGTCTCTACCACCTTTCCTTCAAACGTTATCCTCCAAAAACCCGTCGAGGTATGCACCAGAGTCTTCAAGGTTCTGGTTGACCCACTTCCCGACCTCGTAGAGACGCGAGGGTGGCACCGTTGGATCCGGAATGTCCGAAAATGGGGGTGCAGAGCTTGGTTTCAAGTCTCTACCACCATCCCTTCAAAAGTTATCCCCCGAAACCTGTCGAGGTATGCACCAGAGTCCTCGAGGTTCTGGTTGACCCACTTCCCGACCTCGTAGAGACTCGAGGGTGGCACCGTTGGATCCGGAATGTCCGAAAATGGGGGTGCAGAGCTTGGTTTCAAGTCTCTACCACCATCCCTTCAAAAGTTATCCCCCGAAAACCAGTGGAGGTATGATAATGACATGGTGCTAGGGTTATAACCTAACACTGATGGCATCACAGAGCCCATGCTAGATCAAAGCACAGTGTCTGTGACGTCATCACGTTGCCTTTGATGACATCACAGCCACCTAACATTCTGATGTGTTCACTTGTGTGTGTGTGTATGTGTGTTGTGGGTGTGTGTGTGTGTGTGTGTGTGTGTGTGTGTGTGTGTGTGTGTGTGTGCAGACAAAGTTATGGGGGTGCAGAGCCTGCTTTCAAGTCTGTACCACATTCACTTCAAAAGTTATTCCACAAAAACCCGTCCAGGTATGCACCAGAGTCCTCGAGGTTCTAGTTGACCCACTTCCCAACCTTGTAGAGACTCGATGGTGGTACCCTTGGATCCGGAATGTCCAAAAATGGGGGTGCAGAGCTTAGTTTCACGTCTCTACCACCTTTCCTTCAAACGTTATCCTCCAAAAACCCGTCGAGGTATGCACCAGAGTCTTCAAGGTTCTGGTTGACCCACTTCCCGACCTCGTAGAGACGCGAGGGTGG
>NC_139333.1:32571404-32576404 GCF_056507025.1 Lutjanus erythropterus | reverse complement strand
CATCCCTTCAAAAGTTATCTCCCGAAACCTGTCGAGGTATGCACCAGAGTCCTCGAGGTTCTGGTTGACCCACTTCCCGACCTCGTAGAGACTCGAGGGTGGCACCGTTGGATCCGGAATGTCCGAAAATGGGGGTGCAGAGCTTGGTTTCAAGTCTCTACCACCATCCCTTCAAAAGTTATCCCCCGAAAACCAGTGGAGGTATGATAATGACATGGTGCTAGGTTTATAACCTAACACTGATGGCATCACAGAGCCCATGCTAGATCAAAGCACAGTGTCTGTGACGTCATCACGTTGCCTTTGATGACATCACAGCCACCTAACATTCTGATGTGTTCACTTGTGTGTGTGTGTATGTGTGTTGTGGGTGTGGGTGTGTGTGTGTGTGTGTGTGTGTGTGTGCAGACAAAGTTATGGGGGTGCAGAGCCTGCTTTCAAGTCTGTACCACATTCACTTCAAAAGTTATTCCACAAAAACCCGTCCAGGTATGCACCAGAGTCCTCGAGGTTCTAGTTGACCAACTTCCCAACCTTGTAGAGACTCGATGGTGGTACCCTTGGATCCGGAATGTCCAAAAATGGGGGTGCAGAGCTTAGTTTCACGTCTCTACCACCTTTCCTTCAAACGTTATCCTCCAAAAACCCGTCGAGGTATGCACCAGAGTCTTCAAGGTTCTGGTTGACCCACTTCCCGACCTCGTAGAGACGCGAGGGTGGCACCGTTGGATCCGGAATGTCCGAAAATGGGGGTGCAGAGCTTGGTTTCAAGTCTCTACCACCATCCCTTCAAAAGTTATCCCCCGAAACCTGTCGAGGTATGCACCAGAGTCCTCGAGGTTCTGGTTGACCCACTTCCCGACGTCGTAGAGACTCGAGGGTGGCACCGTTGGATCCGGAATGTCCGAAAATGGGGGTGCAGAGCTTGGTTTCAAGTCTCTACCACCATCCCTTCAAAAGTTATCCCCCGAAAACCAGTGGAGGTATGATAATGACATGGTGCTAGGGTTATAACCTAACACTGATGGCATCACAGAGCCCATGCTAGATCAAAGCACAGTGTCTGTGACGTCATCACGTTGCCTTTGATGACATCACAGCCACCTAACATTCTGATGTGTTCACTTGTGTGTGTGTGTATGTGTGTTGTGGGTGTGGGTGTGTGTGTGTGTGTGTGTGTGTGTGTGTGTGCAGACAAAGTTATGGGGGTGCAGAGCCTGCTTTCAAGTCTGTACCACATTCACTTCAAAAGTTATTCCACAAAAACCCGTCCAGGTATGCACCAGAGTCCTCGAGGTTCTAGTTGACCCACTTCCCAACCTTGTAGAGACTCGATGGTGGTACCCTTGGATCCGGAATGTCCAAAAATGGGGGTGCAGAGCTTAGTTTCACGTCTCTACCACCTTTCCTTCAAACGTTATCCTCCAAAAACCCGTCGAGGTATGCACCAGAGTCTTCAAGGTTCTGGTTGACCCACTTCCCGACCTCGTAGAGACGCGAGGGTGGCACCGTTGGATCCGGAATGTCCAGAAATGGGGGTGCAGAGCTTGGTTTCAAGTCTCTACCACCATCCCTTCAAAAGTTATCCCCCGAAACCTGTCGAGGTATGCACCAGAGTCCTCGAGGTTCTGGTTGACCCACTTCCCGACGTCGTAGAGACTCGGGGGTGGCACCGTTGGATCCGGAATGTCCGAAAATGGGGGTGCAGAGCTTGGTTTCAAGTCTCTACCACCATCCCTTCAAAAGTTATCCCCCAAAACCTGTCGAGGTATGCACCAGAGTCCTCGAGGTTCTGGTTGACCCACTTCCCGACCTCGTAGAGACTCGAGGGTGGCACCGTTGGATCCGGAATGTCCGAAAATGGGGGTGCAGAGCTTGGTTTCAAGTCTCTACCACCATCCCTTCAAAAGTTATCCCCCGAAAACCAGTGGAGGTATGATAATGACATGGTGCTAGGGTTATAACCTAACACTGATGGCATCACAGAGCCCATGCTAGATCAAAGCACAGTGTCTGTGACGTCATCACGTTGCCTTTGATGACATCACAGCCACCTAACATTCTGATGTGTTCACTTGTGTGTGTGTGTATGTGTGTTGTGGGTGTGGGTGTGTGTGTGTGTGTGTGTGTGTGTGTGTGTGTGCAGACAAAGTTATGGGGGTGCAGAGCCTGCTTTCAAGTCTGTACCACATTCACTTCAAAAGTTATTCCACAAAAACCCGTCCAGGTATGCACCAGAGTCCTCGAGGTTCTGGTTGACCCACTTCCCGACCTCGTAGAGACGCGAGGGTGGCACCGTTGGATCCGGAATGTCCAGAAATGGGGGTGCAGAGCTTGGTTTCAAGTCTCTACCACCATCCCTTCAAAAGTTATCCCCCGAAACCTGTCGAGGTATGCACCAGAGTCCTCGAGGTTCTGGTTGACCCACTTCCCGACGTCGTAGAGACTCGGGGGTGGCACCGTTGGATCCGGAATGTCCGAAAATGGGGGTGCAGAGCTTGGTTTCAAGTCTCTACCACCATCCCTTCAAAAGTTATCCCCCAAAACCTGTCGAGGTATGCACCAGAGTCCTCGAGGTTCTGGTTGACCCACTTCCCGACCTCGTAGAGACTCGAGGGTGGCACCGTTGGATCCGGAATGTCCGAAAATGGGGGTGCAGAGCTTGGTTTCAAGTCTCTACCACCATCCCTTCAAAAGTTATCCCCCAAAACCTGTCGAGGTATGCACCAGAGTCCTCGAGGTTCTGGTTGACCCACTTCCCGACCTCGTAGAGACTCGAGGGTGGCACCGTTGGATCCGGAATGTCCGAAAATGGGGGTGCAGAGCTTGGTTTCAAGTCTCTACCACCATCCCTTCAAAAGTTATCCCCCGAAAACCAGTGGAGGTATGATAATGACATGGTGCTAGGGTTATAACCTAACACTGATGGCATCACAGAGCCCATGCTAGATCAAAGCACAGTGTCTGTGACGTCATCACGTTGCCTTTGATGACATCACAGCCACCTAACATTCTGATGTGTTCACTTGTGTGTGTGTGTATGTGTGTTGTGGGTGTGGGTGTGTGTGTGTGTGTGTGTGTGTGTGTGTGTGTGTGTGCAGACAAAGTTATGGGGGTGCAGAGCCTGCTTTCAAGTCTGTACCACATTCACTTCAAAAGTTATTCCACAAAAACCCGTCCAGGTATGCACCAGAGTCCTCGAGGTTCTGGTTGACCCACTTCCCAACCTTGTAGAGA
Source organism: Lutjanus erythropterus (assembly GCF_056507025.1). Classification (NCBI taxonomy): domain Eukaryota; kingdom Metazoa; phylum Chordata; class Actinopteri; order Lutjaniformes; family Lutjanidae; genus Lutjanus; species Lutjanus erythropterus. The sequence goes on along the minus strand of NC_139333.1, from coordinate 32,573,167 downwards.
CTCGATGGTGGTACCCTTGGATCCGAAATGTCCAAAAATGGGGGTGCAGAGCTTAGTTTCACGTCTCTACCACCTTTCCTTCAAACGTTATCCTCCAAAAACCCGTCGAGGTATGCACCAGAGTCTTCAAGGTTCTGGTTGACCCACTTCCCGACCTCGTAGAGACGCGAGGGTGGCACCGTTGGATCCGGAATGTCCAGAAATGGGGGTGCAGAGCTTGGTTTCAAGTCTCTACCACCATCCCTTCAAAAGTTATCCCCCGAAACCTGTCGAGGTATGCACCAGAGTCCTCGAGGTTCTGGTTGACCCACTTCCCGACGTCGTAGAGACTCGATGGTGGCACCGTTGGATCCGGAATGTCCGAAAATGGGGGTGCAGAGCTTGGTTTCAAGTCTCTACCACCATCCCTTCAAAAGTTATCTCCCGAAACCTGTCGAGGTATGCACCAGAGTCCTCGAGGTTCTGGTTGACCCACTTCCCGACCTCGTAGAGACTCGAGGGTGGCACCGTTGGATCCGGAATGTCCGAAAATGGGGGTGCAGAGCTTGGTTTCAAGTCTCTACCACCATCCCTTCAAAAGTTATCCCCCGAAAACCAGTGGAGGTATGATAATGACATGGTGCTAGGTTTATAACCTAACACTGATGGCATCACAGAGCCCATGCTAGATCAAAGCACAGTGTCTGTGACGTCATCACGTTGCCTTTGATGACATCACAGCCACCTAACATTCTGATGTGTTCACTTGTGTGTGTGTGTATGTGTGTTGTGGGTGTGGGTGTGTGTGTGTGTGTGTGTGTGTGTGTGCAGACAAAGTTATGGGGGTGCAGAGCCTGCTTTCAAGTCTGTACCACATTCACTTCAAAAGTTATTCCACAAAAACCCGTCCAGGTATGCACCAGAGTCCTCGAGGTTCTAGTTGACCAACTTCCCAACCTTGTAGAGACTCGATGGTGGTACCCTTGGATCCGGAATGTCCAAAAATGGGGGTGCAGAGCTTAGTTTCACGTCTCTACCACCTTTCCTTCAAACGTTATCCTCCAAAAACCCGTCGAGGTATGCACCAGAGTCTTCAAGGTTCTGGTTGACCCACTTCCCGACCTCGTAGAGACGCGAGGGTGGCACCGTTGGATCCGGAATGTCCGAAAATGGGGGTGCAGAGCTTGGTTTCAAGTCTCTACCACCATCCCTTCAAAAGTTATCCCCCGAAACCTGTCGAGGTATGCACCAGAGTCCTCGAGGTTCTGGTTGACCCACTTCCCGACGTCGTAGAGACTCGAGGGTGGCACCGTTGGATCCGGAATGTCCGAAAATGGGGGTGCAGAGCTTGGTTTCAAGTCTCTACCACCATCCCTTCAAAAGTTATCCCCCGAAAACCAGTGGAGGTATGATAATGACATGGTGCTAGGGTTATAACCTAACACTGATGGCATCACAGAGCCCATGCTAGATCAAAGCACAGTGTCTGTGACGTCATCACGTTGCCTTTGATGACATCACAGCCACCTAACATTCTGATGTGTTCACTTGTGTGTGTGTGTATGTGTGTTGTGGGTGTGGGTGTGTGTGTGTGTGTGTGTGTGTGTGTGCAGACAAAGTTATGGGGGTGCAGAGCCTGCTTTCAAGTCTGTACCACATTCACTTCAAAAGTTATTCCACAAAAACCCGTCGAGGTATGCACCAGAGTCCTCGAGGTTCTAGTTGACCCACTTCCCAACCTTGTAGAGACTCGATGGTGGTACCCTTGGATCCGGAATGTCCAA
>NC_139333.1:32553904-32556404 GCF_056507025.1 Lutjanus erythropterus | reverse complement strand
ATGCACCAGAGTCCTCGAGGTTCTAGTTGACCCACTTCCCAACCTTGTAGAGACTCGATGGTGGTACCCTTGGATCCGGAATGTCCAAAAATGGGGGTGCAGAGCTTAGTTTCACGTCTCTACCACCTTTCCTTCAAACGTTATCCTCCAAAAACCCGTCGAGGTATGCACCAGAGTCTTCAAGGTTCTGGTTGACCCACTTCCCGACCTCGTAGAGACGCCAGGGTGGCACCGTTGGATCCGGAATGTCCAGAAATGGGGGTGCAGAGCTTGGTTTCAAGTCTCTACCACCATCCCTTCAAAAGTTATCCCCCGAAACCTGTCGAGGTATGCACCAGAGTCCTCGAGGTTCTGGTTGACCCACTTCCCGACGTCGTAGAGACTCGATGGTGGCACCGTTGGATCCGGAATGTCCGAAAATGGAGGTGCAGAGCTTGGTTTCAAGTCTCTACCACCATCCCTTCAAAAGTTATCCCCCGAAAACCAGTGGAGGTATGATAATGACATGGTGCTAGGTTTATAACCTAACACTGATGGCATCACAGAGCCCATGCTAGATCAAAGCACAGTGTCTGTGACGTCATCACGTTGCCTTTGATGACATCACAGCCACCTAACATTCTGATGTGTTCAAATGTGTGTGTGTGTATGTGTGTTGTGGGTGTGTGTGTGTGTGTGTGTGTGTGTGTGTGTGTGTGTGTGCAGACAAAGTTATGGGGGTGCAGAGCCTGCTTTCAAGTCTGTACCACATTCACTTCAAAAGTTATTCCACAAAAACCCGTCCAGGTATGCACCAGAGTCCTCGAGGTTCTAGTTGACCCACTTCCCAACCTTGTAGAGACTCGATGGTGGTACCCTTGGATCCGGAATGTCCAAAAATGGGGGTGCAGAGCTTAGTTTCACGTCTCTACCACCTTTCCTTCAAACGTTATCCTCCAAAAACCCGTCGAGGTATGCACCAGAGTCTTCAAGGTTCTGGTTGACCCACTTCCCGACCTCGTAGAGACGCGAGGGTGGCACCGTTGGATCCGGAATGTCCAGAAATGGGGGTGCAGAGCTTGGTTTCAAGTCTCTACCACCATCCCTTCAAAAGTTATCCCCCGAAACCTGTCGAGGTATGCACCAGAGTCCTCGAGGTTCTGGTTGACCCACTTCCCGACGTCGTAGAGACTCGGGGGTGGCACCGTTGGATCCGGAATGTCCGAAAATGGGGGTGCAGAGCTTGGTTTCAAGTCTCTACCACCATCCCTTCAAAAGTTATCCCCCGAAACCTGTCGAGGTATGCACCAGAGTCCTCGAGGTTCTGGTTGACCCACTTCCCGACCTCGTAGAGACTCGAGGGTGGCACCGTTGGATCCGGAATGTCCGAAAATGGGGGTGCAGAGCTTGGTTTCAAGTCTCTACCACCATCCCTTCAAAAGTTATCCCCCGAAAACCAGTGGAGGTATGATAATGACATGGTGCTAGGGTTATAACCTAACACTGATGGCATCACAGAGCCCATGCTAGATCAAAGCACAGTGTCTGTGACGTCATCACGTTGCCTTTGATGACATCACAGCCACCTAACATTCTGATGTGTTCACTTGTGTGTGTGTGTATGTGTGTTGTGGGTGTGGGTGTGTGTGTGTGAGTGTGTGTGTGTGTGCAGACAAAGTTATGGGGGTGCAGAGCCTGCTTTCAAGTCTGTACCACATTCACTTCAAAAGTTATTCCACAAAAACCCGTCGAGGTATGCACCAGAGTCCTCGAGGTTCTAGTTGACCCACTTCCCAACCTTGTAGAGACTCGATGGTGGTACCCTTGGATCCGGAATGTCCAAAAATGGGGGTGCAGAGCTTAGTTTCACGTCTCTACCACCTTTCCTTCAAACGTTATCCTCCAAAAACCCGTCGAGGTATGCACCAGAGTCTTCAAGGTTCTGGTTGACCCACTTCCCGACCTCGTAGAGACGCGAGGGTGGCACCGTTGGATCCGGAATGTCCGAAAATGGGGGTGCAGAGCTTGGTTTCAAGTCTCTACCACCATCCCTTCAAAAGTTATCCCCCGAAACCTGTCGAGGTATGCACCAGAGTCCTCGAGGTTCTGGTTGACCCACTTCCCGACCTCGTAGAGACGCGAGGGTGGCACCGTTGGATCCGGAATGTCCGAAAATGGGGGTGCAGAGCTTGGTTTCAAGTCTCTACCACCATCCCTTCAAAAGTTATCCCCCGAAAACCAGTGGAGGTATGATAATGACATGGTGCTAGGTTTATAACCTAACACTGATGGCATCACAGAGCCCATGCTAGATCAAAGCACAGTGTCTGTGACGTCATCACGTTGCCTTTGATGACATCACAGCCACCTAACATTCTGATGTGTTCACTTGTGTGTGTGTGTATGTGTGTTGTGGGTGTGGGTGTGTGTGTGTGTGTGTGTGTGTGTGTGCAGACAAAGTTATGGGGGTGCAGAGCCTGCTTTCAAGTCTGTACCACATTCACTTCAAAAGTTATTCCAC
>NC_139333.1:32496404-32546404 GCF_056507025.1 Lutjanus erythropterus | reverse complement strand
TGGTTGACCCACTTCCCGACCTCGTAGAGACTCGAGGGTGGCACCGTTGGATCCGGAATGTCCGAAAATGGGGGTGCAGAGCTTGGTTTCAAGTCTCTACCACCATCCCTTCAAAAGTTATCCCCCGAAAACCAGTGGAGGTATGATAATGACATGGTGCTAGGGTTATAACCTAACACTGATGGCATCACAGAGCCCATGCTAGATCAAAGCACAGTGTCTGTGACGTCATCACGTTGCCTTTGATGACATCACAGCCACCTAACATTCTGATGTGTTCACTTGTGTGTGTGTGTATGTGTGTTGTGGGTGTGTGTGTGTGTGTGTGTGTGTGTGTGTGTGTGTGTGTGTGTGTGTGTGTGCAGACAAAGTTATGGGGGTGCAGAGCCTGCTTTCAAGTCTGTACCACATTCACTTCAAAAGTTATTCCACAAAAACCCGTCCAGGTATGCACCAGAGTCCTCGAGGTTCTAGTTGACCCACTTCCCAACCTTGTAGAGACTCGATGGTGGTACCCTTGGATCCGGAATGTCCAAAAATGGGGGTGCAGAGCTTAGTTTCACGTCTCTACCACCTTTCCTTCAAACGTTATCCTCCAAAAACCCGTCGAGGTATGCACCAGAGTCTTCAAGGTTCTGGTTGACCCACTTCCCGACCTCGTAGAGACGCGAGGGTGGCACCGTTGGATCCGGAATGTCCAGAAATGGGGGTGCAGAGCTTGGTTTCAAGTCTCTACCACCATCCCTTCAAAAGTTATCCCCCGAAACCTGTCGAGGTATGCACCAGAGTCCTCGAGGTTCTGGTTGACCCACTTCCCGACGTCGTAGAGACTCGATGGTGGCACCGTTGGATCCGGAATGTCCGAAAATGGGGGTGCAGAGCTTGGTTTCAAGTCTCTACCACCATCCCTTCAAAAGTTATCTCCCGAAACCTGTCGAGGTATGCACCAGAGTCCTCGAGGTTCTGGTTGACCCACTTCCCGACCTCGTAGAGACTCGAGGGTGGCACCGTTGGATCCGGAATGTCCGAAAATGGAGGTGCAGAGCTTGGTTTCAAGTCTCTACCACCATCCCTTCAAAAGTTATCCCCCGAAAACCAGTGGAGGTATGATAATGACATGGTGCTAGGTTTATAACCTAACACTGATGGCATCACAGAGCCCATGCTAGATCAAAGCACAGTGTCTGTGACGTCATCACGTTGCCTTTGATGACATCACAGCCACCTAACATTCTGATGTGTTCAAATGTGTGTGTGTGTATGTGTGTTGTGGGTGTGTGTGTGTGTGTGTGTGTGTGTGTGTGTGTGTGTGTGCAGACAAAGTTATGGGGGTGCAGAGCCTGCTTTCAAGTCTGTACCACATTCACTTCAAAAGTTATTCCACAAAAACCCGTCCAGGTATGCACCAGAGTCCTCGAGGTTCTAGTTGACCCACTTCCCAACCTTGTAGAGACTCGATGGTGGTACCCTTGGATCCGGAATGTCCAAAAATGGGGGTGCAGAGCTTAGTTTCACGTCTCTACCACCTTTCCTTCAAACGTTATCCTCCAAAAACCCGTCGAGGTATGCACCAGAGTCTTCAAGGTTCTGGTTGACCCACTTCCCGACCTCGTAGAGACGCCAGGGTGGCACCGTTGGATCCGGAATGTCCAGAAATGGGGGTGCAGAGCTTGGTTTCAAGTCTCTACCACCATCCCTTCAAAAGTTATCCCCCGAAACCTGTCGAGGTATGCACCAGAGTCCTCGAGGTTCTGGTTGACCCACTTCCCGACGTCGTAGAGACTCGATGGTGGCACCGTTGGATCCGGAATGTCCGAAAATGGAGGTGCAGAGCTTGGTTTCAAGTCTCTACCACCATCCCTTCAAAAGTTATCCCCCGAAAACCAGTGGAGGTATGATAATGACATGGTGCTAGGTTTATAACCTAACACTGATGGCATCACAGAGCCCATGCTAGATCAAAGCACAGTGTCTGTGACGTCATCACGTTGCCTTTGATGACATCACAGCCACCTAACATTCTGATGTGTTCAAATGTGTGTGTGTGTATGTGTGTTGTGGGTGTGTGTGTGTGTGTGTGTGTGTGTGTGTGTGTGTGTGTGCAGACAAAGTTATGGGGGTGCAGAGCCTGCTTTCAAGTCTGTACCACATTCACTTCAAAAGTTATTCCACAAAAACCCGTCCAGGTATGCACCAGAGTCCTCGAGGTTCTAGTTGACCCACTTCCCAACCTTGTAGAGACTCGATGGTGGTACCCTTGGATCCGGAATGTCCAAAAATGGGGGTGCAGAGCTTAGTTTCACGTCTCTACCACCTTTCCTTCAAACGTTATCCTCCAAAAACCCGTCGAGGTATGCACCAGAGTCTTCAAGGTTCTGGTTGACCCACTTCCCGACCTCGTAGAGACGCGAGGGTGGCACCGTTGGATCCGGAATGTCCAGAAATGGGGGTGCAGAGCTTGGTTTCAAGTCTCTACCACCATCCCTTCAAAAGTTATCCCCCGAAACCTGTCGAGGTATGCACCAGAGTCCTCGAGGTTCTGGTTGACCCACTTCCCGACGTCGTAGAGACTCGGGGGTGGCACCGTTGGATCCGGAATGTCCGAAAATGGGGGTGCAGAGCTTGGTTTCAAGTCTCTACCACCATCCCTTCAAAAGTTATCCCCCGAAACCTGTCGAGGTATGCACCAGAGTCCTCGAGGTTCTGGTTGACCCACTTCCCGACCTCGTAGAGACTCGAGGGTGGCACCGTTGGATCCGGAATGTCCGAAAATGGGGGTGCAGAGCTTGGTTTCAAGTCTCTACCACCATCCCTTCAAAAGTTATCCCCCGAAAACCAGTGGAGGTATGATAATGACATGGTGCTAGGGTTATAACCTAACACTGATGGCATCACAGAGCCCATGCTAGATCAAAGCACAGTGTCTGTGACGTCATCACGTTGCCTTTGATGACATCACAGCCACCTAACATTCTGATGTGTTCACTTGTGTGTGTGTGTATGTGTGTTGTGGGTGTGGGTGTGTGTGTGTGAGTGTGTGTGTGTGTGCAGACAAAGTTATGGGGGTGCAGAGCCTGCTTTCAAGTCTGTACCACATTCACTTCAAAAGTTATTCCACAAAAACCCGTCGAGGTATGCACCAGAGTCCTCGAGGTTCTAGTTGACCCACTTCCCAACCTTGTAGAGACTCGATGGTGGTACCCTTGGATCCGGAATGTCCAAAAATGGGGGTGCAGAGCTTAGTTTCACGTCTCTACCACCTTTCCTTCAAACGTTATCCTCCAAAAACCCGTCGAGGTATGCACCAGAGTCTTCAAGGTTCTGGTTGACCCACTTCCCGACCTCGTAGAGACGCGAGGGTGGCACCGTTGGATCCGGAATGTCCGAAAATGGGGGTGCAGAGCTTGGTTTCAAGTCTCTACCACCATCCCTTCAAAAGTTATCCCCCGAAACCTGTCGAGGTATGCACCAGAGTCCTCGAGGTTCTGGTTGACCCACTTCCCGACCTCGTAGAGACGCGAGGGTGGCACCGTTGGATCCGGAATGTCCGAAAATGGGGGTGCAGAGCTTGGTTTCAAGTCTCTACCACCATCCCTTCAAAAGTTATCCCCCGAAAACCAGTGGAGGTATGATAATGACATGGTGCTAGGTTTATAACCTAACACTGATGGCATCACAGAGCCCATGCTAGATCAAAGCACAGTGTCTGTGACGTCATCACGTTGCCTTTGATGACATCACAGCCACCTAACATTCTGATGTGTTCACTTGTGTGTGTGTGTATGTGTGTTGTGGGTGTGGGTGTGTGTGTGTGTGTGTGTGTGTGTGTGCAGACAAAGTTATGGGGGTGCAGAGCCTGCTTTCAAGTCTGTACCACATTCACTTCAAAAGTTATTCCACAAAAACCCGTCCAGGTATGCACCAGAGTCCTCGAGGTTCTAGTTGACCCACTTCCCAACCTTGTAGAGACTCGATGGTGGTACCCTTGGATCCGGAATGTCCAAAAATGGGGGTGCAGAGCTTAGTTTCACGTCTCTACCACCTTTCCTTCAAACGTTATCCTCCAAAAACCCGTCGAGGTATGCACCAGAGTCTTCAAGGTTCTGGTTGACCCACTTCCCGACCTCGTAGAGACGCGAGGGTGGCACCGTTGGATCCGGAATGTCCGAAAATGGGGGTGCAGAGCTTGGTTTCAAGTCTCTACCACCATCCCTTCAAAAGTTATCCCCCGAAACCTGTCGAGGTATGCACCAGAGTCCTCGAGGTTCTGGTTGACCCACTTCCCGACCTCGTAGAGACGCGAGGGTGGCACCGTTGGATCCGGAATGTCCGAAAATGGGGGTGCAGAGCTTGGTTTCAAGTCTCTACCACCATCCCTTCAAAAGTTATCCCCCGAAAACCAGTGGAGGTATGATAATGACATGGTGCTAGGGTTATAACCTAACACTGATGGCATCACAGAGCCCATGCTAGATCAAAGCACAGTGTCTGTGACGTCATCACGTTGCCTTTGATGACATCACAGCCACCTAACATTCTGATGTGTTCACTTGTGTGTGTGTGTATGTGTGTTGTGGGTGTGGGTGTGTGTGTGTGTGTGTGTGTGTGTGTGCAGACAAAGTTATGGGGGTGCAGAGCCTGCTTTCAAGTCTGTACCACATTCACTTCAAAAGTTATTCCACAAAAACCCGTCCAGGTATGCACCAGAGTCCTCGAGGTTCTAGTTGACCCACTTCCCAACCTTGTAGAGACTCGATGGTGGTACCCTTGGATCCGGAATGTCCAAAAATGGGGGTGCAGAGCTTAGTTTCACGTCTCTACCACCTTTCCTTCAAACGTTATCCTCCAAAAACCCGTCGAGGTATGCACCAGAGTCTTCAAGGTTCTGGTTGACCCACTTCCCGACCTCGTAGAGACGCGAGGGTGGCACCGTTGGATCCGGAATGTCCGAAAATGGGGGTGCAGAGCTTGGTTTCAAGTCTCTACCACCATCCCTTCAAAAGTTATCCCCCGAAACCTGTCGAGGTATGCACCAGAGTCCTCGAGGTTCTGGTTGACCCACTTCCCGACCTCGTAGAGACGCGAGGGTGGCACCGTTGGATCCGGAATGTCCGAAAATGGGGGTGCAGAGCTTGTTTTCAAGTCTCTACCACCATCCCTTCAAAAGTTATCCCCCGAAAACCAGTGGAGGTATGATAATGACATGGTGCTAGGGTTATAACCTAACACTGATGGCATCACAGAGCCCATGCTAGATCAAAGCACAGTGTCTGTGACGTCATCACGTTGCCTTTGATGACATCACAGCCACCTAACATTCTGATGTGTTCACTTGTGTGTGTGTGTATGTGTGTTGTGGGTGTGGGTGTGTGTGTGTGTGTGTGTGTGTGTGTGCAGACAAAGTTATGGGGGTGCAGAGCCTGCTTTCAAGTCTGTACCACATTCACTTCAAAAGTTATTCCACAAAAACCCGTCCAGGTATGCACCAGAGTCCTCGAGGTTCTAGTTGACCCACTTCCCAACCTTGTAGAGACTCGATGGTGGTACCCTTGGATCCGGAATGTCCAAAAATGGGGGTGCAGAGCTTAGTTTCACGTCTCTACCACCTTTCCTTCAAACGTTATCCTCCAAAAACCCGTCGAGGTATGCACCAGAGTCTTCAAGGTTCTGGTTGACCCACTTCCCGACCTCGTAGAGACGCGAGGGTGGCACCGTTGGATCCGGAATGTCCGAAAATGGGGGTGCAGAGCTTGGTTTCAAGTCTCTACCACCATCCCTTCAAAAGTTATCCCCCGAAACCTGTCGAGGTATGCACCAGAGTCCTCGAGGTTCTGGTTGACCCACTTCCCGACCTCGTAGAGACGCGAGGGTGGCACCGTTGGATCCGGAATGTCCGAAAATGGGGGTGCAGAGCTTGGTTTCAAGTCTCTACCACCATCCCTTCAAAAGTTATCCCCCGAAAACCAGTGGAGGTATGATAATGACATGGTGCTAGGTTTATAACCTAACACTGATGGCATCACAGAGCCCATGCTAGATCAAAGCACAGTGTCTGTGACGTCATCACGTTGCCTTTGATGACATCACAGCCACCTAACATTCTGATGTGTTCACTTGTGTGTGTGTGTATGTGTGTTGTGGGTGTGGGTGTGTGTGTGTGTGTGTGTGTGTGTGTGCAGACAAAGTTATGGGGGTGCAGAGCCTGCTTTCAAGTCTGTACCACATTCACTTCAAAAGTTATTCCACAAAAACCCGTCCAGGTATGCACCAGAGTCCTCGAGGTTCTAGTTGACCCACTTCCCAACCTTGTAGAGACTCGATGTTGGTACCCTTGGATCCGGAATGTCCAAAAATGGGGGTGCAGAGCTTAGTTTCACGTCTCTACCACCTTTCCTTCAAACGTTATCCTCCAAAAACCCGTCGAGGTATGCACCAGAGTCTTCAAGGTTCTGGTTGACCCACTTCCCGACCTCGTAGAGACGCGAGGGTGGCACCGTTGGATCCGGAATGTCGGAAAATGGGGGTGCAGAGCTTGGTTTCAAGTCTCTACCACCATCCCTTCAAAAGTTATCCCCCGAAACCTGTCGAGGTATGCACCAGAGTCCTCGAGGTTCTGGTTGACCCACTTCCCGACCTCGTAGAGACTCGAGGCTGGCACCGTTGGATCCGGAATGTCCGAAAATGGGGGTGCAGAGCTTGGTTTCAAGTCTCTACCACCATCCCTTCAAAAGTTATCCCCCGAAAACCAGTGGAGGTATGATAATGACATGGTGCTAGGGTTATAACCTAACACTGATGGCATCACAGAGCCCATGCTAGATCAAAGCACAGTGTCTGTGACGTCATCACGTTGCCTTTGATGACATCACAGCCACCTAACATTCTGATGTGTTCACTTGTGTGTGTGTGTATGTGTGTTGTGGGTGTGGGTGTGTGTGTGTGTGTGTGTGTGTGTGTGCAGACAAAGTTATGGGGGTGCAGAGCCTGCTTTCAAGTCTGTACCACATTCACTTCAAAAGTTATTCCACAAAAACCCGTCGAGGTATGCACCAGAGTCCTCGAGGTTCTAGTTGACCCACTTCCCAACCTTGTAGAGACTCGATGGTGGTACCCTTGGATCCGGAATGTCCAAAAATGGGGGTGCAGAGCTTAGTTTCACGTCTCTACCACCTTTCCTTCAAACGTTATCCTCCAAAAACCCGTCGAGGTATGCACCAGAGTCTTCAAGGTTCTGGTTGACCCACTTCCCGACCTCGTAGAGACGCGAGGGTGGCACCGTTGGATCCGGAATGTCCGAAAATGGGGGTGCAGAGCTTGGTTTCAAGTCTCTACCACCATCCCTTCAAAAGTTATCCCCCGAAACCTGTCGAGGTATGCACCAGAGTCCTCGAGGTTCTGGTTGACCCACTTCCCGACCTCGTAGAGACTCGGGGGTGGCACCGTTGGATCCGGAATGTCCGAAAATGGGGGTGCAGAGCTTGGTTTCAAGTCTCTACCACCATCCCTTCAAAAGTTATCCCCCGAAAACCAGTGGAGGTATGATAATGACATGGTGCTAGGGTTATAACCTAACACTGATGGCATCACAGAGCCCATGCAAGATCAAAGCACAGTGTCTGTGACGTCATCACGTTGCCTTTGATGACATCACAGCCACCTAACATTCTGATGTGTTCACTTGTGTGTGTGTGTATGTGTGTTGTGGGTGTGTGTGTGTGTGTGTGTGTGTGTGTGTGTGTGTGTGTGTGTGTGCAGACAAAGTTATGGGGGTGCAGAGCCTGCTTTCAAGTCTGTACCACATTCACTTCAAAAGTTATTCCACAAAAACCCGTCCAGGTATGCACCAGAGTCCTCGAGGTTCTAGTTGACCCACTTCCCAACCTTGTAGAGACTCGATGGTGGTACCCTTGGATCCGGAATGTCCAAAAATGGGGGTGCAGAGCTTAGTTTCACGTCTCTACCACCTTTCCTTCAAACGTTATCCTCCAAAAACCCGTCGAGGTATGCACCAGAGTCTTCAAGGTTCTGGTTGACCCACTTCCCGACCTCGTAGAGACGCGAGGGTGGCACCGTTGGATCCGGAATGTCCAGAAATGGGGGTGCAGAGCTTGGTTTCAAGTCTCTACCACCATCCCTTCAAAAGTTATCCCCCGAAACCTGTCGAGGTATGCACCAGAGTCCTCGAGGTTCTGGTTGACCCACTTCCCGACGTCGTAGAGACTCGGGGGTGGAACCGTTGGATCCGGAATGTCCGAAAATGGGGGTGCAGAGCTTGGTTTCAAGTCTCTACCACCATCCCTTCAAAAGTTATCCGCCAAAACCTGTCGAGGTATGCACCAGAGTCCTCGAGGTTCTGGTTGACCCACTTCCCGACCTCGTAGAGACTCGAGGGTGGCACCGTTGGATCCGGAATGTCCGAAAATGGGGGTGCAGAGCTTGGTTTCAAGTCTCTACCACCATCCCTTCAAAAGTTATCCCCCGAAAACCAGTGGAGGTATGATAATGACATGGTGCTAGGGTTATAACCTAACACTGATGGCATCACAGAGCCCATGCTAGATCAAAGCACAGTGTCTGTGACGTCATCACGTTGCCTTTGATGACATCACAGCCACCTAACATTCTGATGTGTTCACTTGTGTGTGTGTGTATGTGTGTTGTGGGTGTGTGTGTGTGTGTGTGTGTGTGTGTGTGTGTGTGTGTGCAGACAAAGTTATGGGGGTGCAGAGCCTGCTTTCAAGTCTGTACCACATTCACTTCAAAAGTTATTCCACAAAAACCCGTCCAGGTATGCACCAGAGTCCTCGAGGTTCTAGTTGACCCACTTCCCAACCTTGTAGAGACTCGATGGTGGTACCCTTGGATCCGGAATGTCCAAAAATGGGGGTGCAGAGCTTAGTTTCACGTCTCTACCACCTTTCCTTCAAACGTTATCCTCCAAAAACCCGTCGAGGTATGCACCAGAGTCTTCAAGGTTCTGGTTGACCCACTTCCCGACCTCGTAGAGACGCCAGGGTGGCTCCGTTGGATCCGGAATGTCCAGAAATGGGGGTGCAGAGCTTGGTTTCAAGTCTCTACCACCATCCCTTCAAAAGTTATCCCCCGAAACCTGTCGAGGTATGCACCAGAGTCCTCGAGGTTCTGGTTGACCCACTTCCCGACGTCGTAGAGACTCGATGGTGGCACCGTTGGATCCGGAATGTCCGAAAATGGGGGTGCAGAGCTTGGTTTCAAGTCTCTACCACCATCCCTTCAAAAGTTATCTCCCGAAACCTGTCGAGGTATGCACCAGAGTCCTCGAGGTTCTGGTTGACCCACTTCCCGACCTCGTAGAGACTCGAGGGTGGCACCGTTGGATCCGGAATGTCCGAAAATGGAGGTGCAGAGCTTGGTTTCAAGTCTCTACCACCATCCCTTCAAAAGTTATCCCCCGAAAACCAGTGGAGGTATGATAATGACATGGTGCTAGGTTTATAACCTAACACTGATGGCATCACAGAGCCCATGCTAGATCAAAGCACAGTGTCTGTGACGTCATCACGTTGCCTTTGATGACATCACAGCCACCTAACATTCTGATGTGTTCACTTGTGTGTGTGTGTATGTGTGTTGTGGGTGTGGGTGTGTGTGTGTGTGTGTGTGTGTGTGTGCAGACAAAGTTATGGGGGTGCAGAGCCTGCTTTCAAGTCTGTACCACATTCACTTCAAAAGTTATTCCACAAAAACCCGTCGAGGTATGCACCAGAGTCCTTGAGGTTCTAGTTGACCCACTTCCCAACCTTGTAGAGACTCGATGGTGGTACCCTTGGATCCGGAATGTCCAAAAATGGGGGTGCAGAGCTTAGTTTCACGTCTCTACCACCTTTCCTTCAAACGTTATCCTCCAAAAACCCGTCGAGGTATGCACCAGAGTCTTCAAGGTTCTGGTTGACCCACTTCCCGACCTCGTAGAGACGCGAGGGTGGCACCGTTGGATCCGGAATGTCCGAAAATGGGGGTGCAGAGCTTGGTTTCAAGTCTCTACCACCATCCCTTCAAAAGTTATCCCCCGAAACCTGTCGAGGTATGCACCAGAGTCCTCGAGGTTCTGGTTGACCCACTTCCCGACCTCGTAGAGACGCCAGGGTGGCACCGTTGGATCCGGAATGTCCGAAAATGGGGGTGCAGAGCTTGGTTTCAAGTCTCTACCACCATCCCTTCAAAAGTTATCCCCCGAAAACCAGTGGAGGTATGATAATGACATGGTGCTAGGGTTATAACCTAACACTGATGGCATCACAGAGCCCATGCTAGATCAAAGCACAGTGTCTGTGACGTCATCACGTTGCCTTTGATGACATCACAGCCACCTAACATTCTGATGTGTTCACTTGTGTGTGTGTGTATGTGTGTTGTGGGTGTGTGTGTGTGTGTGTGTGTGTGTGTGTGTGTGTGTGTGTGTGTGCAGACAAAGTTATGGGGGTGCAGAGCCTGCTTTCAAGTCTGTACCACATTCACTTCAAAAGTTATTCCACAAAAACCCGTCGAGGTATGCACCAGAGTCCTCGAGGTTCTAGTTGACCCACTTCCCAACCTTGTAGAGACTCGATGGTGGTACCCTTGGATCCGGAATGTCCAAAAATGGGGGTGCAGAGCTTAGTTTCACGTCTCTACCACCTTTCCTTCAAACGTTATCCTCCAAAAACCCGTCGAGGTATGCACCAGAGTCTTCAAGGTTCTGGTTGACCCACTTCCCGACCTCGTAGAGACGCGAGGGTGGCACCGTTGGATCCGGAATGTTCAAAAATGGGGGTGCAGAGCTTGGTTTCAAGTCTCTACCACCATCCCTTCAAAAGTTATCCCCCGAAACCTGTCGAGGTATGCACCAGAGTCCTCGAGGTTCTGGTTGACCCACTTCCCGACCTCGTAGAGACTCGAGGGTGGCACCGTTGGATCCGGAATGTCCGAAAATGGGGGTGCAGAGCTTGGTTTCAAGTCTCTACCACCATCCCTTCAAAAGTTATCCCCCGAAAACCAGTGGAGGTATGATAATGACATGGTGCTAGGGTTATAACCTAACACTGATGGCATCACAGAGCCCATGCTAGATCAAAGCACAGTGTCTGTGACGTCATCACGTTGCCTTTGATGACATCACAGCCACCTAACATTCTGATGTGTTCACTTGTGTGTGTGTGTATGTGTGTTGTGGGTGTGGGTGTGTGTGTGTGTGTGTGTGTGTGTGTGCAGACAAAGTTATGGGGGTGCAGAGCCTGCTTTCAAGTCTGTACCACATTCACTTCAAAAGTTATTCCACAAAAACCCGTCGAGGTATGCACCAGAGTCCTTGAGGTTCTAGTTGACCCACTTCCCAACCTTGTAGAGACTCGATGGTGGTACCCTTGGATCCGGAATGTCCAAAAATGGGGGTGCAGAGCTTAGTTTCACGTCTCTACCACCTTTCCTTCAAACGTTATCCTCCAAAAACCCGTCGAGGTATGCACCAGAGTCTTCAAGGTTCTGGTTGACCCACTTCCCGACCTCGTAGAGACGCGAGGGTGGCACCGTTGGATCCGGAATGTCCGAAAATGGGGGTGCAGAGCTTGGTTTCAAGTCTCTACCACCATCCCTTCAAAAGTTATCCCCCGAAACCTGTCGAGGTATGCACCAGAGTCCTCGAGGTTCTGGTTGACCCACTTCCCGACCTCGTAGAGACGCCAGGGTGGCACCGTTGGATCCGGAATGTCCGAAAATGGGGGTGCAGA
This sequence comes from Lutjanus erythropterus, assembly GCF_056507025.1. Classification (NCBI taxonomy): domain Eukaryota; kingdom Metazoa; phylum Chordata; class Actinopteri; order Lutjaniformes; family Lutjanidae; genus Lutjanus; species Lutjanus erythropterus. Next base: position 32,534,660 of record NC_139333.1, on the reverse strand, counting down.
GCTTGGTTTCAAGTCTCTACCACCATCCCTTCAAAAGTTATCCCCCGAAAACCAGTGGAGGTATGATAATGACATGGTGCTAGGGTTATAACCTAACACTGATGGCATCACAGAGCCCATGCTAGATCAAAGCACAGTGTCTGTGACGTCATCACGTTGCCTTTGATGACATCACAGCCACCTAACATTCTGATGTGTTCACTTGTGTGTGTGTGTATGTGTGTTGTGGGTGTGTGTGTGTGTGTGTGTGTGTGTGTGTGTGTGTGTGTGTGTGTGCAGACAAAGTTATGGGGGTGCAGAGCCTGCTTTCAAGTCTGTACCACATTCACTTCAAAAGTTATTCCACAAAAACCCGTCGAGGTATGCACCAGAGTCCTCGAGGTTCTAGTTGACCCACTTCCCAACCTTGTAGAGACTCGATGGTGGTACCCTTGGATCCGGAATGTCCAAAAATGGGGGTGCAGAGCTTAGTTTCACGTCTCTACCACCTTTCCTTCAAACGTTATCCTCCAAAAACCCGTCGAGGTATGCACCAGAGTCTTCAAGGTTCTGGTTGACCCACTTCCCGACCTCGTAGAGACACGAGGGTGGCACCGTTGGATCCGGAATGTTCAAAAATGGGGGTGCAGAGCTTGGTTTCAAGTCTCTACCACCATCCCTTCAAAAGTTATCCCCCGAAACCTGTCGAGGTATGCACCAGAGTCCTCGAGGTTCTGGTTGACCCACTTCCCGACCTCGTAGAGACTCGAGGGTGGCACCGTTGGATCCGGAATGTCCGAAAATGGGGGTGCAGAGCTTGGTTTCAAGTCTCTACCACCATCCCTTCAAAAGTTATCCCCCGAAAACCAGTGGAGGTATGATAATGACATGGTGCTAGGGTTATAACCTAACACTGATGGCATCACAGAGCCCATGCTAGATCAAAGCACAGTGTCTGTGACGTCATCACGTTGCCTTTGATGACATCACAGCCACCTAACATTCTGATGTGTTCACTTGTGTGTGTGTGTATGTGTGTTGTGGGTGTGGGTGTGTGTGTGTGTGTGTGTGTGTGTGTGCAGACAAAGTTATGGGGGTGCAGAGCCTGCTTTCAAGTCTGTACCACATTCACTTCAAAAGTTATTCCACAAAAACCCGTCCAGGTATGCACCAGAGTCCTCGAGGTTCTAGTTGACCCACTTCCCAACCTTGTAGAGACTCGATGGTGGTACCCTTGGATCCGGAATGTCCAAAAATGGGGGTGCAGAGCTTAGTTTCACGTCTCTACCACCTTTCCTTCAAACGTTATCCTCCAAAAACCCGTCGAGGTATGCGCCAGAGTCTTCAAGGTTCTGGTTGACCCACTTCCCGACCTCGTAGAGACGCGAGGGTGGCACCGTTGGATCCAGAATGTTCGAAAATGGGGGTGCAGAGCTTGGTTTCAAGTCTCTACCACCATCCCTTCAAAAGTTATCCCCCGAAACCAGTCGAGGTATGCACCAGAGTCCTCGAGGTTCTGGTTGACCCACTTCCCGACGTCGTAGAGACTCGAGGCTGGGACCGTTGGATCCGGAATGTCCGAAAATGGGGGTGCAGAGCTTGGTTTCAAGTCTCTACCACCATCCCTTCAAAAGTTATCCCCCGAAAACCAGTGGAGGTATGATAATGACATGGTGCTAGGGTTATAACCTAACACTGATGGCATCACAGAGCCCATGCTAGATCAAAGCACAGTGTCTGTGACGTCATCACGTTGCCTTTGATGACATCACAGCCACCTAACATTCTGATGTGTTCACTTGTGTGTGTGTGTATGTGTGTTGTGGGTGTGGGTGTGTGTGTGTGTGTGTGTGTGTGCAGACAAAGTTATGGGGGTGCAGAGCCTGCTTTCAAGTCTGTACCACATTCACTTCAAAAGTTATTCCACAAAAACCCTTCCAGGTATGCACCAGAGTCCTCGAGCTTCTAGTTGACCCACTTCCCAACCTTGTAGAGACTCGATGGTGGTACCCTTGGATCCGGAATGTCCAAAAATGGGGGTGCAGAGCTTAGTTTCACGTCTCTACCACCTTTCCTTCAAACGTTATCCTCCAAAAACCCGTCGAGGTATGCACCAGAGTCTTCAAGGTTCTGGTTGACCCACTTCCCGACCTCGTAGAGACGCGAGGGTGGCACCGTTGGATCCGGAATGTCCGAAAATGGGGGTGCAGAGCTTGGTTTCAAGTCTCTACCACCATCCCTTCAAAAGTTATCCCCCGAAACCTGTCGAGGTATGCACCAGAGTCCTCGAGGTTCTGGTTGACCCACTTCCCGACCTCATAGAGACTCGAGGGTGGCACCGTTGGATCCGGAATGTCCGAAAATGGGGGTGCAGAGCTTGGTTTCAAGTCTCTACCACCATCCCTTCAAAAGTTATCCCCCGAAAACCAGTGGAGGTATGATAATGACATGGTGCTAGGGTTATAACCTAACACTGATGGCATCACAGAGCCCATGCTAGATCAAAGCACAGTGTCTGTGACGTCATCACGTTGCCTTTGATGACATCACAGCCACCTAACATTCTGATGTGTTCTATTGTGTGTGTGTGTATGTGTGTTGTGGGTGTGGGTGTGTGTGTGTGTGTGTGTGTGTGTGTGTGTGTGTGTGTGCAGACAAAGTTATGGGGGTGCAGAGCCTGCTTTCAAGTCTGTACCACATTCACTTCAAAAGTTATTCCACAAAAACCCGTCGAGGTATGCACCAGAGTCCTCGAGGTTCTAGTTGACCCACTTCCCAACCTTGTAGAGACTCGATGGTGGTACCCTTGGATCCGGAATGTCCAAAAATGGGGGTGCAGAGCTTAGTTTCACGTCTCTACCACCTTTCCTTCAAACGTTATCCTCCAAAAACCCGTCGAGGTATGCACCAGAGTCTTCAAGGTTCTGGTTGACCCACTTCCCGACCTCGTAGAGACGCGAGGGTGGCACCGTTGGATCCGGAATGTCCAGAAATGGGGGTGCAGAGCTTGGTTTCAAGTCTCTACCACCATCCCTTCAAAAGTTAGCCCCCGAAATCTGTCGAGGTATGCACCAGAGTCCTCGAGGTTCTGGTTGACCCACTTCCCGACCTCGTAGAGACTCGAGGGTGGCACCGTTGGATCCGGAATGTCTGAAAATGGGGGTGCAGAGCTTGGTTTCAAGTCTCTACCACCATCCCTTCAAAAGTTATCCCCCGAAAACCAGTGGAGGTATGATAATGACATGGTGCTAGGGTTATAACCTAACACTGATGGCATCACAGAGCCCATGCTAGATCAAAGCACAGTGTCTGTGTCGTCATCACGTTGCCTTTGATGACATCACAGCCACCTAACATTCTGATGTGTTCACTTGTGTGTGTGTGTATGTGTGTTGTGGGTGTGGGTGTGTGTGTGTGTGTGTGTGTGTGTGTGCAGACAAAGTTATGGGGGTGCAGAGCCTGCTTTCAAGTCTGTACCACATTCACTTCAAAGGTTATTCCACAAAAACCCGTCCAGGTATGCACCAGAGTCCTCGAGGTTCTAGTTGACCCACTTCCCAACCTTGTAGAGACTCGATGGTGGTACCCTTGGATCCGGAATGTCCAAAAATGGGGGTGCAGAGCTTAGTTTCACGTCTCTACCACCTTTCCTTCAAACGTTATCCTCCAAAAACCCGTCGAGGTATGCACCAGAGTCTTCAAGGTTCTGGTTGACCCACTTCCCGACCTCGTAGAGACGCGAGGGTGGCACCGTTGGATCCGGAATGTCCGAAAATGGGGGTGCAGAGCTTGGTTTCAAGTCTCTACCACCATCCCTTCAAAAGTTAGCCCCCGAAAACCAGTGGAGGTATGATAATGACATGGTGCTAGGGTTATAACCTAACACTGATGGCATCACAGAGCCCATGCTAGATCAAAGCACAGTGTCTGTGACGTCATCACGTTGCCTTTGATGACATCACAGCCACCTAACATTCTGATGTGTTCACTTGTGTGTGTGTGTATGTGTGTTGTGGGTGTGGGTGTGTGTGTGTGTGTGTGTGTGTGCAGACAAAGTTATGGGGGTGCAGAGCCTGCTTTCAAGTCTGTACCACATTCACTTCAAAAGTTATTCCACAAAAACCTGTCCAGGTATGCACCAGAGTCCTCGAGGTTCTAGTTGACCCACTTCCCAACCTTGTAGAGACTCGATGGTGGTACCCTTGGATCCGGAATGTCCAAAAATGGGGGTGCAGAGCTTAGTTTCACGTCTCTACCACCTTTCCTTCAAACGTTATCCTCCAAAAACCCGTCGAGGTATGCACCAGAGTCTTCAAGGTTCTGGTTGACCCACTTCCCGACCTCGTAGAGACGCGAGGGTGGCACCGTTGGATCCGGAATGTCCGAAAATGGGGGTGCAGAGCTTGGTTTCAAGTCTCTACCACCATCCCTTCAAAAGTTATCCCCCGAAAACCAGTGAAGGTATGATAATGACATGGTGCTAGGGTTATAACCTAACACTGATGGCATCACAGAGCCCATGCTAGATCAAAGCACAGTGTCTGTGACGTCATCACGTTGCCTTTGATGACATCACAGCCACCTAACATTCTGATGTGTTCACTTGTGTGTGTGTGTATGTGTGTTGTGGGTGTGGGTGTGTGTGTGTGTGTGTTTGTGCAGACAAAGTTATGGGGGTGCAGAGCCTGCTTTCAAGTCTGTACCACATTCACTTCAAAAGTTATTCCACAAAAACCCGTCCAGGTATGCACCAGAGTCCTCGAGTTTCTAGTTGACCCACTTCCCAACCTTGTAGAGACTCGATGGTGGTACCCTTGGATCCGGAATGTCCAAAAATGGGGGTGCAGAGCTTAGTTTCACGTCTCTACCACCTTTCCTTCAAACGTTATCCTCCAAAAACCCGTCAAGTTATGCACCAGAGTCTTCAAGGTTCTGGTTGACCCACTTCCCGACCTCGTAGAGACGCGAGGGTGGCACCGTTGGATCCGGAATGTCCAGAAATGGGGGTGCAGAGCTTGGTTTCAAGTCTCTACCACCATCCCTTCAAAAGTTAGCCCCCGAAACCTGTCGAGGTATGCACCAGAGTCCTCGAGGTTCTGGTTGACCCACTTCCCGACCTCGTAGAGACTCGAGGGTGGCACCGTTGGATCCGGAATGTCCGTAAATGGGGGTGCAGAGCTTGGTTTCAAGTCTCTACCACCATCCCTTGAAAAGGTATCCCCCGAAAACCAGTGGAGGTATGATAATGACATGGTGCTAGGGTTATAACCTAACACTGATGGCATCACAGAGCCCATGCTAGATCAAAGCACAGTGTCTGTGACGTCATCACGTTGCCTTTGATGACATCACAGCCACCTAACATTCTGATGTGTTCACTTGTGTGTGTGTGTATGTGTGTTGTGGGTGTGGGTGTGTATGTGTGTGTGTGTGTGTGTGTGCAGACAAAGTTATGGGGGTGCAGAGCCTGCTTTCAAGTCTGTACCACACTTCCCGACCTCGTAGAGACTCGAGGGTGGCACCGTTGGATCCGGAATGTCCGTAAATGGGGGTGCAGAGCTTGGTTTCAAGTCTCTACCACCATCCCTTCAAAAGTTATCCCCCGAAACCTGTCGAGGTATGCACCAGAGTCCTCGAGGTTCTGGTTGACCCACTTCCCGACGTCGTAGAGACTCGAGGGTGGCACCGTTGGATCCGGAATGTCCGAAAATGGGGGTGCAGAGCTTGGTTTCAAGTCTCTACCACCATCCCTTCAAAAGTTATCCCCCGAAAACCAGTGGAGGTATGATAATGACATGGTGCTAGGGTTATAACCTAACACTGATGGCATCACAGAGCCCATGCTAGATCAAAGCACAGTGTCTGTGACGTCATCACGTTGCCTTTGATGACATCACAGCCACCTAACATTCTGATGTGTTCACTTGTGTGTGTGTGTGTATGTGTGTTGTGGGTGTGGGTGTGGGTGTGTGTGTGTGTGTGTGTGTGCAGACAAAGTTATGGGGGTGCAGAGCCTGCTTTCAAGTCTGTACCACATTCACTTCAAAAGTTATTCCACAAAAACCCGTCCAGGTATGCACCAGAGTCCTCGAGGTTCTAGTTGACCCACTTCCCAACCTTGTAGAGACTCGATGGTGGTACCCTTGGATCCAGAATGTCCAAAAATGGGGGTGCAGAGCTTAGTTTCACGTCTCTACCACCTTTCCTTCAAACGTTATCCTCCAAAAACCCGTCGAGGTATGCACCAGAGTCTTCGAGGTTCTGGTTGACCCACTTCCCGACCTCGTAGAGACGCGAGGGTGGCACCGTTGGATCCGGAATGTCCAGAAATGGGGGTGCAGAGCTTGGTTTCAAGTCTCTACCACCATCCCTTCAAAAGTTATCCCCCGAAAACCAGTGGAGGTATGATAATGACATGGTGCTAGGGTTATAACCTAACACTGATGGCATCACAGAGCCCATGCTAGATCAAAGCACAGTGTCTGTGACGTCATCACGTTGCCTTTGATGACATCACAGCCACCTAACATTCTGATGTGTTCACTTGTGTGTGTGTGTATGTGTGTTGTGGGTGTGGGTGTGTGTGTGTGTGTGTTTGTGCAGACAAAGTTATGGGGGTGCAGAGCCTGCTTTCAAGTCTGTATCACATTCACTTCAAAAGTTATTCCACAAAAACCCGTCCAGGTATGCACCAGAGTCCTCGAGTTTCTAGTTGACCCACTTCCCAACCTTGTAGAGACTCGATGGTGGTACCCTTGGATCCGGAATGTCCAAAAATGGGGGTGCAGAGCTTAGTTTCACGTCTCTACCACCTTTCCTTCAAACGTTATCCTCCAAAAACCCGTCAAGGTATGCACCAGAGTCTTCAAGGTTCTGGTTGACCCACTTCCCGACCTCGTAGAGACGCGAGGGTGGCACCGTTGGATCCGGAATGTCCAGAAATGGGGGTGCAGAGCTTGGTTTCAAGTCTCTACCACCATCCCTTCAAAAGTTAGCCCCCGAAACCTGTCGAGGTATGCACCAGAGTCCTCGAGGTTCTGGTTGACCCACTTCCCGACCTCGTAGAGACTCGAGGGTGGCACCGTTGGATCCGGAATGTCCGTAAATGGGGGTGCAGAGCTTGGTTTCAAGTCTCTACCACCATCCCTTCAAAAGGTATCCCCCGAAAACCAGTGGAGGTATGATAATGACATGGTGCTAGGGTTATAACCTAACACTGATGGCATCACAGAGCCCATGCTAGATCAAAGCACAGTGTCTGTGACGTCATCACGTTGCCTTTGATGACATCACAGCCACCTAACATTCTGATGTGTTCACTTGTGTGTGTGTGTATGTGTGTTGTGGGTGTGGGTGTGTGTGTGTGTGTGTGTGTGCAGACAAAGTTATGGGGGTGCAGAGCCTGCTTTCAAGTCTGTACCACATTCACTTCAAAAGTTGTTCCACAAAAACCCGTCCAGGTATGCACCAGAGTCCTCGAGGTTCTAGTTGACCCACTTCCCAACCTTGTAGAGACTCGATGGTGGTACCCTTGGATCCGGAATGTCCAAAAATGGGGGTGCAGAGCTTAGTTTCACGTCTCTACCACCTTTCCTTCAAACGTTATCCTCCAAAAACCCGTCAAGGTATGCACCAGAGTCTTCAAGGTTCTGGTTGACCCACTTCCCGACCTCGTAGAGACGCGAGGGTGGCACCGTTGGATCCGGAATGTCCAGAAATGGGGGTGCAGAGCTTGGTTTCAAGTCTCTACCACCATCCCTTCAAAAGTTAGCCCCCGAAACCTGTCGAGGTATGCACCAGAGTCCTCGAGGTTCTGGTTGACCCACTTCCCGACCTCGTAGAGACTCGAGGGTGGCACCGTTGGATCCGGAATGTCCGTAAATGGGGGTGCAGAGCTTGGTTTCAAGTCTCTACCACCATCCCTTCAAAAGGTATCCCCCGAAAACCAGTGGAGGTATGATAATGACATGGTGCTAGGGTTATAACCTAACACTGATGGCATCACAGAGCCCATGCTAGATCAAAGCACAGTGTCTGTGACGTCATCACGTTGCCTTTGATGACATCACAGCCACCTAACATTCTGATGTGTTCACTTGTGTGCGTGTGTATATGTGTGTTGTGGGTGTGGGTGTGTGTGTGTGTGTGTGTGTGTGTGTGCAGACAAAGTTATGGGGGTGCAGAGCCTGCTTTCAAATCTGTACCACATTCACTTCAAAAGTTATTCCACAAAAACCCGTCGAGGTATGCACCAGAGTCCTCGAGGTTCTAGTTGACCCACTTCCCAACCTTGTAGAGACTCGATGGTGGTACCCTTGGATCCAGAATGTCCAAAAATGGGGGTGCAGAGCTTAGTTTCACGTCTCTACCACCTTTCCTTCAAACGTTATCCTCCAAAAACCTGTCGAGGTATGCACCAGAGTCTTCGAGGTTCTGGTTGACCCACTTCCCGACCTCGTAGAGACGCGAGGGTGGCACCGTTGGATCCGGAATGTCCAGAAATGGGGGTGGAGAGCTTGGTTTCAAGTCTCTACCACCATCCCTTCAAAAGTTATCCCCCGAAAACCAGTGGAGGTATGATAATGACATGGTGCTAGGGTTATAACCTAACACTGATGGCATCACAGAGCCCATGCTAGATCAAAGCACAGTGTCTGTGACGTCATCACGTTGCCTTTGATGACATCACAGCCACCTAACATTCTGATGTGTTCACTTGTGTGTGTGTGTATGTGTGTTGTGGGTGTGGGTGTGTGTGTGTGTGTGTTTGTGCAGACAAAGTTATGGGGGTGCAGAGCCTGCTTTCAAGTCTGTACCACATTCACTTCAAAAGTTATTCCACAAAAACCCGTCCAGGTATGCACCAGAGTCCTCGAGTTTCTAGTTGACCCACTTCCCAACCTTGTAGAGACTCGATGGTGGTACCCTTGGATCCGGAATGTCCAAAAATGGGGGTGCAGAGCTTAGTTTCACGTCTCTACCACCTTTCCTTCAAACGTTATCCTCCAAAAACCCGTCGAGGTATGCACCAGAGTCTTCGAGGTTCTGGTTGACCCACTTCCCGACCTCGTAGAGACGCGAGGGTGGCACCGTTGGATCCGGAATGTCCAGAAATGGGGGTACAGAGCTTGGTTTCAAGTCTCTACCACCATCCCTTCAAAAGTTAGCCCCCGAAACCTGTCGAGGTATGCACCAGAGTCCTCGAGGTTCTGGTTGACCCACTTCCCGACCTCGTAGAGACTCGAGGGTGGCACCGTTGGATCCGGAATGTCCGAAAATGGGGGTGCAGAGCTTGGTTTCAAGTCTCTACCACCATCCCTTCAAAAGTTATCCCCCGAAAACCAGTGGAGGTATGATAATGACATGGTGCTAGGGTTATAACCTAACACTGATGGCATCACAGAGCCCATGCTAGATCAAAGCACAGTGTCTGTGACGTCATCACGTTGCCTTTGATGACATCACAGCCATCTAACATTCTGATGTGTTCACTTGTGTGTGTGTGTATGTGTGTTGTGGGTGTGGGTGTGTGTGTGTGTGTGTGTGTGTGTGTGCAGACAAAGTTATGGGGGTGCAGAGCCTGCTTTCAAATCTGTACCACATTCACTTCAAAAGTTATTCCACAAAAACCCGTCCAGGTATGCACCAGAGTCCTCGAGGTTCTAGTTGACCCACTTCCCAACCTTGTAGAGACTCGATGGTGGTACCCTTGGATCCGGAATGTCCAAAAATGGGGGTGCAGAGCTTAGTTTCACGTCTCTACCACCTTTCCTTCAAACGTTATCCTCCAAAAACCCGTCGAGGTATGCACCAGAGTCTTCAAGGTTCTGGTTGACCCACTTCCCGACCTCGTAGAGACGCGAGGGTGGCACCGTTGGATCCGGAATGTCCGAAAATGGGGGTGCAGAGCTTGGTTTCAAGTCTCTACCACCATCCCTTCAAAAGTTATCCCCCGAAACCTGTCGAGGTATGCACCAGAGTCCTCGAGGTTCTGGTTGACCCACTTCCCGACCTCATAGAGACTCGAGGGTGGCACCGTTGGATCCGGAATGTCCGAAAATGGGGGTGCAGAGCTTGGTTTCAAGTCTCTACCACCATCCCTTCAAAAGTTATCCCCCGAAAACCAGTGGAGGTATGATAATGACATGGTGCTAGGGTTATAACCTAACACTGATGGCATCACAGAGCCCATGCTAGATCAAAGCACAGTGTCTGTGACGTCATCACGTTGCCTTTGATGACATCACAGCCACCTAACATTCTGATGTGTTCTATTGTGTGTGTGTGTATGTGTGTTGTGGGTGTGGGTGTGTGTGTGTGTGTGTGTGTGTGTGTGTGTGCAGACAAAGTTATGGGGGTGCAGAGCCTGCTTTCAAGTCTGTACCACATTCACTTCAAAAGTTATTCCACAAAAACCCGTCCAGGTATGCACCAGAGTCCTCGAGGTTCTAGTTGACCCACTTCCCAACCTTGTAGAGACTCGATGGTGGTACCCTTGGATCCGGAATGTCCAAAAATGGGGGTGCAGAGCTTAGTTTCACGTCTCTACCACCTTTCCTTCAAACGTTATCCTCCAAAAACCCGTCGAGGTATGCACCAGAGTCTTCAAGGTTCTGGTTGACCCACTTCCCGACCTCGTAGAGACGCGAGGGTGGCACCGTTGGATCCGGAATGTCCGAAAATGGGGGTGCAGAGCTTGGTTTCAAGTCTCTACCACCATCCCTTCAAAAGTTATCCCCCGAAACCTGTCGAGGTATGCACCAGAGTCCTCGAGGTTCTGGTTGACCCACTTCCCGACCTCGTAGAGACGCGAGGGTGGCACCGTTGGATCCGGAATGTCCGAAAATGGGGGTGCAGAGCTTGGTTTCAAGTCTCTACCACCATCCCTTCAAAAGTTATCCCCCGAAAACCAGTGGAGGTATGATAATGACATGGTGCTAGGGTTATAACCTAACACTGATGGCATCACAGAGCCCATGCTAGATCAAAGCACAGTGTCTGTGACGTCATCACGTTGCCTTTGATGACATCACAGCCACCTAACATTCTGATGTGTTCACTTGTGTGTGTGTGTATGTGTGTTGTGGGTGTGGGTGTGTGTGTGTGTGTGTGTGTGTGTGTGCAGACAAAGTTATGGGGGTGCAGAGCCTGCTTTCAAGTCTGTACCACATTCACTTCAAAAGTTATTCCACAAAAACCCGTCCAGGTATGCACCAGAGTCCTCGAGGTTCTAGTTGACCCACTTCCCAACCTTGTAGAGACTCGATGGTGGTACCCTTGGATCCGGAATGTCCAAAAATGGGGGTGCAGAGCTTAGTTTCACGTCTCTACCACCTTTCCTTCAAACGTTATCCTCCAAAAACCCGTCGAGGTATGCACCAGAGTCTTCAAGGTTCTGGTTGACCCACTTCCCGACCTCGTAGAGACGCGAGGGTGGCACCGTTGGATCCGGAATGTCCGAAAATGGGGGTGCAGAGCTTGGTTTCAAGTCTCTACCACCATCCCTTCAAAAGTTATCCCCCGAAACCTGTCGAGGTATGCACCAGAGTCCTCGAGGTTCTGGTTGACCCACTTCCCGACCTCGTAGAGACGCGAGGGTGGCACCGTTGGATCCGGAATGTCCGAAAATGGGGGTGCAGAGCTTGTTTTCAAGTCTCTACCACCATCCCTTCAAAAGTTATCCCCCGAAAACCAGTGGAGGTATGATAATGACATGGTGCTAGGGTTATAACCTAACACTGATGGCATCACAGAGCCCATGCTAGATCAAAGCACAGTGTCTGTGACGTCATCACGTTGCCTTTGATGACATCACAGCCACCTAACATTCTGATGTGTTCACTTGTGTGTGTGTGTATGTGTGTTGTGGGTGTGGGTGTGTGTGTGTGTGTGTGTGTGTGTGTGCAGACAAAGTTATGGGGGTGCAGAGCCTGCTTTCAAGTCTGTACCACATTCACTTCAAAAGTTATTCCACAAAAACCCGTCGAGGTATGCACCAGAGTCCTCGAGGTTCTAGTTGACCCACTTCCCAACCTTGTAGAGACTCGATGGTGGTACCCTTGGATCCGGAATGTCCAAAAATGGGGGTGCAGAGCTTAGTTTCACGTCTCTACCACCTTTCCTTCAAACGTTATCCTCCAAAAACCCGTCGAGGTATGCACCAGAGTCTTCAAGGTTCTGGTTGACCCACTTCCCGACCTCGTAGAGACGCGAGGGTGGCACCGTTGGATCCGGAATGTCCGAAAATGGGGGTGCAGAGCTTGGTTTCAAGTCTCTACCACCATCCCTTCAAAAGTTATCCCCCGAAACCTGTCGAGGTATGCACCAGAGTCCTCGAGGTTCTGGTTGACCCACTTCCCGACCTCGTAGAGACGCGAGGGTGGCACCGTTGGATCCGGAATGTCCGAAAATGGGGGTGCAGAGCTTGGTTTCAAGTCTCTACCACCATCCCTTCAAAAGTTATCCCCCGAAAACCAGTGGAGGTATGATAATGACATGGTGCTAGGGTTATAACCTAACACTGATGGCATCACAGAGCCCATGCTAGATCAAAGCACAGTGTCTGTGACGTCATCACGTTGCCTTTGATGACATCACAGCCACCTAACATTCTGATGTGTTCACTTGTGTGTGTGTGTATGTGTGTTGTGGGTGTGGGTGTGTGTGTGTGTGTGTGTGTGTGTGTGCAGACAAAGTTATGGGGGTGCAGAGCCTGCTTTCAAGTCTGTACCACATTCACTTCAAAAGTTATTCCACAAAAACCCGTCCAGGTATGCACCAGAGTCCTCGAGGTTCTAGTTGACCCACTTCCCAACCTTGTAGAGACTCGATGGTGGTACCCTTGGATCCGGAATGTCCAAAAATGGGGGTGCAGAGCTTAGTTTCACGTCTCTACCACCTTTCCTTCAAACGTTATCCTCCAAAAACCCGTCGAGGTATGCACCAGAGTCTTCAAGGTTCTGGTTGACCCACTTCCCGACCTCGTAGAGACGCGAGGGTGGCACCGTTGGATCCGGAATGTCCGAAAATGGGGGTGCAGAGCTTGGTTTCAAGTCTCTACCACCATCCCTTCAAAAGTTATCCCCCGAAACCTGTCGAGGTATGCACCAGAGTCCTCGAGGTTCTGGTTGACCCACTTCCCGACCTCGTAGAGACGCGAGGGTGGCACCGTTGGATCCGGAATGTCCGAAAATGGGGGTGCAGAGCTTGGTTTCAAGTCTCTACCACCATCCCTTCAAAAGTTATCCCCCGAAAACCAGTGGAGGTATGATAATGACATGGTGCTAGGGTTATAACCTAACACTGATGGCATCACAGAGCCCATGCTAGATCAAAGCACAGTGTCTGTGACGTCATCACGTTGCCTTTGATGACATCACAGCCACCTAACATTCTGATGTGTTCACTTGTGTGTGTGTGTATGTGTGTTGTGGGTGTGGGTGTGTGTGTGTGTGTGTGTGTGTGTGTGTGCAGACAAAGTTATGGGGGTGCAGAGCCTGCTTTCAAGTCTGTACCACATTCACTTCAAAAGTTATTCCACAAAAACCCGTCCAGGTATGCACCAGAGTCCTCGAGGTTCTAGTTGACCCACTTCCCAACCTTGTAGAGACTCGATGGTGGTACCCTTGGATCCGGAATGTCCAAAAATGGGGGTGCAGAGCTTAGTTTCACGTCTCTACCACCTTTCCTTCAAACGTTATCCTCCAAAAACCCGTCGAGGTATGCACCAGAGTCTTCAAGGTTCTGGTTGACCCACTTCCCGACCTCGTAGAGACGCGAGGGTGGCACCGTTGGATCCGGAATGTCCGAAAATGGGGGTGCAGAGCTTGGTTTCAAGTCTCTACCACCATCCCTTCAAAAGTTAGCCCCCGAAAACCAGTGGAGGTATGATAATGACATGGTGCTAGGGTTATAACCTAACACTGATGGCATCACAGAGCCCATGCTAGATCAAAGCACAGTGTCTGTGACGTCATCACGTTGCCTTTGATGACATCACAGCCACCTAACATTCTGATGTGTTCACTTGTGTGTGTGTGTATGTGTGTTGTGGGTGTGGGTGTGTGTGTGTGTGTGTTTGTGCAGACAAAGTTATGGGGGTGCAGAGCCTGCTTTCAAGTCTGTACCACATTCACTTCAAAAGTTATTCCACAAAAACCCGTCCAGGTATGCACCAGAGTCCTCGAGTTTCTAGTTGACCCACTTCCCAACCTTGTAGAGACTCGATGGTGGTACCCTTGGATCCGGAATGTCCAAAAATGGGGGTGCAGAGCTTAGTTTCACGTCTCTACCACCTTTCCTTCAAACGTTATCCTCCAAAAACCCGTCAAGTTATGCACCAGAGTCTTCAAGGTTCTGGTTGACCCACTTCCCGACCTCGTAGAGACGCGAGGGTGGCACCGTTGGATCCGGAATGTCCAGAAATGGGGGTGCAGAGCTTGGTTTCAAGTCTCTACCACCATCCCTTCAAAAGTTAGCCCCCGAAACCTGTCGAGGTATGCACCAGAGTCCTCGAGGTTCTGGTTGACCCACTTCCCGACCTCGTAGAGACTCGAGGGTGGCACCGTTGGATCCGGAATGTCCGTAAATGGGGGTGCAGAGCTTGGTTTCAAGTCTCTACCACCATCCCTTGAAAAGGTATCCCCCGAAAACCAGTGGAGGTATGATAATGACATGGTGCTAGGGTTATAACCTAACACTGATGGCATCACAGAGCCCATGCTAGATCAAAGCACAGTGTCTGTGACGTCATCACGTTGCCTTTGATGACATCACAGCCACCTAACATTCTGATGTGTTCACTTGTGTGTGTGTGTATGTGTGTTGTGGGTGTGGGTGTGTATGTGTGTGTGTGTGTGTGTGTGCAGACAAAGTTATGGGGGTGCAGAGCCTGCTTTCAAGTCTGTACCACATTCACTTCAAAAGTTATTCCACAAAAACCCGTCCAGGTATGCACCAGAGTCCTCGAGGTTCTAGTTGACCCACTTCCCAACCTTGTAGAGACTCGATGGTGGTACCCTTGGATCCGGAATGTCCAAAAATGGGGGTGCAGAGCTTAGTTTCACATCTCTACCACCTTTCCTTCAAACGTTATCCTCCAAAAACCCGTCGAGGTATGCAAAAGAGTCTTCAAGGTTCTGGTTGACCCACTTCCCGACCTCGTAGAGACGCGAGGGTGGCACCGTTAGGTCCGGAATGTCCAGAAATGGGGGTGCAGAGCTTGGTTTCAAGTCTCTACCACCATCCCTTCAAAAGTTAGCCCCCGAAACCTGTCGAGGTATGCACCAGAGTCCTCGAGGTTCTGGTTGACCCACTTCCCGACGTCGTAGAGACTCGGGGGTGGCACCGTTGGATCTGGAATGTCCGAAAATGGGGGTGCAGAGCTTGGTGTCAAGTCTCTACCACCATCCCTTCAAAAGTTATCCCCCGAAAACCAGTGGAGGTATGATAATGACATGGTGCTAGGGTTATAACCTAACACTGATGGCATCACAGAGCCCATGCTAGATCAAAGCACAGTGTCTGTGACGTCATCACGTTGCCTTTGATGACATCACAGCCACCTAACATTCTGATGTGTTCACTTGTGTGTGTGTGTGTATGTGTGTTGTGGGTGTGGGTGTGTGTGTGTGTGTGTGTGTGTGTGCAGACAAAGTTATGGGGGTGCAGAGCCTGCTTTCAAGTCTGTACCACATTCACTTCAAAAGTTATTCCACAAAAACCCGTCCAGGTATGCACCAGAGTCCTCGAGGTTCTAGTTGACCCACTTCCCAACCTTGTAGAGACTCGATGGTGGTACCCTTGGATCCGGAATGTCCAAAAATGGGGGTGCAGAGCTTAGTTTCACGTCTCTACCACCTTTCCTTCAAACGTTATCCTCCAAAAACCCGTCGAGGTATGCACCAGAGTCCTCGAGGTTCTGGTTGACCCACTTCCCGACGTCGTAGAGACTCGATGGTGGCACCGTTGGATCCGGAATGTCCGGAAATGGGGGTGCAGAGCTTGGTTTCAAGTCTCTACCACCATCCCTTCAAAAGTTAGCCCCCGAAACCTGTCGAGGTATGCACCAGAGTATCGAGGTTCTGGTTGACCCACTTCCCGACGTCGTAGAGACTCGATGGTGGCACCGTTGGATCCGGAATGTCCGAAAATGGGGGTGCAGAGCTTGGTTTCAAGTCTCTACCACCATCCCTTCAAAAGTTATTCCCCGAAAACCAGTGGAGGTATGATAATGACATGGTGCTAGGGTTATAACCTAACACTGATGGCATCACAGAGCCCATGCTAGATCAAAGCACAGTGTCTGTGACGTCATCACGTTGCCTTTGATGACATCACAGCCACCTAACATTCTGATGTGTTCACTTGTGTGTGTGTGTATGTGTGTTGTGTGTGTGTGTGTGTGTGTGTGTGTGTGTGTGTGTGTGCAGACAAAGTTATGGGGGTGCAGAGCCTGGTTTCAAGTCTGTACCACATTCACTTCAAAAGTTATTCCACAAAAACCCGTCCATGTATGCACCAGAGTCCTCGAGGTTCTAGTTGACCCACTTCCCAACCTTGTAGAGACTCGATGGTGGTACCCTTGGATCCGGAATGTCCAAAAATGGGGGTGCAGAGCTTAGTTTCACGTCTCTACCACCTTTCCTTCAAACGTTATCCTCCAAAAACCCGTCGAGGTATGCACCAGAGTCTTCAAGGTTCTGGTTGACCCACTTCCCGACCTCGTAGAGACGCGAGGGTGGCACCGTTGGATCCGGAATGTCCAGAAATGGGGGTGCAGAGCTTGGTTTCAAGTCTCTACCACCATCCCTTCAAAAGTTAGCCCCCGAAACCTGTCGAGGTATGCACCAGAGTCCTCGAGGTTCTGGTTGACCCACTTCCCGACGTCGTAGAGACTCGGGGGTGGCACCGTTGGATCTGGAATGTCCGAAAATGGGGGTGCAGAGCTTGGTGTCAAGTCTCTACCACCATCCCTTCAAAAGTTATCCCCCGAAAACCAGTGGAGGTATGATAATGACATGGTGCTAGGGTTATAACCTAACACTGATGGCATCACAGAGCCCATGCTAGATCAAAGCACAGTGTCTGTGACGTCATCACGTTGCCTTTGATGACATCACAGCCACCTAACATTCTGATGTGTTCACTTGTGTGTGTGTGTGTATGTGTGTTGTGGGTGTGGGTGTGTGTGTGTGTGTGTGTGTGTGTGCAGACAAAGTTATGGGGGTGCAGAGCCTGCTTTCAAGTCTGTACCACATTCACTTCAAAAGTTATTCCACAAAAACCCGTCCAGGTATGCACCAGAGTCCTCGAGGTTCTAGTTGACCCACTTCCCAACCTTGTAGAGACTCGATGGTGGTACCCTTGGATCCGGAATGTCCAAAAATGGGGGTGCAGAGCTTAGTTTCACGTCTCTACCACCTTTCCTTCAAACGTTATCCTCCAAAAACCCGTCGAGGTATGCACCAGAGTCCTCGAGGTTCTGGTTGACCCACTTCCCGACGTCGTAGAGACTCGATGGTGGCACCGTTGGATCCGGAATGTCCGGAAATGGGGGTGCAGAGCTTGGTTTCAAGTCTCTACCACCATCCCTTCAAAAGTTAGCCCCCGAAACCTGTCGAGGTATGCACCAGAGTCCTCGAGGTTCTGGTTGACCCACTTCCCGACGTCGTAGAGACTCGGGGGTGGCACCGTTGGATCCGGAATGTCCGAAAATGGGGGTGCAGAGCTTGCTGTCAAGTCTCTACCACCATCCCTTCAAAAGTTATCCCCCGAAAACCAGTGGAGGTATGATAATGACATGGTGCTAGGGTTATAACCTAACACTGATGGCATCACAGAGCCCATGCTAGATCAAAGCACAGTGTCTGTGACGTCATCACGTTGCCTTTGATGACATCACAGCCACCTAACATTCTGATGTGTTCACTTGTGTGTGTGTGTATGTGTGTTGTGGGTGTGGGTGTGTGTGTGTGTGTGTGTGTGCAGACAAAGTTATGGGGGTGCAGAGCCTGCTTTCAAGTCTGTACCACATTCACTTCAAAAGTTATTCCACAAAAACCCGTCTAGGTATGCACCAGAGTCCTCGAGGTTCTAGTTGACCCACTTCCCAACCTTGTAGAGACTCGATGGTGGTACCCTTGGATCCGGAATGTCCAAAAATGGGGGTGCAGAGCTTAGTTTCACATCTCTACCACCTTTCCTTCAAACGTTATCCTCCAAAAACCCGTCGAGGTATGCACCAGAGTCTTCAAGGTTCTGGTTGACCCACTTCCCGACCTCGTAGAGACGCGAGGGTGGCACCGTTAGATCCGGAATGTCCAGAAATGGGGGTGCAGAGCTTGGTTTCAAGTCTCTACCACCATCCCTTCAAAAGTTAGCCCCCGAAACCTGTCGAGGTATGCACCAGAGTCCTCGAGGTTCTGGTTGACCCTCTTCCCGACGTCGTAGAGACTCGATGGTGGCACCGTTGGATCCGGAATGTCCGAAAATGGGGGTGCAGAGCTTGGTTTCAAGTCTCTACCACCATCCCTTCAAAAGTTATCTCCCGAAACCTGTCGAGGTATGCACCAGAGTCCTCGAGGTTCTGGTTGACCCACTTCCCGACCTCGTAGAGACTCGAGGGTGGCACCGTTGGATCCGGAATGTCCGAAAATGGGGGTGCAGAGTTTGGTTTCAAGTCTCTACCACCATCCCTTCAAACGTTATCCCCCGAAAACCAGTGGAGGTATGATAATGACATGGTGCTAGGGTTATAACCTAACACTGATGGCATCACAGAGCCCATGCTAGATCAAAGCACAGTGTCTGTGACGTCATCACGTTGCCTTTGATGACATCACAGCCACCTAACATTCTGATGTGTTCACTTGTGTGTGTGTGTATGTGTGTTGTGGGTGTGGGTGTGTGTGTGTGTGTGTGTGTGTGCAGACAAAGTTATGGGGGTGCAGAGCCTGCTTTCAAGTCTGTACCACATTCACTTCAAAAGTTACTCCACAAAAACCCGTCCAGGTATGCACCAGAGTCCTCGAGGTTCTAGTTGACCCACTTCCCAACCTTGTAGAGACTCGATGGTGGTACCCTTGGATCCGGAATGTCCAAAAATGGGGGTGCAGAGCTTAGTTTCACGTCTCTACCACCTTTCCTTCAAACGTTATCCTCCAAAAACCCGTCGAGGTATGCACCAGAGTCTTCAAGGTTCTGGTTGACCCACTTCCCGACCTCGTAGAGACGCGAGGGTGGCACCGTTGGATCCGGAATGTCCAGAAATGGGGGTGCAGAGCTTGGTTTCAAGTCTCTACCACCATCCCTTCAAAAGTTATCCCCCGAAACCTGTCGAGGTATGCACCAGAGTCCTCGAGGTTCTAGTTGACCCACTTCCCGACGTTGTAGAGACTCGATGGTGGCACCGTTGGATCCGGAATGTCCGAAAATGGGGGTGCAGAGCTTGGTTTCAAGTCTCTACCACCATCCCTTCAAAAGTTATCCCCCGAAACCTGTCGAGGTATGCACCAGAGTCCTCGAGGTTCTGGTTGACCCACTTCCCGACCTCGTAGAGACTCGAGGGTGGAACCGTTGGATCCGGAATGTCCGAAAATGGGGGTGCAGAGCTTGGTTTCAAGTCTCTACCACCATCCCTTCAAAAGTTATCCCCCGAAACCTTTCGAGGTATGCACCAGAGTCCTCGAGGTTCTGGTTGACCCACTTCCCGACGTCGTAGAGACTCGATGGTGGCACCGTTGGATCCGGAATGTCCGAAAATGGGGGTGCAGAGCTTGGTTTCAAGTCTCTACCACCATCCCTTCAAAAGTTATTCCCCGAAAACCAGTGGAGGTATGATAATGACATGGTGCTAGGGTTATAACCTAACACTGATGGCATCACAGAGCCCATGCTAGATCAAAGCACAGTGTCTGTGACGTCATCACGTTGCCTTTGATGACATCACAGCCACCTAACATTCTGATGTGTTCACTTGTGTGTGTGTGTATGTGTGTTGTGGGTGTGGGTGTGTGTGTGTGTGTGTGTGTGTGTGTGTGCAGACAAAGTTATGGGGGTGCAGAGCCTGCTTTCAAGTCTGTACCACATTCACTTCAAAAGTTATTCCACAAAAACCCGTCCAGGTATGCACCAGAGTCCTCGAGGTTCTAGTTGACCCACTTCCCAACCTTGTAGAGACTCGATGGTGGTACCCTTGGATCCGGAATGTCCAAAAATGGGGGTGCAGAGCTTAGTTTCACGTCTCTACCACCTTTCCTTCAAACGTTATCCTCCAAAAACCCGTCGAGGTATGCACCAGAGTCTTCAAGGTTCTGGTTGACCCACTTCCCGACCTCGTAGAGACGCGATGGTGGCACCGTTGGATCCGGAATGTCCAGAAATGGGGGTGCAGAGCTTGGTTTCAAGTCTCTACCACCATCCCTTCAAAAGTTATCCCCCGAAACCTGTCGAGGTATGCACCAGAGTCCTCGAGGTTCTGGTTGACCCACTTCCCGACGTCGTAGAGACTCGATGGTGGCACCGTTGGATCCGGAATGTCCGAAAATGGGGGTGCAGAGCTTGGTTTCAAGTCTCTACCACCATCCCTTCAAAAGTTATCCCCCGAAAACCTGTCGAGGTATGATAATGACATGGTGCTAGGGTTATAACCTAACACTGATGGCATCACAGAGCCCATGCTAGATCAAAGCACAGTGTCTGTGACGTCATCACGTTGCCTTTGATGACATCACAGCCACCTAACATTCTGATGTGTTCACTTGTGTGTGTGTGTATGTGTGTTGTGGGTGTGTGTGTGTGTGTGTGTGTGTGTGTGTGCAGACAAAGTTATGGGGGTGCAGAGCCTGCTTTCAAGTCTGTACCACATTCACTTCAAAAGTTATTCCACAAAAACCCGTCCAGGTATGCACCAGAGTCCTCGAGGTTCTAGTTGACCCACTTCCCAACCTTGTAGAGACTCGATGGTGGTACCCTTGGATCCGGAATGTCCAAAAATGGGGGTGCAGAGCTTAGTTTCACGTCTCTACCACCTTTCCTTCAAACGTTATCCTCCAAAAACCCGTCGAGGTATGCACCAGAGTCCTCGAGGTTCTGGTTGACCCACTTCCCGACGTCGTAGAGACTCGATGGTGGCACCGTTGGATCCGGAATGTCCGAAAATGGGGGTGCAGAGCTTGGTTTCAAGTCTCTACCACCATCCCTTCAAAAGTTATCCCCCGAAAACCAGTGGAGGTATGATAATGACATGGTGCTAGGGTTATAACCTAACACTGATGGCATCACAGAGCCCATGCTAGATCAAAGCACAGTGTCTGTGACGTCATCACGTTGCCTTTGATGACATCACAGCCACCTAACATTCTGATGTGTTCACTTGTGTGTGTGTGTATGTGTGTTGTGGGTGTGTGTGTGTGTGTGTGTGTGTGTGTGTGCAGACAAAGTTATGGGGGTGCAGAGCCTGCTTTCAAGTCTGTACCACATTCACTTCAAAAGTTATTCCACAAAAACCCGTCCAGGTATGCACCAGAGTCCTCGAGGTTCTAGTTGACCCACTTCCCAACCTTGTAGAGACTCGATGGTGGTACCCTTGGATCCGGAATGTCCAAAAATGGGGGTGCAGAGCTTAGTTTCACGTCTCTACCACCTTTCCTTCAAACGTTATCCTCCAAAAACCCGTCGAGGTATGCACCAGAGTCCTCGAGGTTCTGGTTGACCCACTTCCCGACGTCGTAGAGACTCGATGGTGGCACCGTTGGATCCGGAATGTCCGAAAATGGGGGTGCAGAGCTTGGTTTCAAGTCTCTACCACCATCCCTTCAAAAGTTAGCCCCCGAAACCTGTCGAGGTATGCACCAGAGTCCTCGAGGTTCTGTTTGACCCACTTCCCGACGTCGTAGAGACTCGAGGGTGGCACCGTTGGATCCGGAATGTCCGAAAATGGGGGTGCAGAGCTTGGTTTCAAGTCTCTACCACCATCCCTTCAAAAGTTATCCCCCGAAAACCAGTGGAGGTATGATAATGACATGGTGCTAGGGTTATAACCTAACACTGATGGCATCACAGAGCCCATGCTAGATCAAAGCACAGTGTCTGTGACGTCATCACGTTGCCTTTGATGACATCACAGCCACCTAACATTCTGATGTGTTCACTTGTGTGTGTGTGTATGTGTGTTGTGGGTGTGGGTGTGTGTGTGTGTGTGTGTGTGTGTGCAGACAAAGTTATGGGGGTGCAGAGCCTGCTTTCAAGTCTGTACCACATTCACTTCAAAAGTTATTCCACAAAAACCCGTCCAGGTATGCACCAGAGTCCTCGAGGTTCTAGTTGACCCACTTCCCAACCTTGTAGAGACTCGATGGTGGTACCCTTGGATCCGGAATGTCCAAAAATGGGGGTGCAGAGCTTAGTTTCACATCTCTACCACCTTTCCTTCAAACGTTATCCTCCAAAAACCCGTCGAGGTATGCAAAAGAGTCTTCAAGGTTCTGGTTGACCCACTTCCCGACCTCGTAGAGACGCGAGGGTGGCACCGTTAGATCCGGAATGTCCAGAAATGGGGGTGCAGAGCTTGGTTTCAAGTCTCTACCACCATCCCTTCAAAAGTTAGCCCCCGAAACCTGTCGTGGTATGCACCAGAGTCCTCGAGGTTCTGGTTGACCCACTTCCCGACGTCGTAGAGACTCGGGGGTGGCACCGTTGGATCTGGAATGTCCGAAAATGGGGGTGCAGAGCTTGGTGTCAAGTCTCTACCACCATCCCTTCAAAAGTTATCCCCCGAAAACCAGTGGAGGTATGATAATGACATGGTGCTAGGGTTATAACCTAACACTGATGGCATCACAGAGCCCATGCTAGATCAAAGCACAGTGTCTGTGACGTCATCACGTTGCCTTTGATGACATCACAGCCACCTAACATTCTGATGTGTTCACTTGTGTGTGTGTGTATGTGTGTTGTGGGTGTGGGTGTGTGTGTGTGTGTGTGTGTGTGTGCAGACAAAGTTATGGGGGTGCAGAGCCTGCTTTCAAGTCTGTACCACATTCACTTCAAAAGTTATTCCACAAAAACCCGTCCAGGTATGCACCAGAGTCCTCGAGGTTCTAGTTGACCCACTTCCCAACCTTGTAGAGACTCGATGGTGGTACCCTTGGATCCGGAATGTCCAAAAATGGGGGTGCAGAGCTTAGTTTCACATCTCTACCACCTTTCCTTCAAACGTTATCCTCCAAAAACCCGTCGAGGTATGCAAAAGAGTCTTCAAGGTTCTGGTTGACCCACTTCCCGACCTCGTAGAGACGCGAGGGTGGCACCGTTGGATCCGGAATGTCCGAAAATGGGGGTGCAGAGCTTGGTTTCAAGTCTCTACCACCATCCCTTCAAAAGTTATTCCCCGAAAACCAGTGGAGGTATGATAATGACATGGTGCTAGGGTTATAACCTAACACTGATGGCATCACAGAGCCCATGCTAGATCAAAGCACAGTGTCTGTGACGTCATCACGTTGCCTTTGATGACATCACAGCCACCTAACATTCTGATGTGTTCACTTGTGTGTGTGTGTATGTGTGTTGTGGGTGTGGGTGTGTGTGTGTGTGTGTGTGTGTGTGCAGACAAAGTTATGGGGGTGCAGAGCCTGCTTTCAAGTCTGTACCACATTCACTTCAAAAGTTATTCCACAAAAACCCGTCCAGGTATGCACCAGAGTCCTCGAGGTTCTAGTTGACCCACTTCCCAACCTTGTAGAGACTCGATGGTGGTACCCTTGGATCCGGAATGTCCAAAAATGGGGGTGCAGAGCTTAGTTTCACGTCTCTACCACCTT
This sequence comes from Lutjanus erythropterus, assembly GCF_056507025.1. Lineage (NCBI taxonomy): Eukaryota > Metazoa > Chordata > Actinopteri > Lutjaniformes > Lutjanidae > Lutjanus > Lutjanus erythropterus. Next base: position 32,510,859 of record NC_139333.1, on the reverse strand, counting down.
TCCTTCAAACGTTATCCTCCAAAAACCCGTCGAGGTATGCACCAGAGTCCTCGAGGTTCTGGTTGACCCACTTCCCGACGTCGTAGAGACTCGATGGTGGCACCGTTGGATCCGGAATGTCCGAAAATGGGGGTGCAGAGCTTGGTTTCAAGTCTCTACCACCTTTCCTTCAAACGTTATCCTCCAAAAACCCGTCGAGGTATGCACCAGAGTCCTCGAGGTTCTGGTTGACCCACTTCCCGACGTCGTAGAGACTCGATGGTGGCACCGTTGGATCCGGAATGTCCGAAAATGGGGGTGCAGAGCTTGGTTTCAAGTCTCTACCACCATCCCTTCAAAAGTTAGCCCCCGAAACCTGTCGAGGTATGCACCAGAGTCCTCGAGGTTCTGTTTGACCCACTTCCCGACCTCGTAGAGACTCGAGGGTGGCAACGTTGGATCCGGAATGTCCGAAAATGGGGGTGCAGAGCTTGGTTTCAAGTCTCTACCACCATCCCTTCAAAAGTTAGCCCCCGAAACCTTTCGAGGTATGCACCAGAGTCCTCGAGGTTCTGGTTGACCCACTTCCCGACGTCGTAGAGACTCGATGGTGGCACCGTTGGATCCGGAATGTCCGAAAATGGGGGTGCAGAGCTTGGTTTCAAGTCTCTACCACCATCCCTTCAAAAGTTATCCCCCGAAAACCAGTGGAGGTATGATAATGACATGGTGCTAGGGTTATAACCTAACACTGATGGCATCACAGAGCCCATGCTAGATCAAAGCACAGTGTCTGTGACGTCATCACGTTGCCTTTGATGACATCACAGCCACCTAACATTCTGATGTGTTCACTTGTGTGTGTGTGTATGTGTGTTGTGGGTGTGGGTGTGTGTGTGTGTGTGTGTGTGTGTGTGCAGACAAAGTTATGGGGGTGCAGAGCCTGCTTTCAAGTCTGTACCACATTCACTTCAAAAGTTATTCCACAAAAACCCGTCCAGGTATGCACCAGAGTCCTCGAGGTTCTAGTTGACCCACTTCCCAACCTTGTAGAGACTCGATGGTGGTACCCTTGGATCCGGAATGTCCAAAAATGGGGGTGCAGAGCTTAGTTTCACGTCTCTACCACCTTTCCTTCAAACGTTATCCTCCAAAAACCCGTCGAGGTATGCACCAGAGTCTTCAAGGTTCTGGTTGACCCACTTCCCGACCTCGTAGAGACGCGAGGGTGGCACCGTTGGATCCGGAATGTCCAGAAATGGGGGTGCAGAGCTTGGTTTCAAGTCTCTACCACCATCCCTTCAAAAGTTAGCCCCCGAAACCTGTCGAGGTATGCACCAGAGTCCTCGAGGTTCTGTTTGACCCACTTCCCGACCTCGTAGAGACTCGAGGGTGGCATCGTTGGATCCGGAATGTCCGAAAATGGGGGTGCAGAGCTTGGTTTCAAGTCTCTACCACCATCCCTTCAAAAGTTAGCCCCCGAAACCTTTCGAGGTATGCACCAGAGTCCTCGAGGTTCTGGTTGACCCACTTCCCGACGTCGTAGAGACTCGATGGTGGCACCGTTGGATCCGGAATGTCCGAAAATGGGGGTGCAGAGCTTGGTTTCAAGTCTCTACCACCATCCCTTCAAAAGTTATCCCCCGAAAACCAGTGGAGGTATGATAATGACATGGTGCTAGGGTTATAACCTAACACTGATGGCATCACAGAGCCCATGCTAGATCAAAGCACAGTGTCTGTGACGTCATCACGTTGCCTTTGATGACATCACAGCCACCTAACATTCTGATGTGTTCACTTGTGTGTGTGTGTATGTGTGTTGTGGGTGTGGGTGTGTGTGTGTGTGTGTGTGTGTGTGTGCAGACAAAGTTATGGGGGTGCAGAGCCTGCTTTCAAGTCTGTACCACATTCACTTCAAAAGTTATTCCACAAAAACCCGTCCAGGTATGCACCAGAGTCCTCGAGGTTCTAGTTGACCCACTTCCCAACCTTGTAGAGACTCGATGGTGGTACCCTTGGATCCGGAATGTCCAAAAATGGGGGTGCAGAGCTTAGTTTCACGTCTCTACCACCTTTCCTTCAAACGTTATCCTCCAAAAACCCGTCGAGGTATGCACCAGAGTCTTCAAGGTTCTGGTTGACCCACTTCCCGACCTCGTAGAGACGCGATGGTGGCACCGTTGGATCCGGAATGTCCAGAAATGGGGGTGCAGAGCTTGGTTTCAAGTCTCTACCACCATCCCTTCAAAAGTTAGCCCCCGAAACCTGTCGAGGTATGCACCAGAGTCCTCGAGGTTCTGGTTGACCCACTTCCCGACGTCGTAGAGACTCGATGGTCGCACCGTTGGATCCGGAATGTCCGAAAATGGGGGTGCAGAGCTTGGTTTCAAGTCTCTACCACCATCCCTTCAAAAGTTATCCCCCGAAAACCAGTGGAGGTATGATAATGACATGGTGCTAGGGTTATAACCTAACACTGATGGCATCACAGAGCCCATGCTAGATCAAAGCACAGTGTCTGTGACGTCATCACGTTGCCTTTGATGACATCACAGCCACCTAACATTCTGATGTGTTCACTTGTGTGTGTGTGTATGTGTGTTGTGGGTGTGGGTGTGTGTGTGTGTGTGTGTGTGTGTGTGCAGACAAAGTTATGGGGGTGCAGAGCCTGCTTTCAAGTCTGTACCACATTCACTTCAAAAGTTATTCCACAAAAACCCGTCCAGGTATGCACCAGAGTCCTCGAGGTTCTAGTTGACCCACTTCCCAACCTTGTAGAGACTCGATGGTGGTACCCTTGGATCCGGAATGTCCAAAAATGGGGGTGCAGAGCTTAGTTTCACGTCTCTACCACCTTTCCTTCAAACGTTATCCTCCAAAAACCCGTCGAGGTATGCACCAGAGTCTTCAAGGTTCTGGTTGACCCACTTCCCGACCTCGTAGAGACGCGAGGGTGGCACCGTTGGATCCGGAATGTCCAGAAATGGGGGTGCAGAGCTTGGTTTCAAGTCTCTACCACCATCCCTTCAAAAGTTAGCCCCCGAAACCTGTCGAGGTATGCACCAGAGTCCTCGAGGTTCTGGTTGACCCACTTCCCGACCTCGTAGAGACTCGAGGGTGGCACCGTTGGATCCGGAATGTCCGAAAATGGGGGGGCAGAGCTTGGTTTCAAGTCTCTACCACCATCCCTTCAAAAGTTATCCCCCGAAAACCAGTGGAGGTATGATAATGACATGGTGCTAGGGTTATAACCTAACACTGATGGCATCACAGAGCCCATGCTAGATCAAAGCACAGTGTCTGTGACGTCATCACGTTGCCTTTGATGACATCACAGCCACCTAACATTCTGATGTGTTCACTTGTGTGTGTGTGTATGTGTGTTGTGGGTGTGGGTGTGTGTGTGTGTGTGTGTGTGTGTGTGCAGACAAAGTTATGGGGGTGCAGAGCCTGCTTTCAAGTCTGTACCACATTCACTTCAAAAGTTATTCCACAAAAACCCGTCCAGGTATGCACCAGAGTCCTCGAGGTTCTAGTTGACCCACTTCCCAACCTTGTAGAGACTCGATGGTGGTACCCTTGGATCCGGAATGTCCAAAAATGGGGGTGCAGAGCTTAGTTTCACGTCTCTACCACCTTTCCTTCAAACGTTATCCTCCAAAAACCCGTCGAGGTATGCACCAGAGTCTTCAAGGTTCTGGTTGACCCACTTCCCGACCTCGTAGAGACGCGAGGGTGGCACCGTTGGATCCGGAATGTCCAGAAATGGGGGTGCAGAGCTTGGTTTCAAGTCTCTACCACCATCCCTTCAAAAGTTAGCCCCCGAAACCTGTCGAGGTATGCACCAGAGTCCTCGAGGTTCTGTTTGACCCACTTCCCGACCTCGTAGAGACTCGAGGGTGGCACCGTTGGATCCGGAATGTCCGAAAATGGGGGGGCAGAGCTTGGTTTCAAGTCTCTACCACCATCCCTTCAAAAGTTATCCCCCGAAAACCAGTGGAGGTATGATAATGACATGGTGCTAGGGTTATAACCTAACACTGATGGCATCACAGAGCCCATGCTAGATCAAAGCACAGTGTCTGTGACGTCATCACGTTGCCTTTGATGACATCACAGCCACCTAACATTCTGATGTGTTCACTTGTGTGTGTGTGTATGTGTGTTGTGGGTGTGGGTGTGTGTGTGTGTGTGTGTGTGTGTGTGCAGACAAAGTTATGGGGGTGCAGAGCCTGCTTTCAAGTCTGTACCACATTCACTTCAAAAGTTATTCCACAAAAACCCGTCCAGGTATGCACCAGAGTCCTCGAGGTTCTAGTTGACCCACTTCCCAACCTTGTAGAGACTCGATGGTGGTACCCTTGGATCCGGAATGTCCAAAAATGGGGGTGCAGAGCTTAGTTTCACGTCTCTACCACCTTTCCTTCAAACGTTATCCTCCAAAAACCCGTCGAGGTATGCACCAGAGTCTTCAAGGTTCTGGTTGACCCACTTCCCGACCTCGTAGAGACGCGAGGGTGGCACCGTTGGATCCGGAATGTCCAGAAATGGGGGTGCAGAGGTTGGTTTCAAGTCTCTACCACCATCCCTTCAAAAGTTAGCCCCCGAAACCTGTCGAGGTATGCACCAGAGTCCTCGAGGTTCTGGTTGACCCACTTCCCGACGTCGTAGAGACTCGGGGGTGGCACCGTTGGATCCGGAATGTCCGAAAATGGGGGTGCAGAGCTTGGTTTCAAGTCTCTACCACCATCCCTTCAAAAGTTATCCCCCGAAAACCAGTGGAGGTATGATAATGACATGGTGCTAGGGTTATAACCTAACACTGATGGCATCACAGAGCCCATGCTAGATCAAAGCACAGTGTCTGTGACGTCATCACGTTGCCTTTGATGACATCACAGCCACCTAACATTCTGATGTGTTCACTTGTGTGTGTGTGTATGTGTGTTGTGGGTGTGTGTGTGTGTGTGTGTGTGTGTGCAGACAAAGTTATGGGGGTGCAGAGCCTGCTTTCAAGTCTGTACCACATTCACTTCAAAAGTTATTCCACAAAAACCCGTCCAGGTATGCACCAGAGTCCTCGAGGTTCTAGTTGACCCACTTCCCAACCTTGTAGAGACTCGATGGTGGTACCCTTGGATCCGGAATGTCCAAAAATGGGGGTGCAGAGCTTAGTTTCACGTCTCTACCACCTTTCCTTCAAACGTTATCCTCCAAAAACCCGTCGAGGTATGCACCAGAGTCTTCAAGGTTCTGGTTGACCCACTTCCCGACGTCGTAGAGACTCGATGGTGGCACCGTTGGATCCGGAATGTCCAAAAATGGGGGTGCAGAGCTTGGTTTCAAGTCTCTACCACCATCCCTTCAAAAGTTATTCCCCGAAAACCAGTGGAGGTATGATAATGACATGGTGCTAGGGTTATAACCTAACACTGATGGCATCACAGAGCCCATGCTAGATCAAAGCACAGTGTCTGTGACGTCATCACGTTGCCTTTGATGACATCACAGCCACCTAACATTCTGATGTGTTCACTTGTGTGTGTGTGTATGTGTGTTGTGGGTGTGGGTGTGTGTGTGTGTGTGTGTGTGTGTGCAGACAAAGTTATGGGGGTGCAGAGCCTGCTTTCAAGTCTGTACCACATTCACTTCAAAAGTTATTCCACAAAAACCCGTCCAGGTATGCACCAGAGTCCTCGAGGTTCTAGTTGACCCACTTCCCAACCTTGTAGAGACTCGATGGTGGTACCCTTGGATCCGGAATGTCCAAAAATGGGGGTGCAGAGCTTAGTTTCACGTCTCTACCACCTTTCCTTCAAACGTTATCCTCCAAAAACCCGTCGAGGTATGCACCAGAGTCCTCGAGGTTCTGGTTGACCCACTTCCCGACGTCGTAGAGACTCGATGGTGGCACCGTTGGATCCGGAATGTCCGAAAATGGGGGTGCAGAGCTTGGTTTCAAGTCTCTACCACCATCCCTTCAAAAGTTATCCCCCGAAAACCAGTGGAGGTATGATAATGACATGGTGCTAGGGTTATAACCTAACACTGATGGCATCACAGAGCCCATGCTAGATCAAAGCACAGTGTCTGTGACGTCATCACGTTGCCTTTGATGACATCACAGCCACCTAACATTCTGATGTGTTCACTTGTGTGTGTGTGTATGTGTGTTGTGGGTGTGGGTGTGTGTGTGTGTGTGTGTGTGTGTGTGCAGACAAAGTTATGGGGGTGCAGAGCCTGCTTTCAAGTCTGTACCACATTCACTTCAAAAGTTATTCCACAAAAACCCGTCCAGGTATGCACCAGAGTCCTCGAGGTTCTAGTTGACCCACTTCCCAACCTTGTAGAGACTCGATGGTGGTACCCTTGGATCCGGAATGTCCAAAAATGGGGGTGCAGAGCTTAGTTTCACGTCTCTACCACCTTTCCTTCAAACGTTATCCTCCAAAAACCCGTCGAGGTATGCACCAGAGTCTTCAAGGTTCTGGTTGACCCACTTCCCGACCTCGTAGAGACGCGAGGGTGGCACCGTTGGATCCGGAATGTCCAAAAATGGGGGTGCAGAGCTTAGTTTCACGTCTCTACCACCTTTCCTTCAAACGTTATCCTCCAAAAACCCGTCGAGGTATGCACCAGAGTCCTCGAGGTTCTGGTTGACCCACTTCCCGACGTCGTAGAGACTCGATGGTGGCACCGTTGGATCCGGAATGTCCGAAAATGGGGGTGCAGAGCTTGGTTTCAAGTCTCTACCACCATCCCTTCAAAAGTTATCCCCCGAAAACCAGTGGAGGTATGATAATGACATGGTGCTAGGGTTATAACCTAACACTGATGGCATCACAGAGCCCATGCTAGATCAAAGCACAGTGTCTGTGACGTCATCACGTTGCCTTTGATGACATCACAGCCACCTAACATTCTGATGTGTTCACTTGTGTGTGTGTGTATGTGTGTTGTGGGTGTGGGTGTGTGTGTGTGTGTGTGTGTGTGTGTGCAGACAAAGTTATGGGGGTGCAGAGCCTGCTTTCAAGTCTGTACCACATTCACTTCAAAAGTTATTCCACAAAAACCCGTCCAGGTATGCACCAGAGTCCTCGAGGTTCTAGTTGACCCACTTCCCAACCTTGTAGAGACTCGATGGTGGTACCCTTGGATCCGGAATGTCCAAAAATGGGGGTGCAGAGCTTAGTTTCACGTCTCTACCACCTTTCCTTCAAACGTTATCCTCCAAAAACCCGTCGAGGTATGCACCAGAGTCTTCAAGGTTCTGGTTGACCCACTTCCCGACCTCGTAGAGACGCGATGGTGGCACCGTTGGATCCGGAATGTCCAGAAATGGGGGTGCAGAGCTTGGTTTCAAGTCTCTACCACCATCCCTTCAAAAGTTAGCCCCCGAAACCTGTCGAGGTATGCACCAGAGTCCTCGAGGTTCTGGTTGACCCACTTCCCGACGTCGTAGAGACTCGATGGTCGCACCGTTGGATCCGGAATGTCCGAAAATGGGGGTGCAGAGCTTGGTTTCAAGTCTCTACCACCATCCCTTCAAAAGTTATCCCCCGAAAACCAGTGGAGGTATGATAATGACATGGTGCTAGGGTTATAACCTAACACTGATGGCATCACAGAGCCCATGCTAGATCAAAGCACAGTGTCTGTGACGTCATCACGTTGCCTTTGATGACATCACAGCCACCTAACATTCTGATGTGTTCACTTGTGTGTGTGTGTATGTGTGTTGTGGGTGTGGGTGTGTGTGTGTGTGTGTGTGTGTGTGTGCAGACAAAGTTATGGGGGTGCAGAGCCTGCTTTCAAGTCTGTACCACATTCACTTCAAAAGTTATTCCACAAAAACCCGTCCAGGTATGCACCAGAGTCCTCGAGGTTCTAGTTGACCCACTTCCCAACCTTGTAGAGACTCGATGGTGGTACCCTTGGATCCGGAATGTCCAAAAATGGGGGTGCAGAGCTTAGTTTCACGTCTCTACCACCTTTCCTTCAAACGTTATCCTCCAAAAACCCGTCGAGGTATGCACCAGAGTCTTCAAGGTTCTGGTTGACCCACTTCCCGACCTCGTAGAGACGCGAGGGTGGCACCGTTGGATCCGGAATGTCCAGAAATGGGGGTGCAGAGCTTGGTTTCAAGTCTCTACCACCATCCCTTCAAAAGTTAGCCCCCGAAACCTGTCGAGGTATGCACCAGAGTCCTCGAGGTTCTGTTTGACCCACTTCCCGACCTCGTAGAGACTCGAGGGTGGCACCGTTGGATCCGGAATGTCCGAAAATGGGGGGGCAGAGCTTGGTTTCAAGTCTCTACCACCATCCCTTCAAAAGTTATCCCCCGAAAACCAGTGGAGGTATGATAATGACATGGTGCTAGGGTTATAACCTAACACTGATGGCATCACAGAGCCCATGCTAGATCAAAGCACAGTGTCTGTGACGTCATCACGTTGCCTTTGATGACATCACAGCCACCTAACATTCTGATGTGTTCACTTGTGTGTGTGTGTATGTGTGTTGTGGGTGTGGGTGTGTGTGTGTGTGTGTGTGTGTGTGTGCAGACAAAGTTATGGGGGTGCAGAGCCTGCTTTCAAGTCTGTACCACATTCACTTCAAAAGTTATTCCACAAAAACCCGTCCAGGTATGCACCAGAGTCCTCGAGGTTCTAGTTGACCCACTTCCCAACCTTGTAGAGACTCGATGGTGGTACCCTTGGATCCGGAATGTCCAAAAATGGGGGTGCAGAGCTTAGTTTCACGTCTCTACCACCTTTCCTTCAAACGTTATCCTCCAAAAACCCGTCGAGGTATGCACCAGAGTCTTCAAGGTTCTGGTTGACCCACTTCCCGACCTCGTAGAGACGCGAGGGTGGCACCGTTGGATCCGGAATGTCCAGAAATGGGGGTGCAGAGGTTGGTTTCAAGTCTCTACCACCATCCCTTCAAAAGTTAGCCCCCGAAACCTGTCGAGGTATGCACCAGAGTCCTCGAGGTTCTGGTTGACCCACTTCCCGACGTCGTAGAGACTCGGGGGTGGCACCGTTGGATCCGGAATGTCCGAAAATGGGGGTGCAGAGCTTGGTTTCAAGTCTCTACCACCATCCCTTCAAAAGTTATCCCCCGAAAACCAGTGGAGGTATGATAATGACATGGTGCTAGGGTTATAACCTAACACTGATGGCATCACAGAGCCCATGCTAGATCAAAGCACAGTGTCTGTGACGTCATCACGTTGCCTTTGATGACATCACAGCCACCTAACATTCTGATGTGTTCACTTGTGTGTGTGTGTATGTGTGTTGTGGGTGTGTGTGTGTGTGTGTGTGTGTGTGCAGACAAAGTTATGGGGGTGCAGAGCCTGCTTTCAAGTCTGTACCACATTCACTTCAAAAGTTATTCCACAAAAACCCGTCCAGGTATGCACCAGAGTCCTCGAGGTTCTAGTTGACCCACTTCCCAACCTTGTAGAGACTCGATGGTGGTACCCTTGGATCCGGAATGTCCAAAAATGGGGGTGCAGAGCTTAGTTTCACGTCTCTACCACCTTTCCTTCAAACGTTATCCTCCAAAAACCCGTCGAGGTATGCACCAGAGTCTTCAAGGTTCTGGTTGACCCACTTCCCGACGTCGTAGAGACTCGATGGTGGCACCGTTGGATCCGGAATGTCCGAAAATGGGGGTGCAGAGCTTGGTTTCAAGTCTCTACCACCATCCCTTCAAAAGTTATTCCCCGAAAACCAGTGGAGGTATGATAATGACATGGTGCTAGGGTTATAACCTAACACTGATGGCATCACAGAGCCCATGCTAGATCAAAGCACAGTGTCTGTGACGTCATCACGTTGCCTTTGATGACATCACAGCCACCTAACATTCTGATGTGTTCACTTGTGTGTGTGTGTATGTGTGTTGTGGGTGTGGGTGTGTGTGTGTGTGTGTGTGTGCAGACAAAGTTATGGGGGTGCAGAGCCTGCTTTCAAGTCTGTACCACATTCACTTCAAAAGTTATTCCACAAAAACCCGTCCAGGTATGCACCAGAGTCCTCGAGGTTCTAGTTGACCCACTTCCCAACCTTGTAGAGACTCGATGGTGGTACCCTTGGATCCGGAATGTCCAAAAATGGGGGTGCAGAGCTTAGTTTCACGTCTCTACCACCTTTCCTTCAAACGTTATCCTCCAAAAACCCGTCGAGGTATGCACCAGAGTCTTCAAGGTTCTGGTTGACCCACTTCCCGACGTCGTAGAGACTCGATGGTGGCACCGTTGGATCCGGAATGTCCAAAAATGGGGGTGCAGAGCTTGGTTTCAAGTCTCTACCACCATCCCTTCAAAAGTTATTCCCCGAAAACCAGTGGAGGTATGATAATGACATGGTGCTAGGGTTATAACCTAACACTGATGGCATCACAGAGCCCATGCTAGATCAAAGCACAGTGTCTGTGACGTCATCACGTTGCCTTTGATGACATCACAGCCACCTAACATTCTGATGTGTTCACTTGTGTGTGTGTGTATGTGTGTTGTGGGTGTGGGTGTGTGTGTGTGTGTGTGTGTGTGTGCAGACAAAGTTATGGGGGTGCAGAGCCTGCTTTCAAGTCTGTACCACATTCACTTCAAAAGTTATTCCACAAAAACCCGTCCAGGTATGCACCAGAGTCCTCGAGGTTCTAGTTGACCCACTTCCCAACCTTGTAGAGACTCGATGGTGGTACCCTTGGATCCGGAATGTCCAAAAATGGGGGTGCAGAGCTTAGTTTCACGTCTCTACCACCTTTCCTTCAAACGTTATCCTCCAAAAACCCGTCGAGGTATGCACCAGAGTCCTCGAGGTTCTGGTTGACCCACTTCCCGACGTCGTAGAGACTCGATGGTGGCACCGTTGGATCCGGAATGTCCGAAAATGGGGGTGCAGAGCTTGGTTTCAAGTCTCTACCACCATCCCTTCAAAAGTTATCCCCCGAAAACCAGTGGAGGTATGATAATGACATGGTGCTAGGGTTATAACCTAACACTGATGGCATCACAGAGCCCATGCTAGATCAAAGCACAGTGTCTGTGACGTCATCACGTTGCCTTTGATGACATCACAGCCACCTAACATTCTGATGTGTTCACTTGTGTGTGTGTGTATGTGTGTTGTGGGTGTGGGTGTGTGTGTGTGTGTGTGTGTGTGTGTGCAGACAAAGTTATGGGGGTGCAGAGCCTGCTTTCAAGTCTGTACCACATTCACTTCAAAAGTTATTCCACAAAAACCCGTCCAGGTATGCACCAGAGTCCTCGAGGTTCTAGTTGACCCACTTCCCAACCTTGTAGAGACTCGATGGTGGTACCCTTGGATCCGGAATGTCCAAAAATGGGGGTGCAGAGCTTAGTTTCACGTCTCTACCACCTTTCCTTCAAACGTTATCCTCCAAAAACCCGTCGAGGTATGCACCAGAGTCTTCAAGGTTCTGGTTGACCCACTTCCCGACCTCGTAGAGACGCGAGGGTGGCACCGTTGGATCCGGAATGTCCAAAAATGGGGGTGCAGAGCTTAGTTTCACGTCTCTACCACCTTTCCTTCAAACGTTATCCTCCAAAAACCCGTCGAGGTATGCACCAGAGTCCTCGAGGTTCTGGTTGACCCACTTCCCGACGTCGTAGAGACTCGATGGTGGCACCGTTGGATCCGGAATGTCCGAAAATGGGGGTGCAGAGCTTGGTTTCAAGTCTCTACCACCATCCCTTCAAAAGTTATCCCCCGAAAACCAGTGGAGGTATGATAATGACATGGTGCTAGGGTTATAACCTAACACTGATGGCATCACAGAGCCCATGCTAGATCAAAGCACAGTGTCTGTGACGTCATCACGTTGCCTTTGATGACATCACAGCCACCTAACATTCTGATGTGTTCACTTGTGTGTGTGTGTATGTGTGTTGTGGGTGTGGGTGTGTGTGTGTGTGTGTGTGTGTGTGTGCAGACAAAGTTATGGGGGTGCAGAGCCTGCTTTCAAGTCTGTACCACATTCACTTCAAAAGTTATTCCACAAAAACCCGTCCAGGTATGCACCAGAGTCCTCGAGGTTCTAGTTGACCCACTTCCCAACCTTGTAGAGACTCGATGGTGGTACCCTTGGATCCGGAATGTCCAAAAATGGGGGTGCAGAGCTTAGTTTCACGTCTCTACCACCTTTCCTTCAAACGTTATCCTCCAAAAACCCATCGAGGTATGCACCAGAGTCTTCAAGGTTCTGGTTGACCCACTTCCCGACCTCGTAGAGACGCGAGGGTGGCACCGTTGGATCCGGAATGTCCAGAAATGGGGGTGCAGAGCTTGGTTTCAAGTCTCTACCACCATCCCTTCAAAAGTTAGCCCCCGAAACCTGTCGAGGTATGCACCAGAGTCCTCGAGGTTCTGGTTGACCCACTTCCCGACGTCGTAGAGACTCGATGGTGGCACCGTTGAATCCGGAATGTCCAAAAATGGGGGTGCAGAGCTTGGTTTCAAGTCTCTACCACCATCCCTTCAAAAGTTATCCCCCGAAAACCAGTGGAGGTATGATAATGACATGGTGCTAGGGTTATAACCTAACACTGATGGCATCACAGAGCCCATGCTAGATCAAAGCACAGTGTCTGTGACGTCATCACGTTGCCTTTGATGACATCACAGCCACCTAACATTCTGATGTGTTCACTTGTGTGTGTGTGTATGTGTGTTGTGGGTGTGGGGGTGTGTGTGTGTGTGTGTGTGTGTGTGCAGACAAAGTTATGGGGGTGCAGAGCCTGCTTTCAAGTCTGTACCACATTCACTTCAAAAGTTATTCCACAAAAACCCGTCCAGGTATGCACCAGAGTCCTCGAGGTTCTAGTTGACCCACTTCCCAACCTTGTAGAGACTCGATGGTGGTACCCTTGGATCCGGAATGTCCAAAAATGGGGGTGCAGAGCTTAGTTTCACGTCTCTACCACCTTTCCTTCAAACGTTATCCTCCAAAAACCCGTCGAGGTATGCACCAGAGTCTTCAAGGTTCTGGTTGACCCACTTCCCGACCTCGTAGAGACGCGAGGGTGGCACCGTTGGATCCGGAATGTCCAGAAATGGGGGTGCAGAGCTTGGTTTCAAGTCTCTACCACCATCCCTTCAAAAGTTAGCCCCCGAAACCTGTCGAGGTATGCACCAGAGTCCTCGAGGTTCTGGTTGACCCACTTCCCGACGTCGTAGAGACTCGATGGTGGCACCGTTGGATCCGGAATGTCCAAAAATGGGGGTGCAGAGCTTGGTTTCAAGTCTCTACCACCATCCCTTCAAAAGTTATCCCCCGAAAACCAGTGGAGGTATGATAATGACATGGTGCTAGGGTTATAACCTAACACTGATGGCATCACAGAGCCCATGCTAGATCAAAGCACAGTGTCTGTGACGTCATCACGTTGCCTTTGATGACATCACAGCCACCTAACATTCTGATGTGTTCACTTGTGTGTGTGTGTATGTGTGTTGTGGGTGTGGGTGTGTGTGTGTGTGTGTGTGTGTGTGTGCAGACAAAGTTATGGGGGTGCAGAGCCTGCTTTCAAGTCTGTACCACATTCACTTCAAAAGTTATTCCACAAAAACCCGTCCAGGTATGCACCAGAGTCCTCGAGGTTCTAGTTGACCCACTTCCCAACCTTGTAGAGACTCGATGGTGGTACCCTTGGATCCGGAATGTCCAAAAATGGGGGTGCAGAGCTTAGTTTCACGTCTCTACCACCTTTCCTTCAAACGTTATCCTCCAAAAACCCGTCGAGGTATGCACCAGAGTCTTCAAGGTTCTGGTTGACCCACTTCCCGACCTCGTAGAGACGCGAGGGTGGCACCGTTGGATCCGGAATGTCCAGAAATGGGGGTGCAGAGCTTGGTTTCAAGTCTCTACCACCATCCCTTCAAAAGTTATCCCCCGAAAACCAGTGGAGGTATGATAATGACATGGTGCTAGGGTTATAACCTAACACTGATGGCATCACAGAGCCCATGCTAGATCAAAGCACAGTGTCTGTGACGTCATCACGTTGCCTTTGATGACATCACAGCCACCTAACATTCTGATGTGTTCACTTGTGTGTGTGTGTATGTGTGTTGTGGGTGTGGGTGTGTGTGTGTGTGTGTGTGTGTGTGCAGACAAAGTTATGGGGGTGCAGAGCCTGCTTTCAAGTCTGTACCACATTCACTTCAAAAGTTATTCCACAAAAACCCGTCCAGGTATGCACCAGAGTCCTCGAGGTTCTAGTTGACCCACTTCCCAACCTTGTAGAGACTCGATGGTGGTACCCTTGGATCCGGAATGTCCAAAAATGGGGGTGCAGAGCTTAGTTTCACGTCTCTACCACCTTTCCTTCAAACGTTATCCTCCAAAAACCCGTCGAGGTATGCACCAGAGTCTTCAAGGTTCTGGTTGACCCACTTCCCGACCTCGTAGAGACGCGAGGGTGGCACCGTTGGATCCG
>NC_139333.1:32473904-32481404 GCF_056507025.1 Lutjanus erythropterus | reverse complement strand
GCACCGTTGGATCCGGAATGTCCGAAAATGGGGGTGCAGAGCTTGGTTTCAAGTCTCTACCACCATCCCTTCAAAAGTTATCCCCCGAAAACCAGTGGAGGTATGATAATGACATGGTGCTAGGGTTATAACCTAACACTGATGGCATCACAGAGCCCATGCTAGATCAAAGCACAGTGTCTGTGACGTCATCACGTTGCCTTTGATGACATCACAGCCACCTAACATTCTGATGTGTTCACTTGTGTGTGTGTGTATGTGTGTTGTGGGTGTGGGTGTGTGTGTGTGTGTGTGTGTGTGTGTGTGCAGACAAAGTTATGGGGGTGCAGAGCCTGCTTTCAAGTCTGTACCACATTCACTTCAAAAGTTATTCCACAAAAACCCGTCCAGGTATGCACCAGAGTCCTCGAGGTTCTAGTTGACCCACTTCCCAACCTTGTAGAGACTCGATGGTGGTACCCTTGGATCCGGAATGTCCAAAAATGGGGGTGCAGAGCTTAGTTTCACGTCTCTACCACCTTTCCTTCAAACGTTATCCTCCAAAAACCCGTCGAGGTATGCACCAGAGTCCTCAAGGTTCTGGTTGACCCACTTCCCGACCTCGTAGAGACGCGAGGGTGGCACCGTTGGATCCGGAATGTCCAGAAATGGGGGTGCAGAGCTTGGTTTCAAGTCTCTACCACCATCCCTTCAAAAGTTATCCCCCGAAACCTGTCGAGGTATGCACCAGAGTCCTCGAGGTTCTGGTTGACCCACTTCCCGACGTCGTAGAGACTCGAGGGTGGCACCGTTGGATCCGGAATGTCCGAAAATGGGGGTGCAGAGCTTGGTTTCAAGTCTCTACCACCATCCCTTCAAAAGTTATCCCCCGAAAACCAGTGGAGGTATGATAATGACATGGTGCTAGGGTTATAACCTAACACTGATGGCATCACAGAGCCCATGCTAGATCAAAGCACAGTGTCTGTGACGTCATCACGTTGCCTTTGATGACATCACAGCCACCTAACATTCTGACGTGTTCACTTGTGTGTGTGTGTATGTGTGTTGTGGGTGTGGGTGTGTGTGTGTGTGTGTGTGTGTGTGTGTGCAGACAAAGTTATGGGGGTGCAGAGCCTGCTTTCAAGTCTGTACCACATTCACTTCAAAAGTTATTCCACAAAAACCCGTCCATGTGTGCACCAGAGTCCTCGAGGTTCTAGTTGACCCACTTCCCAACCTTGTAGAGACTCGATGGTGGTACCCTTGGATCCGGAATGTCCAAAAATGGGGGTGCAGAGCTTAGTTTCACGTCTCTACCACCTTTCCTTCAAACGTTATCCTCCAAAAACCCGTCGAGGTATGCACCAGAGTCTTCAAGGTTCTGGTTGACCCACTTCCCGACCTCGTAGAGACGCGAGGGTGGCACCGTTGGATCCGGAATGTCCAGAAATGGGGGTGCAGAGCTTGGTTTCAAGTCTCTACCACCATCCCTTCAAAAGTTAGCCCCCGAAACCTGTCGAGGTATGCACCAGAGTCCTCGAGGTTCTGGTTGACCCACTTCCCGACGTCGTAGAAACTCGATGGTGGCACCGTTGGATCCGGAATGTCCGAAAATGGGGGTGCAGAGCTTGGTTTCAAGTCTCTACCACCATCCCTTCAAAAGTTATCCCCCGAAACCTGTCGAGGTATGCCCCAGAGTCCTCGAGGTTCTGGTTGACCCACTTCCCGACGTCGTAGAGACTCGAGGGTGGCACCGTTGGATCCGGAATGTCCGGAAATGGGGGGGCAGAGCTTGGTTTCAAGTCTCTACCACCATCCCTTCAAAAGTTATCCCCCGAAAACCAGTGGAGGTATGATAATGACATGGTGCTAGGGTTATAACCTAACACTGATGGCATCACAGAGCCCATGCTAGATCAAAGCACAGTGTCTGTGACGTCATCACGTTGCCTTTGATGACATCACAGCCACCTAACATTCTGATGTGTTCACTTGTGTGTGTGTGTATGTGTGTTGTGGGTGTGGGTGTGTGTGTGTGTGTGTGTGTGTGCAGACAAAGTTATGGGGGTGCAGAGCCTGCTTTCAAGTCTGTACCACATTCACTTCAAAAGTTATTCCACAAAAACCCGTCCATGTGTGCACCAGAGTCCTCGAGGTTCTAGTTGACCCACTTCCCAACCTTGTAGAGACTCGATGGTGGTACCCTTGGATCCGGAATGTCCAAAAATGGGGGTGCAGAGCTTAGTTTCACGTCTCTACCACCTTTCCTTCAAACGTTATCCTCCAAAAACCCGTCGAGGTATGCACCAGAGTCTTCAAGGTTCTGGTTGACCCACTTCCCGACCTCGTAGAGACGCGAGGGTGGCACCGTTGGATCCGGAATGTCCAGAAATGGGGGTGCAGAGCTTGGTTTCAAGTCTCTACCACCATCCCTTCAAAAGTTAGCCCCCGAAACCTGTCGAGGTATGCACCAGAGTCCTCGAGGTTCTGGTTGACCCACTTCCCGACGTCGTAGAGACTCGATGGTGGCACCGTTGGATCCGGAATGTCCGAAAATGGGGGTGCAGAGCTTGGTTTCAAGTCTCTACCACCATCCCTTCAAAAGTTATCTCCCGAAACCTGTCGAGGTATGCCCCAGAGTCCTCGAGGTTCTGGTTGACCCACTTCCCGACCTCGTAGAGACTCGAGGGTGGCACCGTTGGATCCGGAATGTCCGAAAATGGGGGTGCAGAGCTTGGTTTCAAGTCTCTACCACCATCCCTTCAAAAGTTATCCCCCGAAAACCAGTGGAGGTATGATAATGACATGGTGCTAGGGTTATAACCTAACACTGATGGCATCACAGAGCCCATGCTAGATCAAAGCACAGTGTCTGTGACGTCATCAGGTTGCCTTTGATTACATCACAGCCACCTAACATTCTGACGTGTTCACTTGTGTGTGTGTGTATGTGTGTTGTGGGTGTGTGTGTGTGTGTGTGTGTGTGTGTGTGCAGACAAAGTTATGGGGGTGCAGAGCCTGCTTTCAAGTCTGTACCACATTCACTTCAAAAGTTATTCCACAAAAACCCGTCCATGTATGCACCAGAGTCCTCGAGGTTCTAGTTGACCCACTTCCCAACCTTGTAGAGACTCGATGGTGGTACCCTTGGATCCGGAATGTCCAAAAATGGGGGTGCAGAGCTTAGTTTCACGTCTCTACCACCTTTCCTTCAAACGTTATCCTCCAAAAACCCGTCGAGGTATGCACCAGAGTCTTCAAGGTTCTGGTTGACCCACTTCCCGACCTCGTAGAGACGCGAGGGTGGCACCGTTAGATCCGGAATGTCCAGAAATGGGGGTGCAGAGCTTGGTTTCAAGTCTCTACCACCATCCCTTCAAAAGTTAGCCCCCGAAACCTGTCGAGGTATGCACCAGAGTCCTCGAGGTTCTGGTTGACCCACTTCCCGACGTCGTAGAGACTCGGGGGTGGCACCGTTGGATCCGGAATGTCCGAAAATGGGGGTGCAGAGCTTGGTTTCAAGTCTCTACCACCATCCCTTCAAAAGTTATCCCCCGAAAACCAGTGGAGGTATGATAATGACATGGTGCTAGGGTTATAACCTAACACTGATGGCATCACAGAGCCCATGCTAGATCAAAGCACAGTGTCTGTGACGTCATCACGTTGCCTTTGATGACATCACAGCCACCTAACATTCTGATGTGTTCACTTGTGTGTGTGTGTATGTGTGTTGTGGGTGTGTGTGTGTGTGTGTGTGTGTGTGTGTGCAGACAAAGTTATGGGGGTGCAGAGCCTGCTTTCAAGTCTGTACCACATTCACTTCAAAAGTTATTCCACAAAAACCCGTCCATGTATGCACCAGAGTCCTCGAGGTTCTAGTTGACCCACTTCCCAACCTTGTAGAGACTCGATGGTGGTACCCTTGGATCCGGAATGTCCAAAAATGGGGGTGCACAGCTTAGTTTCACGTCTCTACCACCTTTCCTTCAAACGTTATCCTCCAAAAACCCGTCGAGGTATGCACCAGAGTCTTCAAGGTTCTGGTTGACCCACTTCCCGACCTCGTAGAGACGCGAGGGTGGCACCGTTGGATCCGGAATGTCCAGAAATGGGGGTGCAGAGCTTGGTTTCAAGTCTCTACCACCATCCCTTCAAAAGTTATCCCCCGAAACCTGTCGAGGTATGCACCAGAGTCCTCGAGGTTCTGGTTGACCCACTTCCCGACGTCGTAGAGACTCGAGGGTGGCACCGTTGGATCCGGAATGTCCGAAAATGGGGGTGCAGAGCTTGGTTTCAAGTCTCTACCACCATCCCTTCAAAAGTTATCTCCCGAAACCTGTCGAGGTATGCCCCAGAGTCCTCGAGGTTCTGGTTGACCCACTTCCCGACCTCGTAGAGACTCGAGGGTGGCACCGTTGGATCCGGAATGTCCGAAAATGGGGGTGCAGAGCTTGGTTTCAAGTCTCTACCACCATCCCTTCAAAAGTTATCCCCCGAAAACCAGTGGAGGTATGATAATGACATGGTGCTAGGGTTATAACCTAACACTGATGGCATCACAGAGCCCATGCTAGATCAAAGCACAGTGTCTGTGACGTCATCACGTTGCCTTTGATTACATCACAGCCACCTAACATTCTGATGTGTTCACTTGTGTGTGTGTGTATGTGTGTTGTGGGTGTGTGTGTGTGTGTGTGTGTGTGTGTGTGCAGACAAAGTTATGGGGGTGCAGAGCCTGCTTTCAAGTCTGTACCACATTCACTTCAAAAGTTATTCCACAAAAACCCGTCCATGTATGCACCAGAGTCCTCGAGGTTCTAGTTGACCCACTTCCCAACCTTGTAGAGACTCGATGGTGGTACCCTTGGATCCGGAATGTCCAAAAATGGGGGTGCAGAGCTTAGTTTCACGTCTCTACCACCTTTCATTCAAACGTTATCCTCCAAAAACCCGTCGAGGTATGCACCAGAGTCTTCAAGGTTCTGGTTGACCCACTTCCCGACCTCGTAGAGACGCGAGGGTGGCACCGTTGGATCCGGAATGTCCAGAAATGGGGGTGCAGAGCTTGGTTTCAAGTCTCTACCACCATCCCTTCAAAAGTTAGCCCCCGAAACCTGTCGAGGTATGCACCAGAGTCCTCGAGGTTCTGGTTGACCCACTTCCCGACGTCGTAGAGACTCGAGGGTGGCACCGTTGGATCCGGAATGTCCGAAAATGGGGGTGCAGAGCTTGGTTTCATGTCTCTACCACCATCCCTTCAAAAGTTAGCCCCCGAAACCTGTCGAGGTATGCACCAGAGTCCTCGAGGTTCTGGTTGACCCACTTCCCGACGTCGTAGAGACTCGAGGGTGGCACCGTTGGATCCGGAATGTCCGAAAATGGGGGTGCAGAGCTTGGTTTCAAGTCTCTACCACCATCCCTTCAAAAGTTATCCCCCGAAAACCAGTGGAGGTATGATAATGACATGGTGCTAGGGTTATAACCTAACACTGATGGCATCACAGAGCCCATGCTAGATCAAAGCACAGTGTCTGTGACGTCATCACGTTGCCTTTGATGACATCACAGCCACCTAACATTCTGACGTGTTCACTTGTGTGTGTGTGTATGTGTGTTGTGGGTGTGGGTGTGTGTGTGTGTGTGTGTGTGCAGACAAAGTTATGGGGGTGCAGAGCCTGCTTTCAAGTCTGTACCACATTCACTTCAAAAGTTATTCCACAAAAACCCGTCCAGGTATGCACCAGAGTCCTCGAGGTTCTAGTTGACCCACTTCCCAACCTTGTAGAGACTCGATGGTGGTACCCTTGGATCCGGAATGTCCAAAAATGGGGGTGCAGAGCTTAGTTTCACATCTCTACCACCTTTCCTTCAAACGTTATCCTCCAAAAACCCGTCGAGGTATGCACCAGAGTCTTCAAGGTTCTGGTTGACCCACTTCCCGACCTCGTAGAGACGCGAGGGTGGCACCGTTAGATCCGGAATGTCCAGAAATGGGGGTGCAGAGCTTGGTTTCAAGTCTCTACCACCATCCCTTCAAAAGTTAGCCCCCGAAACCTGTCGAG
This sequence comes from Lutjanus erythropterus, assembly GCF_056507025.1. Classification (NCBI taxonomy): domain Eukaryota; kingdom Metazoa; phylum Chordata; class Actinopteri; order Lutjaniformes; family Lutjanidae; genus Lutjanus; species Lutjanus erythropterus. Next base: position 32,475,357 of record NC_139333.1, on the reverse strand, counting down.
GTATGCACCAGAGTCCTCGAGGTTCTGGTTGACCCACTTCCCGACGTCGTAGAGACTCGGGGGTGGCACCGTTGGATCCGGAATGTCCGAAAATGGGGGTGCAGAGCTTGGTTTCAAGTCTCTACCACCATCCCTTCAAAAGTTATCCCCCGAAAACCAGTGGAGGTATGATAATGACATGGTGCTAGGGTTATAACCTAACACTGATGGCATCACAGAGCCCATGCTAGATCAAAGCACAGTGTCTGTGACGTCATCACGTTGCCTTTGATGACATCACAGCCACCTAACATTCTGATGTGTTCACTTGTGTGTGTGTGTATGTGTGTTGTGGGTGTGTGTGTGTGTGTGTGTGTATGTGTGTTTGTGCAGACAAAGTTATGGGGGTGCAGAGCCTGCTTTCAAGTCTGTACCACATTCACTTCAAAAGTTATTCCACAAAAACCCGTCCAGGTATGCACCAGAGTCCTCGAGGTTCTAGTTGACCCACTTCCCAACCTTGTAGAGACTCGATGGTGGTACCCTTGGATCCGGAATGTCCAAAAATGGGGGTGCAGAGCTTAGTTTCACGTCTCTACCACCTTTCCTTCAAACGTTATCCTCCAAAAACCCGTCGAGGTATGCACCAGAGTCTTCAAGGTTCTGGTTGACCCACTTCCCGACCTCGTAGAGACGCGAGGATGGCACCGTTGGATCCGGAATGTCCAGAAATGGGGGTGCAGAGCTTGGTTTCAAGTCTCTACCACCATCCCTTCAAAAGTTAGCCCCCGAAACCTGTCGAGGTATGCACCAGAGTCCTCGAGGTTCTGGTTGACCCACTTCCCGACGTCGTAGAGACTCGATGGTGGCACCGTTGGATCCGGAATGTCCGAAAATGGGGGTGCAGAGCTTGGTTTCAAGTCTCTACCACCATCCCTTCAAAAGTTATCCCCCGAAACCTGTCGAGGTATGCACCAGAGTCCTCGAGGTTCAGGTTGACCCACTTCCCGACTTCGTAGAGACTCGAGGGTGGCACCGTTGGATCCGGAATGTCCGAAAATGGGGGTGCAGAGCTTGGTTTCAAGTCTCTACCACCATCCCTTCAAAAGTTATCCCCCGAAAACCAGTGGAGGTATGATAATGACATGGTGCTAGGGTTATAACCTAACACTGATGGCATCACAGAGCCCATGCTAGATCAAAGCACAGTGTCTGTGACGTCATCACGTTGCCTTTGATGACATCACAGCCACCTAACATTCTGATGTGTTCACTTGTGTGTGTGTGTATGTGTGTTGTGGGTGTGGGTGTGTGTGTGTGTGTGTGCAGACAAAGTTATGGGGGTGCAGAGCCTGCTTTCAAGTCTGTACCACATTCACTTCAAAAGTTATTCCACAAAAACCCGTCCAGGTATGCACCAGAGTCCTCGAGGTTCTAGTTGACCCACTTCCCAACCTTGTAGAGACTCGATGGT
>NC_139333.1:32468904-32471404 GCF_056507025.1 Lutjanus erythropterus | reverse complement strand
GATGGTGGTACCCTTGGATCCGGAATGTCCAAAAATGGGGGTGCAGAGCTTAGTTTCACGTCTCTACCACCTTTCATTCAAACGTTATCCTCCAAAAACCCGTCGAGGTATGCACCAGAGTCTTCAAGGTTCTGGTTGACCCACTTCCCGACCTCGTAGAGACGCGAGGGTGGCACCGTTGGATCCGGAATGTCCAGAAATGGGGGTGCAGAGCTTGGTTTCAAGTCTCTACCACCATCCCTTCAAAAGTTAGCCCCCGAAACCTGTCGAGGTATGCACCAGAGTCCTCGAGGTTCTGGTTGACCCACTTCCCGACGTCGTAGAGACTCGAGGGTGGCACCGTTGGATCCGGAATGTCCGAAAATGGGGGTGCAGAGCTTGGTTTCAAGTCTCTACCACCATCCCTTCAAAAGTTATCCCCCGAAAACCAGTGGAGGTATGATAATGACATGGTGCTAGGGTTATAACCTAACACTGATGGCATCACAGAGCCCATGCTAGATCAAAGCACAGTGTCTGTGACGTCATCACGTTGCCTTTGATGACATCACAGCCACCTAACATTCTGACGTGTTCACTTGTGTGTGTGTGTATGTGTGTTGTGGGTGTGGGTGTGTGTGTGTGTGTGTGTGTGCAGACAAAGTTATGGGGGTGCAGAGCCTGCTTTCAAGTCTGTACCACATTCACTTCAAAAGTTATTCCACAAAAACCCGTCCAGGTATGCACCAGAGTCCTCGAGGTTCTAGTTGACCCACTTCCCAACCTTGTAGAGACTCGATGGTGGTACCCTTGGATCCGGAATGTCCAAAAATGGGGGTGCAGAGCTTAGTTTCACATCTCTACCACCTTTCCTTCAAACGTTATCCTCCAAAAACCCGTCGAGGTATGCACCAGAGTCTTCAAGGTTCTGGTTGACCCACTTCCCGACCTCGTAGAGACGCGAGGGTGGCACCGTTAGATCCGGAATGTCCAGAAATGGGGGTGCAGAGCTTGGTTTCAAGTCTCTACCACCATCCCTTCAAAAGTTAGCCCCCGAAACCTGTCGAGGTATGCACCAGAGTCCTCGAGGTTCTGGTTGACCCACTTCCCGACGTCGTAGAGACTCGGGGGTGGCACCGTTGGATCCGGAATGTCCGAAAATGGGGGTGCAGAGCTTGGTTTCAAGTCTCTACCACCATCCCTTCAAAAGTTATCCCCCGAAAACCAGTGGAGGTATGATAATGACATGGTGCTAGGGTTATAACCTAACACTGATGGCATCACAGAGCCCATGCTAGATCAAAGCACAGTGTCTGTGACGTCATCACGTTGCCTTTGATGACATCACAGCCACCTAACATTCTGATGTGTTCACTTGTGTGTGTGTGTATGTGTGTTGTGGGTGTGTGTGTGTGTGTGTGTGTATGTGTGTTTGTGCAGACAAAGTTATGGGGGTGCAGAGCCTGCTTTCAAGTCTGTACCACATTCACTTCAAAAGTTATTCCACAAAAACCCGTCCAGGTATGCACCAGAGTCCTCGAGGTTCTAGTTGACCCACTTCCCAACCTTGTAGAGACTCGATGGTGGTACCCTTGGATCCGGAATGTCCAAAAATGGGGGTGCAGAGCTTAGTTTCACGTCTCTACCACCTTTCCTTCAAACGTTATCCTCCAAAAACCCGTCGAGGTATGCACCAGAGTCTTCAAGGTTCTGGTTGACCCACTTCCCGACCTCGTAGAGACGCGAGGATGGCACCGTTGGATCCGGAATGTCCAGAAATGGGGGTGCAGAGCTTGGTTTCAAGTCTCTACCACCATCCCTTCAAAAGTTAGCCCCCGAAACCTGTCGAGGTATGCACCAGAGTCCTCGAGGTTCTGGTTGACCCACTTCCCGACGTCGTAGAGACTCGATGGTGGCACCGTTGGATCCGGAATGTCCGAAAATGGGGGTGCAGAGCTTGGTTTCAAGTCTCTACCACCATCCCTTCAAAAGTTATCCCCCGAAAACCAGTGGAGGTATGATAATGACATGGTGCTAGGGTTATAACCTAACACTGATGGCATCACAGAGCCCATGCTAGATCAAAGCACAGTGTCTGTGACGTCATCACGTTGCCTTTGATGACATCACAGCCACCTAACATTCTGACGTGTTCACTTGTGTGTGTGTGTATGTGTGTTGTGGGTGTGGGTGTGTGTGTGTGTGTGTGTGTGCAGACAAAGTTATGGGGGTGCAGAGCCTGCTTTCAAGTCTGTACCACATTCACTTCAAAAGTTATTCCACAAAAACCCGTCCAGGTATGCACCAGAGTCCTCGAGGTTCTAGTTGACCCACTTCCCAACCTTGTAGAGACTCGATGGTGGTACCCTTGGATCCGGAATGTCCAAAAATGGGGGTGCAGAGCTTAGTTTCACATCTCTACCACCTTTCCTTCAAACGTTATCCTCCAAAAACCCGTCGAGGTATGCACCAGAGTCTTCAAGGTTCTGGTTGACCCACTTCCCGACCTCGTAGAGACGCG